>NW_004444017.1:2986368-3004827 GCF_000243295.1 Trichechus manatus latirostris
AAAAAAAGAAAATTACAGACCAATATCCCTCAGGAGCATTGACGCAAAAATCCTCAACAAAATTCTAGCCAATAGAATTCAACAACATATCAAAAAAATAATTCACCATGACCAAGTGCAATTTATACCAGGTATGCAGGGATGGTTCAACGTTAGAAAAACAATGTAATCCATCACATAAATAAAACAAAAGACAAGAACCACATGATCTTATCAACTGATGCAGAAAAGTCATTTGACAAAGTCCAACACCCATTCATGATAAGAACTCTGAGCAAAATAGCAACAGAAGGGAATAAAGGGCATTTATACAAAGCCAACACCAAATATCATCCTAAACGGAGAGAACCTGAAAGCATTCCCCTTGAGAACGGGAACCAGACAAGGACGCCCTTTATCACCACTCTTACTCAACACTGTGCTGGAGGTCCTAGCCAGAGCAATTAGGCTAGAAAAAGAAATAAAGGGCATCCAAATTGGTAAGGAAGAAGTCAAAGTATCTCTATTTGCAGATGATATGATCTTATACAAAGAAAACCCCAAAGAATCCTCAAGAAAATGACTGGAACTAATAGAAGATTTCAGCAATATATCAGGATACAAGATAAACATACAAGTATCTGTTGGATTCCTCTACACCAACAAAGAGAACTTCAAAAAGGAAATCACCAAATCAATACCATTTACAATAGCCCCCAAGAAGATAAAATACTTAGGACTAAATCTAGTCAGAGACTTAAAAGACCTGTACAAAGAAAACTACAAGACGCTACTGCAGGAAACCAAAAGAGACCTACATATGTGGAAAAACATACCTTGCTCATGGACAGAAGACTCAACATTGTGAAAATGTCAATTGTACCCAAAGCGATCTACAGATACAATGCAATCCCAATCCAAATTCCAATGCCATTCTTTAATGAGATGGAGAAAGAAATCACCAACTTCATACGGAAACGGAAGAGGCCCTGGGTAAGGAAAGCATTACTCAAGAGGAAGAACGAAGTGCGAGGCCTCACACTACCTGATTTTAGAACTTGTTATACCGCCACGGTAGTCAAAACAGCCTGGTACTGGTATAATAACAGATACATAGACCAATGGAACAGAACTGAGAATCTAGATGTAAATTCATCCACCTATGAGCGGCTGATATTTGACAAAGGCCCAAAGTCCTTTAACTGGGGAAAAGACAGTCTCTTCACCAAATGGTGGTGGCATAACTGGATATCCATCTGCAAAAGAATGAAACAAGACCCATACCTCACACCATGCACAAAAACTAACTCAAAATGGGTCAAAGACCTAAATATAAAATCTAAAACAATAAAGATCATGGAAGAAAAAATAGCGACAATGCTAGGAGCCCTAATATATGGCATAAACACAATACAAACCATAAGTAACAATGCACAAACACAGGAAGATAAACTAGACAACTGAGAGATCCTAAAAATCAAACATTTATGCTCAAGAAAAGACTTCACCAAAAGAGTAAAAAGACAACCTACAGACTGGGTAAAAATTTTTGGCTATACAAATCTGATGAGGGTCTAATCTCTAAAATCTACAAGATACGGCAAAACTTCAACCACAAAAAAACAAATATCCCAATTAAAAAATGGGCAAAGGATATGAACAGGCACTTCACAAAAGAAGACATTTAAGCTGCTAACAGATACATGAGGAAATGCTCATAATCATTAACCATTAGAGAAATGCAAATCAAAACTACAATGAGATATCATGTCACCCTAACAAGGCTAGCATTAATCAAAAAAACAAAAAATAATAAATGTTGGAGAGGTTGTGGAGAGACTGGAACACTTATACACTGTTGGTGGGAATGTAAAATGGTACAATCGCTTTGGAAATCGATTTGACACTTCCTTAAAAAGCTAGAAATAGAAGTACCATACGATCCAGTAATCCCACTCCTTGGAATATATCCTGGAGAAATAAGAGCCATCACACAGATATACACACACCCATGTTCACTGCAGCACTCTTCACAATAGCAAAATGATGGAAACAACCTAGGTGCTCATCAACAGATGAACGGATAAACAAACTATAGTACATTCAAACAATGGAATACTATGTAACGATAAAGAACAACGGTGAATCCTCGAAACATCTCACAGCGTGGATGAATCTGGAAGGCATTATGCTGAGTAAAATTAGTCAGTTGCAAAAGGACAAACATTGTGTAAGACCACTATTACAAGAACTCAAGAAAAGGTTTAAACACAGAAGAAAACATTCTTTGATGGTTACAAGGGTGGAGGGAGGGAGAGAGGTATTTACTAACTAGACTGTAGACAAGAATTATCTTTGGTGAAGGGAAGGACAACACACTATACAGGGGAAGTCAGCACAACTGGACTAAACCAAAAGCTAAGAAGTTTCTTGAATACAACCAAACACTTCAAGGGACAGAGGAGGAGGGGCAGGGGTCTGGGGACCACGGTTTCAGGGGACATCTAGGTCAACTGGCATAATAAAGATTATTGAGAAAATGTTCTCCCTCCCACTTTGGTGAGTGGCATCTGGGGTCTTAAAAGCTAGCGAGTGGCCATCTAAGATGCATCAATTGGTCCCAACTCACCTGGAGCAAAGGAGAATGAACAGAATTAAAAAATGGGCAAAGGATATGAACAGGCACTTCATAAAAGAAGACATCTGTCTTCCAAAGACACAAGGAAAATATTAGCCCAAGAGACAGAAAGGGCCACCTAAACCAGAGACTTCATCAGCCTGAGACCAGAAGAACCAAATGGTGCCCGGCTACGACCAATGACTGCCCTGACAGGGAACATAACAGAGAGTCCCTGATGGAACAAGAGAAAAGTAGGGTGCAGAACTAAAATTCTAATAGAAAGACCAGATTTAATGGTTTGACTGAGACTGGAGGGACCCTGGAAGACATGGCCCCCGGTGTCTCTGTTAGCCCAAAACTAAAACTATTCCCGAGGCCAACTCTTCAGACAAAGATTATACTGGGCTATAAGACATAAAAAGATACTCGTGAAGAGTGTGCTGCTTCTTAGCTCAAGTAGATATATGAGACTAAATAGGCAGCTCATGTACAGAGGTGAGATGAGAAGGCAGAGGGGGTCAGGAGCTGGTTGAATGACAAGGGAAATCTGGGGTGGAAAGGAGGAGTGTGCTGTCACAATATAGGGAGAGCACCTAGGGTCACATAACAAGGTGTGTAGAAATTTTTGTATGAGAAACTAACTTGAATTGTAAACTTTCACCTAAAGCACACACACACACACACACACACACACACACACACGCAAGTCAACTGCACAAACATAGAAGGTGGCAGCAAGTGGGTTTTGCAGCAGTTCAGGTGAAAAAAGACCTGGAGGTTTCAGTTAACGAGAAGCTCGGTATTAGCTAAAAGCTTACTAAGCAGCTTAAAAAAGAACTGAGATCTTAAGGCGCACAGCTCCTTGCCCCTCTCCTGACATCCTTCCTTCTTTCAATAAGCACGTAGGGAGCATCCATCCTGTTGGAAACACCACAGAGCCAAAACAGCCCCCAGAGAAATGACAGCTAACACACGCCAGACACTGATCACACTCACACCTGTGCCTGCTTTCAACTACATGTGCATTTTAAGGCGACTCTGAATGCCCTTCTAGACTCTGAAGTCTGTCTTATTCACCACTGTATCCTTAGCACCTAGAACAGTGCCTGGCATGTAACTGGGGGTTAATAAATATTGGCTGAATAAAAGTGACAAATTAACAAACATTTAAAGGAGGGTGACGAGTGAGAAACTCATGTCATACAAAGGCAACTGAAGGGTTTTCTGCTAAAGATGAGATGACTTAGAGAATTTGATAATGCCCTTCAAATAGCAAAACTATCAAAAGTGCTGTCAGGTGGAAAAGCAATTAGACTTACTTCGCTGCCCCAGAGGGCTGCATTAGGACCCGTGGGTGGAGTTACAAGGAAGCCGATCTCAGTTCTGCATAAGGAGAACTTTCTAATAAACAGCTGCGTAGCTTTGCAAAACAATCTGATTCCAGCTGGAGAACCGCCTGTCGGGGGATGCTCCAGGGGAGATTCCTGCCTGGGCCAGAGGACGGAAGACATTGATTTCCGGGGTGCTTTTCTTATCCAAGAGTGTATAAGTCTCAATAATGGCATGCTTATTGACACAGCTCCCAGATAGTCTAATCTCTATGGTCACACCATGCTGCATGGAAAAGTAGAGACCAAGAATGACAATGAACTTTCAATTCTCATGCCACCCTAAGGACTGGCAGTGACCAGCTAGAAGGCTGTGTCCGGAAAGACTGTTAGGCCACTGGGGCAGAGTGCCCCATGTGACATCCACCAGGAGAGTAGGGCGAGGGGGGAATGGAGGCAAGGGGGAAATTTGTTTGCCATATCTCATCTAGGCCCCCTTGCTTGGTGGCCTACCTCAAAGTAGGTAAGTCTCCAGCTCATTGCTGAAGCCATGTCCCTATAGCAATGTGTCCAGACACTAGCAGGAGAGAGACTGCCTCTGTCAGCATCCGGGGGGGTTACTGGCTCACTCAGTGGGCTCAGAGCCCACTCCCTCTGTCAATTCCTGAAAGGGCCTAAGGTTTTGAGAAACAAAAAAGCTGCCCTTCCTCACAAATAGCCGGGACTGTTCCTCCACAGGAGACCCTGGGTGGTGCAAACACACTCAGCTGTCCACCAGTCCACCCAGAGGTGCCTCAGAAGAAAGGCCAGGAGACCTACTTCCAAAAATCAGCCATTGAAAACCCTATGAAACATACTTCTACTCTGACACATGTGGGGTTGCCATGAGTCAGAATTGCCTCGACAGCAACTGGTTTTTCTTTTGGTTGCTCCATAGCTTTTCCAAATATTCCTCTGTTTTTTCTTTTTTCTCCCCAACCCTCACTGTCCAACAAGTTTTGAGTACCTTCAGTTTGCCAAACACAGTACTGAAGGCTGTGGGTGTCAGGGATCAGTCAGACGACTCACATCTGCCCTCAGGGAGATTCAGGTCTCCTGGGGAGATAAGGAATGAACATAAATAACTATAATGTTTTACAGACCTGGGTTTAAAGTCTATTTAGTAGCAATGTGACCTTGGGCAAGTCATTTAATTCAGCTGAAGAATAGGATGAGTAACTTCTGTATCACAGAATTATTGTGAAGGTTAAAATGAACTAATTAATGTATGCATAGTGCTTCTGTGCTAGCTGGCCTGAACTCAGTTAACACTTGCTATTATTGCCCATACTAGCATCCATAAGATTGGGAGGGATAAAGGGCTACAGGCATTCAGACGAAAGCGAGAACTTCTACATGAGTGAGTGAGTATATATGGTGGGAAGGTTTCATGGAAGCGGCAGTCTTGAGCAGACCCAAAGAAGGATGTTCCAGGCAGAAGCAGCAGGCACTTTGCCAGAGAACACCGTGGAGGCAGGTGTCAGAGGAACAGCAGGCAGCTGGTGGGCTGGAGCAAAAGGCATTCAAGGAGTCTTCATAAGGACCACTCTCCCGATGTGGGAAAGGGAGGGGGATAAGGATGGCCAGGATAGTGCTTGGGGTCTTGTCCTACCACCTTCAAAGACGTCCCCGTATTCCATTATGAGAATGTTTCCTATGAAGCCAGGCAGGCCCAGGGCCCCTCCAGGGCTGCCCCTGGTCTACCACTATCAGGATGCCAGTCCTACAGAGGCTGCAGGAGGAGGGGGCACCCACTCCTGACCCATAATTGCTGCTCTTCCTCCCCTGCCCTCTCATCCATCCTGAACCTCTGTCTCAGACCCTGAACCAGGGCTCTTGCCTTCCCCTTTATCTTCCCACTCACTGGGATAATTAAGAATGATCTGCTAATTATGCAGGCAGCTGATTGAGTGCTTTGTAACCTTGGGGGCCACCAAGTGCCAATCAGTAGTGAGGAGGAGGAGGAGGAGGGAAGAAGGGGAAAATGGAGCAAGGGTGAGATAGGGAAAAGGAACTGAGGAAAAGGGGAAAGGATGGGGAAGGTGAAGAGAGAGAGGAAAAGGGAGAAAGGGGGAGAAAAAGGAGGAGGAACGGGAGAAGGAAGGAAGGGAAGAGTTAGTAAGAAGAAAGAAAAAAGGAAGGGAGGAAAGGAAAAGAGCTTTGCTGAGAAAATAAACCCTTTCTTAGGAGGAAGGAGCTACAAAGTGGCTCCTGCTTCTCAGGCAAAGTGGTTAGGCTGGGGCTGACCGGAAACTGGCAGATGACAGCATCCAACTTCTACCACACAGAATTTGTCCAGTTGCTGTTCCCTACGCCACTCCAAGCCTCCTGCCTCATCCTCTAGGTCATGTGGAGCAGGTGACATCTCTGGGCAAGTATTTCAGGGCCTGGGTTCTCCTAGGTGAAGATGGGGGCAGGTAGCAGGGCAGAAGAGAGCCAGGGAGGGGCTGGGCTGGAAGGAGCAGGTTACAAGACAGCCTGAGAGGTACTTGTCATTCTCTCTGGTCTCTGCTCCTCAGCAGGCTGCCTGCTGTGGCAGAGCAGGAGGAAGGAGGCCAGCTTGGAATGCTAATTTTCCACAAGCTCACCTACCTGCGGAACCAGGCGGGCTCAGGCTCCAGTGAGGCCCAGGGCACCGCCCCCCCCGCCCCCGCCACCCCATGCCTGGGCCTGAAATGGGGAGGGGTATGGGGTCGGGAGGCAGACAGTGTCTCTCCTCTACCCACCTGTCTCTTTCTAAGAGGTTTCCAAGCAGGAGGCGCATGTTTGGGGAGTGGGGCGCATCCAAGCTGGAGTCACCTCCTTGCCACAAAAGCCCACATCCTTGTTGGCTACTGCAGGAGCGGGGGCGAGCAGGCAGATGAGGATATGTCTCAGCACTCCCCACCCCCAATCATCACTGGCTCCTCCTTCTCCTTCATCCTTTGTTCCCAATCTGTCATCATGTCCTGTCATTGTTTCCTCTGAAATGACTCTTACCCAGCCGTCCCTGCCTATACCTCCCTTGGACCACATCCTCATCCCTTTCATGCCCTGACTATAGCAACAACTTCCGTGTGTGTCCCCACAATCCACTTTCTCCCCTCTTGTCCACCCTGTGACGACTGCCTGACGAACTTTCCCAAAACTCTTCCGTCCCATCACTCCCCTGCTCAAGAACCTACTGAGGCTCCCTAAGACTGCTTTGATGAGAGCCCCGAGGGACCCTAACTTACCTATCCCATCTGCCATCCTCCCTCCCTCCCAGCTGGGCCCACAGCACTGTGGAGGACATGAAGAAGCCCAAGGCAGAGCTCCCTGGGCCCCACAATCCAGAGGGGGAGGAAGACCCACAGACACACAGAGGGCCCTGCAGTTAAGGAACTGAATGCACGGGATAGGCAGAATGTCTCTGCTGCCAGTACAAGCTGCCCACCCCCCACCCCCCAACCCTCCAACACTGGAGGCCCCTGACACACTGTGCTCCAGGCCATGGTCAGGCCTCTCTCTGTACCTGTACCCCATGTCTAGACCCCACCAGATGACCGGCACACCCAGCTTCCTACCCTGCTTTACCACAGCCTGTCCCTCCTTATAGCCTCATTCATGCCCCCTCCCCTCCAGGAGGCCCTCCCTGAACATGTGGAGTGGGCATGCAGTTTTCCTCTCTAACATCCACGTACCCCCTACTCAAGCAGCGGCCCACATTTCCTGCTGGGACTCCATCTCTCCCAAGCTCAGTCCCTGTGCTTCAGGGAGGCTCAACCTGGGGGCTTAGGAGTGACGCACATGACCTGGGTCTAAGCCAGTGTGTCACATCCCACTAGCCCTGGTAATGAGTTCTAGGATGGACGTGAGAGAAAAGCCAGGCCAATGAGGTGAGTGTGACTTCTACAGGAAATACTGTCACAGAGGAAGGCACCCTCTCCTGTTGGACCTGAGCCTGACTATATGAGCACTGGCCCTACTGGTCGTCACCTTGCCACCAGAAGAACAACGCCTGTCTGGGAACGGAGCCAACTCACAAGAAGCAAAGCTGGGTTGGTATGAGAGCAAAATCAGGTCCTGATGACATCAGTTAAGCCCTTCAACTCTGACTGGTTATTTTTGGCTTAAGCTACTTTGGGGAGATCTGACTGACAAATGCTCCAATTCTTCTTTCTCCCTTTTTTTTTGATCCCCAGAAGCCCACACAGTTCATGCTATGCAACTAAGCATCAACCCAGCCCTACTATTTTCCCGTACTAGACTCTAAACTCCTTAAGGACAGGAACCACGTCAGACACATCTGTGGTGTCCCTCACAGGGTCCATCTAGCTCAACGCTGTGCACGGAGGGGGTTGGTCAACGGGGTGACCTGGAACCTGATCGTGTGGGAGCTAGGCTCAGACACAGGGCTCCTGAGAGGCATTCTACCCTCCACAAGCCACGCCCAACCACTTGGAGGGCCCTATCCACCACTCCCCTCCTCAGGAGAGAGCTTTCCTGCCCTTGCCTCATCCCATTCATAGACAGGACATGAAACTGCCTAATACCAGGACTGAAAAGGAAAGTCTGCCCAAAGTCTGACCTCCCCTTAGAGATGCAGTCACAAACCTGGTGAGGAACCACAAAGATTCCTGGTGGAGTGGTTTTGGCATCCCTTCTAGCATTGGACATAAGGTAGCCATAATCTGGGATTGATGGCTCTTAAAGACCTGTATCCTCCTATGTGTCCCTTGCGCACATTTAGCACAAAAATAAGTACAGAGGGGGCACCTAACGCATCTACCAACACAGGTTGGTAGATGGCTACCAGAGGCAGCATATGAGCAAAGATGGTATCAGCAGAAAATAACAAGAGCTAACAATGCATGTGTACTATGTACCTGGTACTGTTTTACGTGTATTAATTCCTTTCCATGTTTTAATTTCTTTAATCCTTACAACAATCCTATGAGGACAGTACTATCACGATTACAGTGCTACAGATGAGAACACTGAGGTTTAGAAAGGTTAAGTAACTCGCCCAAAGCTGCAGAGCAAGCAAATGGGAGAGTCCGATCTGAGTCCAGGCAATCTGCTCCAGAGACAACACCCTTAACCACTGCAAGGCACTGCCCCTTGGTGACATTTACATTCTGAATGGGCTTGAGCAGACAGGTGCTTCAGTGGTCAGGTAAGAGGCAGAAGAGTCTAGGAGGTCTGGTGTTTACACCAAGTCCAACTGGAGACAATGACCACATTTTCTTTCCTCATTAGTTTGGAAAGGCTTCTGGGAAGAGGCAGATTTCCAACTGGGGAAGGAGTAGAGGATTCCAGGTCTGGGATACAACCAGGGGAAGGGTGGTGGGTGACCTGGAATGTCAGAGGAACCTGAGTCAGGCAGTCAAATACTTTACACTGGGTGGGATCAAAGGTCCCCTGTGTGAGGCATGGCAGTGGTGCCCAGGAAGAAGACCCAAGCCCCATCTCAGGTTGCTTGCAGCCGAAGAAAGGCAAGACCCATATAGAGAACACATATCTGAGACCTCTGCAAGGAAACAGCAAACACCATTCATTCATGCTAAATAAACATAGATGAATGAGAAATTACTGTAGCTCAATGACTGTGCTAGGTAAGTGCTGGAGATTCAAAAAATGACCTCTAAGGCCCTGCCCACCTTACCAGCCTTGTGAGCATACTCTGCCCCTCACTCTTCCTTGCTCCAGCCACAAAGGCTTCCTTTCAGGTCCTTCCCACCTCAGTGCTTTAGCTCATGCCCTTCTTTCTTCCCAGAACATTGTTCTTCCTGACCTACCCATCCAAAATAACTCCTACTCACTCTTCAGATTTTATCGTTGTCATTTCTTCATACATGCATTCCCCGGTCCCACCAGGCGAAGTCAGCCCTTCCATTATAACTCTCACAGCGCCTTATATCCTCTCACAGAGAGACAGTCTAACACAGGATCTGGCGCCACAATACCTGAGCTTGAACTCTGGCTCTGCCACTTGGGCATGACTCTTGACCTTTCTGTACCTCAATTTCCTCGTCTGTAAAAATAGAGATAACACTAGTACTTCCTCATAAACTTACTGAGTTGATATATAAAGTACTCAAATCAATGGTAGTACATGGTATATACTATCAAAATATTAGTTATCATAAAAATTATTACAAAGATGACTTCTCACAATAGTAATTAAATCATTAATCGTAAAGTTGGTTGTTCAAAGTCTGTCTCTCCTGCAAAGTACATTCTTTAGTTGGGCAGGGACTCTGTCTTCCTCACTGATGTATCTAAAGAGATTAGCACAATGCCCTGTACAGAAGTGTTCAATAAATACTTGTTGACTAAGGAGTAAGTGGAGGGATAGGTGATCACAGTAGAAGGAAGAACATGAGTTGGGAGAACAGTCCCATGATGGGGACCCAAGGAATTTAAGTGGGACAGTAAGTAGTGAGCTCTCAGGCACTTATGAGAAAAGGCTTCCAAGCTGGGCTCCTACCTTGGGTTCCTGGGGCACAGGGAAACCAGCTGGGTCCCCCTAGGACCAGGAATCACCAACGTGGCTGCCCCCAGAGGTACATTCCTGGGACTGGAGAGAGAACTAACTACCTAGGACAGGTGGCCCTCTGATCAGGTGGGGGTGGGAGGCAGCACCCACCTGCTAAAGATGTCTCCAGAGACCTTCTGTAGGTACTGCAGGGCATCTGCCACCTGCTGGATGGCCTCCTCTCGCCGCAAGTCTGGCTGGATGAGAGGCACTGCATAAGTCTGGCCCACCAAGGAGTGCTGGGTCCTCATGGGAGTCATGGTGCCTGTGGGTAGGAACCAGAGCATCAGGATTGTTCCCTGCTCACCTACCCCAGAACAGGGGCCGGGAGAAGAGAGCACAGCCCCTCCCTGCCTCTCACCCCAACAGTCTGCCACAGGTTCAGCTGTGCAGGTGGGGGGTGGGAAAGAGCATGGGAGACAGGAGCTCACAAAAGATGGTGTTTGGTTAATGCTTGTTGAACGAATGAGGGAGAGGGCAGGACTAGGGACCTGAAGCTGAGAGACGGTACAACTTTGTTGACCCCTAAGAAGATGCTTGGTACCTGCTAGGCACCATTTCCATAGATTACCTCATTTCAATCTCCCAGGCCTGGGTGAACAAGAAGCCCTGGCTGAAGAGTATATGGGAGGCTAGAATGATGGATTTAGGGGGGAAACTGCCCGAATCAATTGTCAAATGGTATCCCAGCCTGGAAAAGCACAGAAAACACAGACCTCTGAGTTCTTCCTATTTTGACCCCTGAGGTACTCAGGGCCTGTAATTGAGATAGGGTAGGTAACGGCTACTGACTCTGGGTAGAAGTGTCCCGGCTCTACTCACCCAGGCTAGAGCTAAGGGGGCTCAGGAGGAAGGAGGGGGGTGTGGGGGCAGGCAACAAGAAGGGAAAAACATTCCTTCGAATTGCAAGGCGAGGGCAGAGTCTATTTATACTGGGTTTAATTAACTCCGCTCCCTGGTGCCACTAAAGCAGCAATCACACTGCAGACGGCACTGATTTGATTGGCAAGAGACGTGCCAGGCAGATTATTAAGGCACAAGGCCCCTATAAATAGGCCTAATCACAGCTCCTCGCTGGAAGATGGTGAGGGACATTAATCAGGCTACCACTGTGCCCCAGACCCACTCTCCTAGACACCATACTAGGGCCCCTGGTTGCAACAGAAGTGTGGGTGGAGCTGGAGAAGTAATGCAGTGAAGGCCTAGGATGCCTCATTTGGGCCTAAAGTGCTGTGCGACCTTGAGTAAGTTGCTTGCCTTCTCTGAATCTAATTCTTTCCATTTTCCCATTCTGCAGACAGAACTAGTACTGCTCTGTCAGAAGTAGTTAATTCCAGTGGACCACTCCTTTGCTCTACTGGCTTTCCCAGCCCTTCTCTTCTATCTTACTTGTTCTCTCCTACCCTTCCCAGCCCCTATGCATCTGTCATTTGTCATACTGTGGGGGCTTGCGTGTTGCTGTGATGCTGGAAGCTACGACACCAGTAGTTATTCAAATACCAGCAGGGTCACCCGTGGTAGACGGGTTTCAGCTGAGCTTCCAGACTACCAGACTAAGACAGACTAGGAAGAAGGACCTGGTGGTCTACTTCTGAAAAAAATTAGCCAGTAAAAACCTTATGAATAGCAGCACAACATTGTCTGATATAGTGCCGGAAAATGAGCCCCTCAGGTTGGAAGGCACCAAAGTACGACTGGGGGACTGGAGAAGAGCTGCCTCCTCAAAGAAGAGTAGATCTTAATGACGTGGATAGAGTCAAGTTTTCGAGACCTTCATTTGCTGATGTGGCACAACTCAAAATGAGAAGAAAAAGCTGCAAACATCCATTAACAATTGGAATACGGAATGTACGAAGAATGAATCTTGGAAAATGGGAAATCGTCAAAAATGAAATGGAATGCATAACATCGATATCGTAGGCATTAGCTGAAATGGACTGGCATTGGCCATTTTGAACTGGACAATCATATGGTCTACTATGCCAGGAATAACAAATTGCATCCATCGTCAAAAAGAACATTTCAAGATCTCCTGAAGAGCACCACTGTCAGTGATAGGATAATATCCGTACACCTACAACGAAGACCAGTTAATCCGACTATTATTCAAATTTACGCACTAACCACTAAAGGACGAGGATGAAGAAATTGAAGATTTTTACCAATTTCTGCAGTCTGAAATTGACCGAACATTGAATCAGGATGCATTGATAATTACTGGTGATTGAAATGCGAAAGTTGGAAACAAAGAAGGATCTGTAGTTGGAAAACACAGCCTTGGTGATAGAAATGATGCCGAAGATCGCATGATAGAATTTTGCAAGACCAATGATTTCTTCACTGCAAATACCTTTTTTCAGCAACATAAACGGATACTATACACGTGGAACTCACCGGATGGAATACACAGGAATCAAATAGACTACATATGTGGAAAGAGACAATGGGAAAGCTCAATATCACTAGTAAGAACAAGGCCAGGGGCCACTGTGGAACAGACCATCAATTGCTCATATCCAAGTTCAAGTTGAAGCTGAAGAAAATTAGAACAAGTCCACGGAAGCCAATGTACGACCTTGAGTGTATCCCACTTGAATTTAGAGACTATCTCAAGAACAGATTTGATGCACTGAACACTAATGACCGAAGACAGACAAGTTGTGGAATAACATCAAGGACATACATGAAGAAAGCAAGACGTCATTAAAAAGACAGGAAAGAAGAAGACCAAAATGGATGTCAAAAGAGACTCAAACTTGCTCTTGAATGTTGAGTAGCTAAAGCGCGTGGAAGAAATGATGAAGTAAAAGCGTTGAACAGAAGGGCGGCTGGAGAAGACAAAGTAAAGTATTATAACGACATGTCCAAAGACCTGGAGTTAGAAAACCAAAAGGGAAGAACATATTTGGTATTTCTCAAGCTGAAAGAACTGAAGAAACAATTCAAGCTTCGAGTTGCAATACTGAAGGATTCTATGGGCAAAATACTGAAGGACATAGGAAGCATCAAAAGAAGATGAAAGGAATACACAGAGTTACTGTACCAAAAAGAACAGGTCAACATTCAACGATTTCAGGAGGCAGCATATGATCAAGAACCAACGGTATAGAAGGAAGAGGTCCAAGCTGCACTAAAGACATTGGTGAAAAGGCTCCAGAAATTGACAGAATACCAACTGAGATGTTTTCAACAAATGGTTGCAGCACTGGTAGTGCTTACTCAACTATGCCAAGAAATTTGGAAGACAGCTACCTGGCCAACCGACTGGAAGAGATCCATATTTACGCCTATTCCAAAGAAAGGTGATCCAACCAAATGTGGAAATTATCAAACAATATCATGAATATCACAAGCAAGTAAAATTTTGCTGAAGATCATTCAAAAGCGGCTGCAGCAGTACATTGAGAGGGAACTGCCAGAAATTTAAGCCGGATTCAGAAAAGGACATGGAACAAGGGATATCAGTACTGATGTCAGATGGATTCCGGCTGAAAGCAGAGAATACTAGGAAGATCTTTACCTGTATTTTACTGACTATGCAAAGGCATTGGACTGTGTGGATCATAACAAATTATGGATAACATTTCAGGAAGAATGGGGATTCCAGAACACTTAATTGTGCTCATGAGGAACCTGTACATAGATCAAGAGGCAGCCATTCAAACAGAACAAGGGGATACTGCGTGGTTTAAAGTCAGGAAAGGTGTGCATCAGGGTTGCATCCTTTCACCATACTTATTCAATCTGTATGCTGAGCAAATAATCCAGAAACTGGAATATATGAAGAACACAGCATCAGGACTGGAAGAAGACTGATTAACAACCTGCAATATGCAGATGACACAACCTTGCTTGCTGAAAGTGAAGAGGACTTGAAGCACTTACTGATGAAGATCAAAGCCCACAGCCTTCAGTATGGATTACACCTCAACATAAAACAAAAATCCTCTCAACTGGGCCAACAAGCAGTATCATGATAAACGGAGAAAAGATTGCAGTAGTCAAGAATTTCATTTTACCTGGATCCACAATCAACACCCATGGAAGCAGCAGTCAAGAAATCAAACTGATGCACTGCACTGGGCAACTCTGCTGCAAAAGACCTCTTTAGAAAAGCTATCAGTTTAAGGACTAAGATGCCCCAGACCCAAGCCATTGTATTTTCAATCGCCTCATATGCATGTGAAAGCTGGGCAATGAATAACGAAGATTGAAGAACTGATGCCTTTGAATTATGGGGTTGGCAAAGAATACTGAATATACCACAGACTGCCAGAACAAATGTCTTGGAAGAAGTACAGCCAGAATGCTCCTTAGAAGTGAGGATGGTGAGACTTTGTCTCACATAGTTTGGACATGTTATCAGGAGGGATCAATCCCTGGAGAAGGACATCATGCTTGGCAAAGTAGAGGATCAGCAAAAAAAAAAAGGAAGACCCTCAGCGAGATGGACTGACACAGTGGCTGTAACAATGGGCTGAAGCATAACCATCATGAGGATGGCTCAGGACTGGTAGTGTTTTGTTCTGTTATACACAGGGTCACCATGAGTTGGAACCGACTCAATGGCACCTAACAACAACAAACCCTTCCCAAACCAGCACTTTTTTTCACCTGAGATGATCCATTTTACTCTTCAAATTTTATCCTGCTGTGAGTTCCTCCCTGACTTCCAGGAAGGACATCCGCAGCTTCCCAGAAGTGAACCTTTGTATTGACACTGATGCAAATTTTCTGGCTATCCTAACTTAGTTCTGTGCCTCAGTTTTCCCCTCTGTAAGCTTGAGAAAGGAAAAAAGGTAAAAGATACTTCTGTGCACATCTTGAGATGCATTCTTTATCACTAGTTACCACGTATGGGATAGGAGTGTTTTTGCGTGGAGGCTGGGGGGAGTAGTGCAGACATAAATCTCTTTAAACTGGGAAGTAGCAAACTCCTTCAGGAACTATGAGACTGAGTATAGCTGGTTAGCAATTCCCCCATTCTGTCTGCAAACATCCACTGATGATCTATTAGGTGCCAGCCTTCATCACAACAAAGATAAATAAGACACTATACTAGTCAGGGAGGCAACCTCAAAAACAATTGAACACCCTGTTGTAAGTGTTCTAATTCAGCCATGAATACAGTGCAAGGAAGCCCTGAGGTAGGAGTGATACATTCCTTCTGGGGCTAGGGGAGTCAGGAAAAGCTTCTTAGCAGAAGCTGTACCTCCCTACCAGGCCTAGGTAGGACGGGATGAGAGGGAGAGTGTTCCCGGTAGAAGGAACAGCTTGAACAAAGGTGTGCTAGGAGAATGGTAACTGTTCTTGAGTTATGACAAGATAACCATCCTTGAGAAAGTAGCAGAAAAAAACTAAATAAAGAGGCCAGACTGTGAAACACGCTGAATACCACTGGCAAGGAGTTTAGATTTGAGTCTGTAGGCCAGGAATGAGGTCTTTATAATGGCACTGTCCAATTAGTAGCCACTGGCTAGCTACACGTGGCTACTGAGCACTTGAAATGTGGCTAGTCTGAACTGAGATGTACTGTAAGTGTAAAACACACACCTGAATTCAAAGATTTAGAATGTAAAATATCTTATTCATAATTCTTATACTGATTCATGATAAAATGATCGTATTTTTAATCTATTGGGTTAAACAAATTACTACATTAATTTCACTTGTATCGTTTTATTTTTAAAATCACATGTGCGGCTCGCATTATATTTCTCTTAGAGAACTGTCCATAAAACAAAACAAAAACCATGGAGCCTCCCAGGGTCTATACCGCAGTTTAAACACTTCTGCGAAGGCATCAGGAACCACCACGGTTTAAGCTGCTGGAGTCAACTAAAAGGAATCAGGGAGGCCCGGGCACTACCCCGCCTCAGTGATCGATGGGAGATGCAAAAGAAGTGTCTAAGAATCCAGTTCAGCCCCACTCCTAGAGCGAAGAGGCCAGAAGGTGGAGAGGCACGTGAGGGTCACGGGGTCCCGCGGGCCGAGTGAGGAAGTGAACTGCTGGAGCCTGGAGATCCGAGCTCCCTTTACCAGCAGAGCCCTCCCTCCTCGCTCCCGGCCTCGGCCTCAAACCAGGGGTAAGGGTGGGAGTCCGGGGTGAAGGGTTTAGCTCCAGGGTAGAAAAGTCCCAGAACAACAAGAGTCGAGACATCTCTTACTGGTGGGCACAGGCCCGGCTTCCAGGCAAGCAGCAAGTCACGCGGCGGAGTCGGAAATAAACCCCGGTGCAGGGTCTGCAGTCCCGGCCGCTTCTCCTAGACGCTCCCTGGCCCTCACCCCAGCGCAGGCCTTTTCCTCCGCGTCCCCCTTCTCCGCCCCCATCTCATTCCAGCGCAGGCCGCGCGCCTCCCGGACATCCGCGGGCCCGCGCTCCCCTCTCCTTCGAGCCCCACTCTCTGGCGCAGCCGAGGAGCGTTTCCCCTCTGGCCCGGCCGCCGGGAGCCTGCTGCCCGCCCCCGGCCCCGGGCGGGGTCCTGCGCTGCTCCTCACCTGCGAACCGCTGCCGCCGCCCGCCGCCCGCCGCCCGCGGCCCGCAAGCCGCCCTTCGCTGCGCTTCCGCTCTTCCCGCGCCTCCCGGGTCCTAGCGCCGCCCGTCACCCGTTCTCGGCGCGGAACTCCTGGGCCCCCGGACCTCCGCCTCTCCAGGCTCTCGCTGGGTTCTCTCGATTGCTGCCCAGCGATGGCGGCCGAGTCGCAGACCTCTGCGCAGAATCCACACTCTGAGCCTCTGACAGCCCTCACTGCGCCTATCTCTTGTATTACGGGAGCCAGGCCGCTCTTAGCCTCCCCCTTGCCCGCCACCCTCTACCCGCACACCCGGGTCTGCAGACCATCTTCGCAATGCTTTTGTCCCCTCACCGCTTTCCCCTCTGGCTCAGACCCGGGCTGTCTGCCAGCTTCGGCTCTTCAGGGCAGCCCTCGCCCTGTGTATACCCTAGTGCCTGATACTCAGCGCAGGTCCAGACTTCCCCCTCCAGCCGTAATACTTAATTGATTTAATGAATCTTTCAGCACCCCCTGATTTTCTTGTCTTTGCCTCTGTGGGCAGTTCTCTCCAGTCCTCTTAGTTCCCACCCTCCTTAAAAAATTAAATACTATATAAAGGAAGCATCAGTTTGGAGATCCTGCAGTAGTCCTTCCTGGAGCCCATTGGCTGGTCTTAGAGTTTTGGCCCCTCTGTTCAGTGTTGCCAGATAAAATACAGATCGCCCCTGTTAAATTTGAATTTCATATAACGAACAATTTTTTAGTGTAAGTATGTCCCAAATCATGTATGGGCCATACTTACGTTAAAAAATAGTCTTTATCTGAAATTCAAATGTAACCGAAAACAAACAAGCCAAACCCATTGCCACTGACTCAATTCTGACTCATAGTGAACCTAAAGGACAGAGAAGAACTGCCCCATAGGGTTTCCAAGGAGCGCCTGGCGGATTCGGACTGCCCACCTTTTGGTTAGCAGCCATAGCTCTTAAGCACTACGCCACCAGGGTTTTCCAAATGTAACTACGTGTATAATATTTTTATTTGCTAACTCTAACAACTCAACTTTCTTTTTTTCCTAATACTCTCCAGGTTTTGTCCTCCTTCCCTGCCCCCTCCTTCTGGGGGAGTTAGGTTGAATTGCCTTTTTTTTTTTTTTAAACTGTACTTTAGGTGAAGGTTTACGGAACAAATAGTTTCTCATTAAACAGTCAGTACGTATTGTTTTATGACATTGGTTAACAACCCCACGACATGACAACCCTCTCCCTTCTTGACCTTTTTCTTTTTTTTTTGGTAAAAATATACGTGGCCAAAGATACACCATTTCAAAAATTTCTACATGCACAATTCAGTGACATCGATTATGTTCTTCCAGTTGTGCTGCTATTCTCACTTTAGATGAAGATTTACAGAACAAAATAGTTTCTCGTTAAACAGTTAGTACACATGTTGCCCTATGACAATGGTTAACAACCCCACTGCATGTCAACACTGTCCTT
>NW_004444017.1:3004927-3026197 GCF_000243295.1 Trichechus manatus latirostris
ACGGTGAACCTCGGAAGTGACTTCACCACTGAGCTAAAAGGGTGTCTGGGTACCATAGTCTCGGGTTTTCTCCAGTCTCTTTCAGGCCAGTAAATCTGGTCTTTTTTGTTTGTGTGTTAGAATTTTGTTCTACATCCTTCTCCAGCTCTGTCCAGAACCCTGTGTTGTGATCCCGGACAGAGCAGTCAGTGGTGGTAGCTGGCACCATCTAGCTGTACTGGACTCATGAATTGCTGTTTTTGAACAAGTACATTCTGCGGTCTTACTGGCTGCAGCAGATGGTCCCCACCAGTGGTAGGGAAGAGATAGGTTTCCATCTGCAAACACATTTCCTCCTCTCCCCACCTGAGCAAAGACCCAGTGGTTTAAGGTACCCAAGACACATCAAAGAAGGTGAAATGTGTGGTGCACAAGGCCCAGCCATGGCTAGGAGAGGCAGCCTGGCATAAAGGAAAACCTGCAGGCTTGGGAGCTCTGCCACTCATTCTTTGTGTGACCTTGGGCAATTCATTTAATTTTTCCTTAAGCCTCAGTTGCCCCATTTGTAAACTGGTGTTAAGAATGCTTGCCCTGCCTCCTTTTGAGGGCTCAAAGAAAGGATGTTAAAGCACTTTGCAATCTAAAGTTTATCCAGACACAAAAGGAAATTTGTTATGTGCCCCAGGATGCCTGTCTATACACAGGCACACACACCACACAATGTATCACACCTGGCTATGTCTTCTCATAAAAGTGCTGCTAGAGAAAGCCGCCTACAACCCCCACCCAATCCCTGACCAGTCATTTCACCCTTCAAATAGTTTACCCTCAACTTCGTAAAAGTTTTTTACCTAATGTACTACTGACAGGCTTCTCCCAGATCTAATTGTAGAGATTTCCTATGAGCTGGATCTAAAGAAGGAGCCCTGATGGCGCGGTGGTTAAGCCCTCTGTTGCCAACCAAAAGGTCCGTGGTTCAAACCCACCAGCCAGTCTGTAGGAGAAAGATGTGGTGGTCTGCTCTGTAAAGATTTACAGCCTCAGAAACCCTATAGGGTAATTCTACCCTGTCCTGTAGGGTCGCTAGAAGTTGGAATCAACTCAACGGCAGTGAGTTTGGTTTGGTTTCGTTCTGGATTCCAAAGACATTTAACCTGAGCTCCTTGAGTTGCAATGGAAACTCTTGACCTCAGTATGGATGAAGAAAAGCTGGATGTCATTCCAGTGTATGGACACTGAGGCCCTCCCTCCCTTTTACTGGCCAGCTGGGGTAGGAGTCAGAATCGACTCGATGGCAACGGGTTTTGGTTTTGGGATAGGAGTAAGCTTGAAAAAGGGTTGAAGAGGGTCAGTCTTCGGCAGTTTTGCTGGACCTTGCTAGCAAATTTCCAGCCTGTTGAACTCCTGTGATCCCTGAGCAACATCGTTAGAAATTTCTAATGGAGGCGTGAAGGATGTGGGACTGGACTAGTAATCTGATGCCTGGAAAAGGACGATGGAAATAGCCCACTCTCTAAACAGTGAGACCTACAGATACATCCAGACAGATACAGCCAGCTTCTATTTCTCAGGTTTCTAACGTATTTGAAAAAGAGCCTGGGACCAGAACCTCACCCAGAGAGCACTGTGCTGTGAAGGCAGACATGAGAACCTGCCCCTCTTCGAGCGTTGAGTTGACATCATCACTGGCCCCAAGGCCAGTTTTATTAAACAGCCTATGGATCTCTGTGTTCAGAGTGAGTTAGTCACACCATCCTGACCTGCCCTTGTTAGACCTTACAGTCGTGCTCCTCCAGGAAGCCTCCTTGAGCACTGCCACCCCCTGACTTCCCCTTATCTGAAACCCACAGCACTTGGCTACACCAGACATCTCAGCCCCCAAGTTGTACTATTTGTTGTTGTTCTCTGAGCCCTGGTGGCACAACAGTTAAGAAGGCCGCTAACTGGAAGGCTGGTAGTTCAAACCCACCCAGCTGCTCTACAGGAGGAAAACTGAGTTCTGTTCCCATAAAGATTCCAAAACCAAACCCGTTGCTGTGGAGTCGATTCTGAACTCATAGCAACCCTACAGACAGGGTAGGACTGCCCCATAGGGTTTCCAAAGCTGTAATCTTCACGGAAGCAGACTGCTATATCTTTCATCGAGTGGCTGATGGGTTTGACACACCAACCTTTTGGTTAGCAGCTGAGCGCTTAACCACTGCGCCACCAGGGCTCCTTTTAGTAAAGATTACAGCCTAGAAAACTCTATGGGGCAGTTCTACTCCATCACATGAGGTCTCTATAAGTCAACAGTCACCTTGTAGGCACCTAACAACAACAACTCTGAGAGGCAGTAGACCATACTGGTTACCAGCCAGGCCTCTGGAAGCAGACTTCCTGGGCTGGATTCCTATTCTGCTTCTTAATAGCCGTGTGACCTTGGGCAAGTTACTTGTGCCTCAGTTTCGTCTTCTATAAATTTAGGGATAATAACTGCATCCACCTTTGTGGTGAGGATTAAATGAGTTAATATATTTCCAGGGCTTAAAACGATGCCTGTGGCATACTAAGGGCCACGTGCGCATTAGTTATTCTTATCCTGTATTCATCGCTTGACTTCACCAATTTGAGGGCCAAGGCTGTGCCTTACGCTTTTGTACCTTCCTTAGTGTGTAGATTGTACTAGATGTAAGGTGGAAGCAGAGAATGTGAGAGCTTGAAAAGACCTCAGAGATCAGAGCATCCAAGCTCCATTGACGGAGGGGAGAGGAGAGTGGGGAAGCCACTACTGGCCACAGGCCTCCAGAGAACAGAGAAATGTTTTCTGTGTGTCCCCAGGGGTACCTTTTTTTCTCTTCAGATCCAGGCTGAGGAAGAGGGCAAGTGTTCCTTGTCATATTCACTCAGAACACATTTATTGAGTGCTTGCTCTGTGCCTTCAAAGGAGTCAGGCAAACAGACACTTAAACAGGTGATTGCCACAGAGTGTGACACCTGTTGTGATTGAAGCAGTAGAGGGAGCACAGGGTGCTTGGGCACATCGAGCAAGGGGCATCCATTCAGTTAGGGTTACTTTTAGTTGTGCCTAACAGAAACCCCACTCCAGGGCTTAAGCATTAGGAGTTTATATTTTCCACATAACAGGAGTACCAGAGGTAGGCGAAACGGGATTGCTGTGGTGGTTCCATGATGCCTTCAGGAACCCAGAACCTTCTTTCTTCTCTGCCTTAGCTTTCATATTTATGTTTGCAATATGTGTGGTCCATTCCCAGACATTGCATCTGAGTTTCAGGTGGAAGGAAGGGAAGGACAAAGAAAAAAAAGGCAAATATGAGTCCAGTCTATTCCTTTTTAAAAAATCTTTCCCCAGAAGCTCCACCCAGCAGCTTCCTAGTACATTATTTCATCAGGGCTGGACTGATTCACATGATTACTTGTAGCTGCAAGGGAATCTTGGGAAATAAGTATTTTTCACTGGGTACATTACCACCTTGAACAAAATTGGGATTCTCTTAGGAAGAAGGGGATAATGAATTTAAAACATACAAACGGTTGCCATCGAGTCAATTTCAACTCTGCATTCCAAAGGATTTTGATGACTGTGTTATTTTAAGCCACTCAGTTTGTGGTTCTTTGCTGCTGCAGTCCTAGGAAGCTAATATACTAAGTATATGGCTAGACTATATTTCCCAGTCTCCCCTGCAGTTAGACATGGCTGTTTAAACAAGCAGATCGCCAGACCTTTCTTCTGAGGTACCTCTGGGTGGGTTTGAACTGCCAACCTTTCAGTTAGTAGCCCAGTGGGTAACCATTGGTGCCACCCAGGAGCTCCTGGAGAATGGATAGAGGGTAGTTCACTGTGCAGCATCTGCCAGAGATGCCTAACTCTTGGGTAAGGGGTTGGAAGTTGCACAGAGAAGGATTTTTGGAGGCTGTGATGCCAGAGACGAAGCTTACAAAGTAAAGAGGAGTTACATAGGAGAAGCAGGGTGGGGTTACGGGCATTTCAGGGGCATAAGACAGCATAAGTGTGTTAATTAAGCTGTTGTAACAAACTAAAAAATGTGAAATGGCTTAAACATAATGGAAGTTTATTTCTCAGTAATGGAAAGTCTCAATTGGTGGACGGCTCTCCTTCATGCTTTAATTCAAGGAACCAGGTTCTTTACATCTTATGGCTCTACCATCTTCATTATTGGGCTTCTAAGGTTGCTGTGTTCCTTGGAAGGGGAAAGAACATGGAGGAGAGTATGTGGGAAGTTTTATGGGCAGGCCTGCTAGTGGCATATGTATCACTCTTGTTCATATTCCATTGGCTAGAGCTTGTTTAAACAGCCACGTCTAACTGCAGGAGAGACTGGGAAATACAGTCTAGCCGTATACCTAGCGTATTAGCTTCCTAGGACTGCAGTAGCAAAGAACCACAAACTGGGTGGCTTAAAACAACAGAAATTTATTCTCCCACAATTCTGGAGGTTAAAGGCCTGAAACCTAGGTGTCAGCAGGGCCATGCTCTCTCTGATGGCTCTAGGCGAGGATCCTTCCTTGCCTCTTCATAGCTTCTGGTGATTGCCAGCTATCCTTGGCATTCCTTAGCTTATAGAGGTGTCATGGATTGAGTTGTGTCCCCCAAAAATATCTGTCAGCTTGGCTGGGTCATGATTCCCAGTATTGTATGATTGTGTTATCTGATGTGATTTCCTTATGTGTTGTAAACTGTAACACTATGATAAGATTATATGTGATCTCCTTATGTGTTGTAAATTCTATCACTGTGATGAGGTTATACTGATGAGGTTGACAAGATTAGTGTCTTAATGCAATCTCTTTTGAGATATGAAAGAGACAAGCAAGCAGGGACACATGGGAACCTCATGCCACCAAGAAAGCAGTGCTGGAAGCAGAGCGCGTCCTTTGGACCTGAGGTTCCCGCGCAGAGAAGCTCCCAGACCAGAGGAAGACTGATGACACAGACCTTCCTCCAGAGCCAATGGAGAAAGTGTTCCCCTGGAGCTGACGCCCTGAATTTGGACTTATAGCCTACTGGACTGTGAGAGAATAGACTTCTCTTTGCTAAAATCATCCATTTGTGATATTCCTGTTAGAGCAACACTAGATGACTAAGACAAGAGGCATCACTTCAATCTGTCTCCATCATCATATGACATTCTCCTCGTCTATGTCTCTTTTCTTTTTATAAGGCCACCAGTCATACTGAATTTATGGCCTACTCTACTCCACTATGACCTCGTCTTAACTTGAATACATCTGCAAAGACCCTATTTCCAAATAATGTCACATTTACAGGTACCAGGAGTTAGGACTTGAAGATATCTTTTTGGGAGGACACAATTCAACCAACAACACCCAGAAAGAAGAGCTAGCCATTTCCTGCTGTAATGCTTAGGAGATGAGAAAATGTACAGTGGGAAATGAGGAAGACCATGAACAGTATGGCGTTGCTGAAGTTCAAGGCAGAGAGGGGTGAGGATGAGATTAGAGAGGTAAGTAGGAACCAAACCACAATACTAGATACTATTTTTTTAAGCTCCTACTCTGTGCCAGGCAATGTGCTTGGTAATCTCAATTATGATAAGGAACCTGACCTGTGAGAGAAGAGGTGGGGGGTATTCTGGTTTTTTTTGCATTACAGTCCTATTTCCTAACAGGTGTAGAAAGCTTTACTGTGTACAAAATACATTTATATATACGATATTTACTACTTAAAGAATTTGGTGAGGAAAATACTACCATCATCCCCATTTTACAGTTGGACGAAAGCGAGGCTTTGAGAGGTTTAAGAACTTGTCCAAGGTCAGATAGCTCCATCTCTTAATAAGTATTTTTATCCACTGTATTACACTTCTCTCAAAAAAGGTCTCATGTATGATAGTAAGGAGGCTAGACTTGATTTAGAATGTGTTGGAACCCTGTGATAATGGCCATGGACTTGGAAGAAGTCGTTCTTTTTTTTTTTTTTTTTGGTGTAATATATGCAACCAAACATACATCTGATCACAATTTCTACATGTGCAGTTCAGTAACGTTGATTATATACTTCACAGTGTGTTACCATTCTCACTATCTCTATCCATATTGTTACACCCCCGTTAATTTAGACTCTCTGCCCCTTAAAGTTCTCATCTGTAGTTTAGATTAACTGTTATCAGTTTGGACTCATATAGATAATTCCTTATAAGACTGCAATTCTCAAGGCAAATATTCTTTATTAATTGAGCTAAACTGTTGTTTAGTTGGAGCCCTGATGGTGCAGTGGTTAAGAGCTGGGCTGCTAACCAAAAGCTCGGCAGTTCGAATCCACCAGCTGCTCCCTGGAAACCCTATGGGGCAGTTCTACTCTGTCCTATAGGGTCACTATGAGTCGGAATCAACTCAACGGCAACGGGTTTGGTTTTTGGTTTCGGATGTTTAGTTTACCGATGGCTTCGTGGGATAGTTTTGGTTCAAGATCTAAAGATTATTTCCAGGCAATAGATTCAGGGGTCTTCCCAGTCTCGATAGATCCAGTAAGTCTGGTTTCATATGAATTTGAAGTTCTGTTTCCTGATTTTCCTCCTTCTGATCATGATCTATCTGTTGGGTCCTTGATCAAAATGTTCAGTAATGGTAGCCAGACGCCATCCATTTCTTCTGGTCTCATGGCAGAGGAGGTAGTAGTTCATGGAGGAAGGCATCCCTTTCTAATGCCAAAACTGGGCTCCCTCAGTTAGGCTCAGACTTGATTATAATCAGTGGTATTAGAAGGGAAGGAAAGGGCTGCACGAAACCATGAATTCATCCTTCTTCAGGCAGTACCTGGCTCTCCGAGGCTGGAAAAGACTCCATTTTCAGAGGCATGGGGGAGCGGGGGCACTGAAGCGCAGAGTGACCCACCTCAGAATCGTACAGCTGTCCTGCTACCCCCAATTCCACTTCCTCTACAGCCTGGAGGAGAATGTGGAACTGACAAGACTGCACTCATAGACCAGAAGAACTAGATGGTGCCTGGCTACCACCACTAACTGGGGTCACAATAGATGGTCCTGGATAGAATGGGAGAAAAACATAGAACAAAACTCAAATTCTTAAAAAAGCCCAGACTAACTGGACCAATTGAGACCAGAGGACTCTGAGACTATCGCCCTGAGATACTCCTTAAACCTTGAACCAAAACTATCCCCTGAGATCACCTTTCAGTAATATAGCAGAGTGGCACACAAAATAAAGAAAGTTACCTGTAAGAATGGTGCTCTACTAAGAAACCACCTGTATAAGACCAAAAGGTCAACATTTACTCTAAAGCAAAGATGAGAAGCTAAGGGGAAGGGAAACTAGACTACTGGAAATGGAAAAACCAAAACACAGAGAGAATGTTAACACATTGTGAAAAATGTAACTAATGTCACTGAACATTTTGTGTGGAAATTGATAAATGGGAGCTGAACCTGCTGTGTAAACTTTCACCAAAAACACAGCAAAATATTTAAAAAAAAAAAAAAGGACTGCACTCCTCTAAGGTAAGAACGGAAATGACATGAGGTAGGTGGTGGCCTAGGCCATAACTAGGGCTGGGAAAAGAGAGAGAGGGGAGCATAAGCAGGGGTCAGGCAGGGCTGACTTGTGGATTAGGTACAGTAGGCACAGAGCCTAGGGCCCATATGACTGTCAGGGTCTCTGAAAATATTTTAATTTCTTTTAAAATCAGGAGAAAAAATGAACTTTAAGTTGAAAATTTTATAATGTATAATGTTAATACATTCATTTATATACCAGTGAGTCATGTTTTTAAACATATTTTTTAATGGAGGAAGGGTTCCTAGGTGTTGCAAACAGTTAACATGCTTGGCTGCTAACTGAAAGGTTGGCAGTTTGAGTCCACCCACAGGTGCCTCAGAAGAAAGGCCTGGCAATCTAATTCCCAAAAATCAGCCATTGAAAACCCCGTGGGGCACAGTTCTACTCTGACACACATGAGGTCACCATGAGTCTGAACCAACTTGATGGCAACTGGATCATGACCATCAAGGGCCCCAAGGCGAAAGTGCTAAGTTTGTGAAAGTCATAATGAGATTAATTGGTGTGTGAGATAGAGGGGAAGGAGATGAGGGGTGTGTGTGTGTATGTGTGCGTGTGTGTGTGTGTGTGTGTGTGTGTGTGTGGTTTTTTGGCAGAGATCCAGGACCCAGGACTTTAGGCTCTCAGCCATCTAGCTAGTAGATTTGGGATGTACTTAGAGTCCAGGCTGACAGCGTGCATCTCATTGCCCTCCCTGCACCATGACAGGCTCTAAGGAACCCAGAACGTAGAGCCTGGTGCCCAGCACCCTTGCGTTATAGGAGCTGCTGCCCCTCCCTTCCTGGCACAGGGTCCACAGCCCTGAAATCCCACTTGTGTGGAAGCTGGGCACAAGGCAGCAGGACTGACTAATCCTTGAAATAGCTCCGGGAGGATTATCCCAGCCTCTCAGCAGCAGAGCAGCCAGGCTCGTTCCAGGGGAGGGGGAGACAGAGTGAGGCCACAGCAGGGTGGCTGCCCAAAGCAGGAAGGCTGGGTAGGTGGACACAGCACAGAGGCTTCCAGGCCAGGGACAGCAAGGAAGGGGGGTCCTAAGGGGGCTGGGCTAAATCTCAGAGGTGGGATTATGCAAATAAGGCCAATTCTAGCTAGCAATGTGAAGCTTGAAAAAACTCAGCCTGGGGGAAAGAATTTAAATTATAAAAATCTGAAAGTATGAAATGTGAAATAATCCCTTAAGGTGCTTATTTAACAACCAAATCATTCCGACACAATGAACCATATGTGAAATATTCTCCTCCCACCCGTGCACACACCCCCACAGGTACCCTCTCTCTCACCCACACCTCCATCCACGCTCTAGCACCTTCCACCTCCTCCTTCCCAGTGGGTAAGACACCCCCTATCTCATTAACCAAAAAAAAAAAAAAAAAAACCCAAGTTCATTGCAAAAAATTAACCTGTTGTCATTGAGTTGATCCTGACTCACAGCGACCCTACAGGACAGAGGAGAGCTGCCCCATAGGGTTTCCAAGGAGCGGCCAGTGGATTCGAACTGCCAACCTTTTGGTTTGCAGCCAAACTCTTAACCACTGTGCCACCAGGAAGGAGCTCCAAACCCATTGCAGCCCAGTCTAATTCTGACCCATAGCGACCCTATAGGACCCTGTAAGACAGAGTAGAACTGCCCCATAGCGTTTCCAAGGCTATAAATCTTTACAGAAGCAGACTGCTACACCTTTTCCCATGGGACAGCTGCTGGTTTCAACCCAGTCCAGTGCTAACCACGTGTAACCAGGGCTCCTTTCTCATAAACCAAGCAACTGCTGAAATCCCACCTCTGCCAATAGGTTTCCCTGGGGTGACAGGAAGAGAATACACAATTTCCTTGGGCCCATGGGGGGCGAGGAGGTGAGGGAGATGCCTCCTTCTCTGGAAGGTTTGTTAACTTGACTAGAGCAGAAGTAATCAGTATGCACACTGGTTTTCTGGTATACTAATGTTTATGCATAGAGATGATCACCTAGACAGGAGGGCCAGGTGATAAGTGGGCCAGGGGAGCCAGGGATGGGTGGCTTGGGTGAGGACAGCAAATGAGAGGAACTAGTTCAGATTGCCGGGCACTCCTGCTGCTGGAGAAGGGGCAGGGAGAAAGGGAAGGGAGTTACTTGAATTTCTGAGTGGAGAAGTAGAGGACTGTAGGGCCTAGGTGAGATTTGGGTGACTGTGGCGAGAGCTGAAGTTGAGCCAGGCCCAGACTGAAAAAGCCTCATGTTCTGGTAGCCCCTAGTCACATGTGGCTATTGAGCACTTGAAATGCGGCTAGAGCAACTGAGGAGCTGAATTGTTAGTTTATTTATTTATTATTTAGCTTTAGAGTCACAGCTCCATTTTGATTCAAACAGGATTGTTCTTAATTTGTCTATTTTCAAAAAATTTAAAAATTGATACTCCATTCAGTTATTGGAAAACTTTTAAGTATGCTTAGAACTTGGGTATGTGAATCTACTTCTTTGACATAAATTTGTGAACTCTAAATACAGACTGAGTATTTAGATGAAAAGAAGTCCCTGGGTGGTATAAACGATTAAGAACTGACTATTAATGGAAAGAATGGCACGTCTGGCCTGGCCATCTGCTTTCAACTTCACGGCATTTGTTTTATTTAGATGAGAATTTAGTATCTGAGTTGAGATGTAAATGTAATTCAGCATGTTGTTATTATTGTTGTCAGGTGCCGTGGAGACGCTCCTGACTCACAGCAACCCCTATGTACAGAAGACAGAAACACTGCCGGGTCCTGCGCCGTCCTCATGATCTTCGTCATGCTTGAGTCCCTTGTTGCAGCCACTGTGTCAATCCGTCTCATTGAGAGTCTTCCTCCTGTTCATTGACCCTCTACTTTGCCAAGGATGATGCCCTTCTCCAGGGACTGAGTAAAATATACAATAGATTTATAAGAGTCAGTATGAAAAAAAAGGATTTTAAACATCCATTAGTAATTTTTATATTATTATATGTTAAATGTTAATATTTTGGATATATTGGGCTAAATAAATGTATTATTAAAAATTAATTTCACCTTTTTGAAATGCTTTCTGTAATGTGGCTACTAGAAATTTTAAAATGACACATGTTGCTCACAAAGTTGGTCAGCTATCCCCCACTATCTAGTTCCAAAACATTTTCATCACGCCAAAAAGAAACCTCATACCCAGCTAGAATGCTCCTTAGAAGCAAGAATGGCAAGACTTCGTCTCACATACTTTGGACTTGTTATCAGGAGGGACCAGTCCCTGGAGATGCTTGGCAAAGTACAGGGTCAGTGAAAAAGAGGAAGACTTTCAACCAGATGGATTGACACAGTGGCTGCAACAACGGGCTCAAGCATAAAGACAATTGTGAAGATGGTGCAGAACTGGGCAGTGTTTCTTTCCGTTGTACGTAGGGTCGCTGTGAGTTGGAACCGACTCCACAGCACCTAACAACTACTTGTTAGCCATCATTCTCCCCTTCCCCCAGCCCCTGGCAACCGATAATCTACTACCTGTCTCTGTGGACATCTTGACTGCAGTCTTACAGAGAACTCAGTTAAGCCATGTTCAGACTCCTGGTTGATAGAAACTGTGAGATAATAAATAAATATGTGCTGTTTTAAGCTTCTAAGTCTGTGGTAATATTGTTACTTGGCCGTAGATAACCAATCCCGATGTTGGTACTGGAAGTGGGCTGCTGCTGTGACAAATACTTAAAAATGTTGGAGTGGCTTTGGAACTGTGCAGTGGGCAGAGACTGGGAGATTTTTTTTTTTTGTGAAAGTATACACAGCCAAAGATACACCATTTCAACAATTTCTACATGTACAACAGTGACACTGGTTACATTCTTCAAGTTGTGCTACCATTCTTGCTATCTTTTTCCACATCATTATCTTAAACTCACTGCCCCCTAAGCTTCCCATGCAACCTTTTGAGTTGCTATTGTCAATTTGATCTCGCACAGATAATTCTTTGGAAGAGCACAATGCTCAAAGCAGATGTATTTTACTAATTAAAGTAAGCTATTTTTTGGTTCAAAGAAGACTTCAGGGAATAGTTGTGGTTTAAGGTTTAAAGTTTAAAGATTATCTCAGGGCAATAGTTTTGGCGACTCATCCAGCCTCAGTAGCTCCAGAAAGTCTGGATTCTACTGAAAATTTGAAATTCTATTCCATACTATTCCTTCTTTTGCTCAGGATTCTTTTATAGAGTCTTTGATCAAAACATGCAATAATGGTGAGGCTGGAAGGATTCTGAAGAGCATGGTAGAGAAAGCCAAAATTGCCTTGAGCTGACTGTCAGCAGAAATCTGGATTCGAGGGATGCTACCAGAGAGCACTCAAAGGAACTGAGGATTTTATTCATAGAAGCTAGAGAAAGGGGGATCCTTGTTACATATTGGCAGAAAACTTAGCAAAACTGTCTCCCGCAGTTATGTGGAAAGCAGAATGTGTAAGTAACAAATTGATCATACAACTGAGGAAATTTCCAAATGTTCCAAAATGTGGAAGGTGCTCCCTGATTTCTTATTGTTATTTATAGTAAAATGTGAAAGGAGATAAATTGAGAAAAAAATTGTTTTAAAAAACTTAAAAAGGAATCAGGACGTGATTTGAAAATTCTAAACCTCTTCTGATGTCAAAAAGACACTAAAATTAAGAAATGGTGTCTGAGCACATGGCTTAGAGATAAGCCCTGATCTAGAGAAGAAGCAGAGGGTATGACTGTACAATCTGTTGTTAAAGCCTTACAAAGATCAAAGGATCAGCATAGTATGCACACACAAAGGGCTTTTCCAGAGGTTATGGGTGTGCCCCACAGAACGTCTTAATCGAACCACAGGGCCTCTAGGAAGCTTAAGTGAGTTGTCAGCCATCTCAGCAGGAGCTGAAGGTAGAGAAGGACTTACCTCAAAAAGATCTGTAAGTGGGGCTTTTGCCTAACAGAGTGAAAACCCAAATGCATTGTCCTGGAGTAAATTCCGACTCATAGTGACCCTATAGGACAGAGTAGAACTGCCCCATAGGGTTTCCAAGGCTGTAAATCTTCACAGAAGCAGACTGCCACATCTTTCTCCCATGGAGTGACTGGTGAGTTCAAACTGCTGACCTTTTGGTTAGCAGTCAAGCTCTTAACCACACTGCACCACCAGAGCTCCTTCAATGGAGTGAACCCCATTGAAATCCAGACCCACAAAGTTTTTGAAAAATCTATTTCAGCAAAAGTACTACTAGCTTGGACTATAAGGGGCAGAGAGTAAAAAATGAAAGGAGGCTGTCAGATCCCAAAATTCTGCTGGCAAGAAGCAGGCTGATAAAACTACTTTCCTGAAAACACATACTACCTTTTAAAAAAGAAGGATGACTCAGAGGACAGAACCAAGAGCTCAAAAAGCAGAGCCGAGAGACATGGAATTATTCCCAGGCCTTGACACTGAATCAAGCAACACCCGACATTTGATCAGATGGATTTCAGAATCACTATGGACCAGTGGAGCCTTACTGCTAACCAAAAGGTTGGCAGTTCAAATCTACCAGCCACTACCTGGAAACACTATGGGGCAGTTCTACTCTCAAGGGCAATGGGTTTGGTTGGTTGGCTGGTTGGTTTGTTTTGGATGGACCAGTGACTTTTTTGTATTTCCCGTGTTCCCCCTTTTTGACTAGGAATATCTATAGCTGTTATCCCATCATTGTATGTTGTGTATGTGGTGCAGATAACCTGTACTTTTACGCCTACAGATCAGCAGATCAAGAGGCGCACCCAAAGAAGCCTCATCTACACCTAGACCTGATTTAGATGACGAGATTCTATACTTTGAGCAGATGCTGTAATAGGGTGAGACTTTTGGGGATCTTGGGAGAGGGTGAATGTATTTTGTATGTGGGAGGGGCACAAATATTGGGGAACAGAGGGTGGACTCTAGTGACAGAATACAAGGAGATCCTCACCTCCTGGTATTCACACCATTGTATAATCCCCTTCCCTTGAGTGTGGGCAGGACCTGTGACTTGCTTCTAACCAACTGTGTACAGCAAAGGTGACAGGACATAATACTTACTTGTTCATGATTATGTTACATAAGATGGTAACACCTGTCTTGCTAGAGGACTCATTTGCTGCCTTTGAAGAAATAAGCTGCCATGTTGTGAGCTGCCATATGGAGAGGACCATGTTGCGAAGGCCTGAGAGCAGCCTCCAGTCAACATCCAACAAGAAACTGAGGTCCTCAGTCCAGCGGCTTGCAAGGAACTGAATGCTGCCACGTGAGTTGAAAGCAGATTCTTCCACAGTTAAGTCCCAGATGAGAATCCAGCCCTTGTTGACAGCTTGATTACAGCCTTACAGAGGACCAAGGAGATCTGTATACACAGACTCCTGACCTACAGAAACTGAGATAATAAGTGTATATTGTTTTAAGCTATTAAATTTGTGGTAATTTGTTACACAGCAGTGGATAACTAATATAGCCTAGAAAGCCCTCCACAGTCTGAGCCTCACTCTACCTCTCTGGCCTCATCTCCTGCCATTCTGCCTCTGGCTCACTCTATCTTAGCCATATTGACCACTTGCTCTTCTTCAAAAACTCCAGGCAACCATCTGCCTCCTGGCCTTTGAACTTGCTATTTCTTCTTCCTGGAATGCTCTTCCTCCACACAAATGCATGACTCACTCCCTTGCCTCCTCTAAGTTTTTGCTTCAATTTCACCATCTCAGTGAGACTTTCCCTGACCACTCTTTTAAAAATTGTAACACACTTCTACCCCAGCCCCCAACACTGCCTAGCCTCTGTATTTTTCTCCAGGGCTCTTATCATCACTTTTGCCTGTTTTGTTAACTGCTGCATCCCCAGATCATGGGAGGTGCTCATTAAGTATTAGCGGAGAGAATAAATGAACCATGGAGGGTCGTGGATGTGAGGGATGGAATGATAATGAAGAGGAAAAGACTGTAAAGGCTGGTGGACATTTTCTGAGCTGGCACATTTTGTAGAATCCAACTTCTAATATACTTTTCTTTGACACCTCCCTTATTATAGAAAATAGAATCAGACAGGTAAAGAATGAACTGTGGGTCTATTCCTATGTTCTGTGCAGTAACAATAATTATATACAACCAATTGCTTAAGGTATGTGTTATGGACTGAACTGTGTCCCCCAAAATTTATGTTGAAGTCCTAACCCCTAGTACCGCGAACATGACCTTATTTGGAAACAGGGCCTTTGATGATTTTATCAGCCAAGTTAACGTGAGGTTATACTGAATCTTAGTGGTATCCTTATAAAAGATGAAAACAAACACAGAGAGACAGGCAGGAAAGAGGGCCATGTGAAGATGAATCTACACACCAAGGAACACCTGGGGCTACCAGAAGCTGGAGAAGACAGGAAAGGATCTCCCCTAGGGACTCTGAAAGGAGGCATGGCCCTGCCAACACATTGATTTTGACTTCTAGCCTCCAGTACTGTCAAGACAATAAATTTCTGTTGTTTAAAGCCACCTAGTGGCTTCAATAGTCCAAACCAAAACCAAACCCCTTGCCGTCGAGTCAATTCTGACTCATAGTGACCCTATAGGACAGGATAGAACTGCCCTACAGGGTTTCCAAGCCCTGGTGGCCTAGTGGTTAAGAGCTGTGCTGCTAAACAAAAGGTTGGCAGTTCAAATCCACCAGCCGATCCTTGGAAACCCTATGGGACAGTTCTATTCTGTCCTATAGGGTTGCTATGAGTCGGAATCTACTTGATGGCAACGGGGAAACGGGTATAGGGTTGCCAAGGCTGTAAATCTTTATGCAAGCAGACTGCTGCATCTTTCTCCCATGCAGCAGCTGGTGGGTTCAAACCGCCGACCTTTCAGTTAGCAGCCAAGCACTTTAACCACTGTGTCACCAGAGCTCCCTTTAAATAGTCCAGTAAATACAAAATAGTCAAACTTGGGACTATTATGAATAAAGCTGCTATGAACATTATTTTGCAAGTTTTTGTGTGGACAAATGTCTTTATTTCTTTTAGGTAAATAAATATCTAGGAGTGCAATTACTGGGTTATATTGTAAGTATATGTTAGCTTTTGAGAAACTGCCTAACTGTTTTCCAGAGTTGTACCATTTTACATGTCCACCAGTAATGTAGGAGAGTTCTGGTTGTTCTGCATCCTGGCCAGCATTTAGCATTGGTAGTCATGGGTGGCCTGGGTGGCACAAGCGGTGTGCAATCAGCTGCTAACCTAAAGGTTGGTGGCTCAAACCCATCCAGAAGTACCATGGAAGAAAGTCCTGGCAAACTGCTTCTGTAAAGATTACAGCCAAGAAAACCCAATGGAACATTTCCACTTCATAATGCACGGGGTCACCATGATTCAGAATCAACTTGATGCCAGAGGGTTTGGTTTTTTGGTTTTTATGACAAATGATGTTGAGCATTTTTTACATTCTTAATGGCCATTTGGAAAATCTCTTTTGTAAAGTGCCTGTTTAAGCCTTTTGCATGGCTGACATTTTTTGTTGTTGTTGTTGTTTTTTAATTTATTGTTGTGCTTTAAATGAAAGTTTACAATTCAAGTTAATCTCTCATACAAAACTTTATACATACATGGTTTTGTGACCCTACTTGCTCTCCCTATACTGTGACAGCACACTCTTCCTTTCCACTCCTGATCTCCTGTGTCCATTCAACCAGCTCCTGACCCCCTCTGCCTTCTCATCTCGCCTCCGGACAGGAGCTGTCCATTTAGTCTCATGTATCTACTTCAGCTAAGAAGCACACTCTTCACAAGTATCATTTTATGTCCCACAGTCCACTCTAATCTTTGTCTAAAGAGTTGGCCTCGGGAATGGTTTTAGTTTTGGGCTAACAGAGAGTCCGGGGGCCATCTTCCAGGGTCCCTCCAGTCGCATTCGAACCATTAAGTCTGGTCTTTTTACTAGAATTTGAGTTCTGCACCCCACTTTTCTCCTGCTCCGTCAGGGACTCTCTGTTGTGTTCCCTGTCAGAGTGCTCATTGTGGTACTGGCTGCGATTTTGATCAACAAGTTTATTTCTTCTGTCCAAATCTCGCTTCTGGCCTCCGGATGCATATAACAATGGCATTCTTGATACCTCTCCTTGGATGTTTTAAAGGGTCCTCAACTGAACATAATCTTCTTCACTCTTCCTCCACTCTCAGACCTTGCTTCCACCACTGACACATGTTTTAGTAAATGACCTCACTATCCACACAGTGGCACAAGCCAGATACTTAGGAGCCATTCCTGATACCTCTTCTCCTGCTCTATTTTCGCCACCCCGTCTAATCCATCACTTTTCCTCCTACTTATTTCTTGAACCCACTCAATTCTCTCTATCATCACCATAGCCCAAGCCACCATCATCTCTCACCCAGATTATTGCAGTAGCCTCCTTTCTAATTAGTCTTTCTCTCTTCAGGCTGTTCTACACATAACAACCATCATCAGATCATTTGAAAACACAGATTTGACCACATTACTCTCCTGTTTAAATTCTTAATGGCTTCTCATAACTTTTAGGGGAAAGATCAAATCGTTGATGTTATCTATAAGACTGGGCCATGCCTTGCCAGATATTTTTCTTTTACCTATAATGTCAAGGTTTCTCCTGTCTCAGGGCCTTTGCATATACTATCCCCTTTGACTGGAACCCTTGTTCCCTTCTGACTCATTGACTCCTGCTTCTTCTTCACATTTCAGTTCAAATATCATTTCCTCAGGGAAATTTTCCCTGACGCCAAGACTAGATTAGTTCCTGATATCATATGCCCTCAGAGAACCCTGTAATTTCCTTTCATGCCACTTGTTGTTGTTGTTGGGTGCTGTCAAGTCAATTCTGACTCATCACAACCCCATGTGACAGAGCAGACCTACGCCATAGGGTTTTCTTGGCTGTAATCTTTACGAAAGCAGATCATCTGGTCTTTCTCTTGCGAAGTCGCCGGGTGGGCTCGAACCACCAACATTTCAGTTAGCAGCTGAGCACTTAACCATTGCGCCACCAGGGCTCCTTTCATGGCACTTATCGGTTTATAATTACATATTTCTGGGATTATTTGGTTAATTTATGTCTTTCTTATTAGACTCATAAGCTGTACGAGAGCAGAGGGTGTGTTTGTTTTGTTCATCACTGTGTCCCTGCTGCCTAATAAATAATATGTGGGACCCAGTGCAAAATAAAAATGCAGGGCCCCTATTCAAAAAGCAAGAAAAAAGTGCCATGACAGGTACCAAAATATACAGCTTCTTTCCTTTCTTCCATGTTCTCTCTCTCTCCACTTGTCATGGTATCTTTTATTTGCTATTTAATGTCATTCTAAGTAAAAAAGAAAATTAAGTTTAAATGATTAGCATGGATTTTACCATTCATCTTTATATTGTATAATGCTATTTTTAAATGGAAATATGAGCATGTATGTTGTTAGCTGCAGTCTAATTGATTCTGACTCATGGTGACCCCATATGTGCAAAGTAGAATTGCTCTATAGGGTTTTCGAGGATGTGACCTTTCAGAAGCACATCACCAGACCTGTCTTCTGAGGCACCTCTGGGTGGGTTTGAACCACTAACCTTTTGGCTAGTAGTTGAGTGCCTAACTGTTTGCGCTACCCAGGGACTCTTATGGGAGCCCTGGTAGTGCAGTAGTTAACAGCTCGGCTGCTAACCAATAGATCAGCAGTTCAAATCCACCAGCTGCTCCTTCAAAACCCTATGGGGCAGTTCTATTCTGTCCTATAGGGTCGCTATGAGTCGGAATTGACTCGACAACAATGGCTTTTTTTGGTTTTGGACTCCTATGAGCATTTAACTCATTTGCAAAATCACCGAAATTAAACAAATCACATTCTGTGGCTCATATACGCATATGTATTTGTTCTTACCAGAACAGTGGAAATGCTGCACAAAACTAACTCAAATGTTTTTTGTTTAACTACCTGATACACACATAGTCTACTAACACTCTCTATCTCTGGCTTATTGATGGGGAAGGAAGGACCGAAAGGAAAAAGAGCTATAGTTTACCCGATCTTTCCCTTTCCTTCTACGTCATCATTATCTGCATAAGTGGTTGGCTAATACATGGAAGTAACACCAGTAAGGAAGTGTGTGTTAGGGTTCCTTCTTCCTGTGTATGGAGCGAGTTCTGGTTTGAACAGAACGTGTGGCCTCTCCAGGCTGTCAGTGTCCTGCTTACTCAGTCATAGTTGTAACATCCTTACCCGGACTCACCATTTGAGTCTTGCTGAGCCCCCACACATTGTAGGTCCCACAGAATTCTGTGCTCCTGGGGGACCTAGAATATATGTCAATAGAGTGGCAAGGAATGGCAGATACTCCCATTACTCCTGTCTCCTCTGTTCATGTGCGTGCTCCATTGCCCTGTTGGACCTCACTTACAAAACACAAATTCAAAGATAAAATTAGTAATTCCAAGATGGCAACCCTAGAGCATTAAGTGAAACTCGGGGCCCTCTTGAACGTGGGCCTTTCTGAATAGGTTGCACGCCCGTGAAGAAGGCCTCGCCTAACACGCTGTCACAGAGTGGATATTGTGTGTTAGATGAATGAAGGAAGGGCTGTCATTTGATATAAGATAAATAGTTCATTTGGTTTTGATAAATACTAAAGGCTTCTCTCCTTCATCACCTTGGAGATCCAATATAATCTTCAGAGGGCGCTAACGTCCAGGATTGTCCACCTGGGGAGAGCCGCCTTCTCAAATATTTCAGAGTGAAATTGCGAGAGAAAGGAGCAAGGGGGTGGAGAAAGCCTGATGAGGCTCTCCTGTCAATTAATCACTGCACTTTGCACGTACAGCATGTAACACCTCGTAGCCTGCACTCTTAAGACATGGCCTAAGTGTGAATTAAGCTTCACAGTTCACTGCCTTCATCCACCTCCTCTCCCGCCTTCCAGCTCCCACCCCCTGCGCCAGGAGAGAGATGGAGTTGCTGCTTCATAGCAAAGGACTCCTGGAACTCATCTTAGAGGGTGTGGTGGGGAGCAGAGTAGCTCAGCCAAGGTCAGACCCACAGGCAGTTGGAGGAGTCTCAAACGCTTCACCTCTGGCTTTGACTTCCAGTCCACCTTTCAGCACATGCTGAAAGATCTCTGAGAATCGCCAAGGCCAAGAGTTAGGAAACCTCAGTCCAAGACCTGACTTTGCTACACACATTCCACTGTGTGATTTTAGGCAAGTGATGTTCCTTCTTTGGGCCTCATTTTCTCCTCTGTCGAATAAGAAAATGAACTAGATAAGGGATCGGAAAACAATGTTCCCCAGAACTTCTGGTGTCTCAGGTGTTGTACTAGTCGGGGAGGGGAGGGTCTCTCCGAACTTCAGTCACTGGTAATAATAATAATAGCAAACACTTACAGAGCACTCATTACTCCAGGAGTTATTTTAAGTGCTTTATATACACTAACTCATTTAGTCTTCACAATATTTCTATGAGATGGGTTTTTAACTATTACGCCCATTTTCAGATGAGGAAACTGAGGCATTGAATGGTTAAGGGACTTGCTCAAGGTCACACAGCTAGAGAAGGACAGAGCAGGGATTCCAACCCTTGCAGTCTAGCTCTAAAGTACATCTACTTAACTACACTATTCCTATTTTATCCACCTACCTACGTGTCCATGGTGGCGCAGTGGTAAACAGCTACGGCTGCTAACCAAAAGTCAACAGTTCAAATCCACCAGCTGCTCCTTGGAAACCCTATGGGCAGTTCTACTCTGTCCTATAGGGTCGCTATAAGTTGGAATCAACTTGATGGCAACGGGTGCCTCTCTATCCATCCAACCAGCAATCCATCCATCTATCTGTCCATCCGTGCATCCATCCATCCAAGTTCCATGCAAGAGTTTATTTGATAAAGGGATTCTTCTGGGGAAAAAAAAAAAAAGTTTAAAAACAAAAAATTGAAAACTACTTAATAAACCTAAACCAAAACAAAAAACAAAAAAACCAAACCCGTTGCGGTCGAGTCAATTCCGACTCATAGCAACCCTATGGGACAGAGTAGAACTGCCCCATTGGGTTTCTAAGGAGAGCCTGGTGGATTCTAACTGCCAGCCTTTTGGTTAGCAGCCATAGCTCTTAACCACTGTGCCACCAGGGTTTCCAAACTACTTAATAATGCCATACCAATGGGAGACTCCCCAGGGAGTCGGTGCTAGCCTGCTTCCCACTTCCTGGCCATTCTTAGAGCAGTTGCTGCGGGGGCGGGTGGGGGTGGGGAAGAGTTGACAGCAATCAGAAAGAGAATATTTTAAAACAATTTGTCAAGCATGACAACCCACAGCTTGTGTGTGTGGAGAGATGCTATATAACAAAGCTTATACAGTTTGGAATCTGGTTTCCTCTCCCCCCCGCCACCTCCTCCTTCTTATCTCCTTTCCTCTTCCTGGGAAGGCAGAACTAGAAGAGGTTTCTTTTTTCAATTTTTTTAATTGTACTTTAGGTGAAGGTTTAGAGAACAAATAGCTTCTCATTAAACAGTCAGTACACATATCATTTTATGACATTGGTTAACAACCCCACGGCATGTCAACACTCTCCCTTTTAGACCTTGGAGGACTTTTTTTTTTTTTGGGTAAACATATACATAGCCAAAGATACACCATTTCAGAAATCTCTACATGTACAAATTCAGTGACATGGATTACATTCTTCCAGTTGTGCTGCTATTCTATCCTTTTCCAAATTACTCCATCACCATTATCTTCAACTCACTGCCCCCTAGGC
>NW_004444017.1:3026297-3050904 GCF_000243295.1 Trichechus manatus latirostris
GTTTACAGAACAAATAGTTTCTCATTAAACAGTTAGTACACATATTGCCTTATGACAATGGTTAACAACCCCATGACATGTCAACACTGTCCTTTCTCAACCTTGGGTTCCCTATCACCAGCTTTTTTGTCCCCTCCTGCCTTCTAGTCCTTGTCCCTGGACTGCTGTGCCTCATTATTCCTGTTTTGTTTTATGGGGCTGTCCAATCCCCGGCTGAACGGTGAACTTCGGGAGTCACTTCACCTCTGAGCTAAAAGGTGTCCGGGGGCCATACTCTGGGGGTTTCTCCAGTCTGTCAGGCCAGTAAATCTGGTTTTTTTTTTGTGAGTTAGAATTTTGTTCTACATCCTTCTCCAGTTCTGTCCAGGACCCTCTGTTGTGATACCGGTCAGAGCAGTCAGTGGTGGTAGCTGGGCACCATCTAGCTGTACTGGACTCAGTCTGGTGGAGGTCGCAGTAGCTGTGGTCCATTAGTCCTTTGGACTAATCTTTTCCTTGTATCCTGTTCTCTTCATTCTCCTTTGCTCCCGAAGGGGCGAGACCAGTGGAGTATCCTAAATGGCTGCTCACAGGCTTTTAAGACCCCAGATTCTACTCACCAAGGTAAAATGTAGAACATTGTCTTTATAAACTGTGTTATGGCAATTGAGCTAGATGTTCCCCAAGACCATGGTCCCCACAGCCCTCTGCCCAGCAGTTCAGTCCTTCAGGGAGTTTGGATGTGTCTATGGAGCCTCCATGACCTTGCCTTGTACAAGTTGTGCTGGCTTCCCCAGTATTTGTGTACTGTCTTACCCTTCACCAAAGTTACTACTTATCTATTGTCTGTTTAGTCCCCCCCACCCCCCACTCGTAACAAACAAAGATTGTTTCTTTCTGTGTGTAAACTTTTACATGAGTTTTTACAGTAGAGGTCTCATACAATATTTGTCGTTTTGTGATTGACTTATTTCACTCAGCATAATGTCCTCCAGTTTCATCCATATTATGAGATGCTTCACAGATTCATCATTGTTCTTTATCGTTCTTTATCATTGCATAATACTCCATTGTGTGTATGTAGCTAGAAGAGGTTTTAGGGAATGGCTTGTATAATGAGAATTCAGAGGGCTGAACTCAGACCATTGGGTGAAAGGTGAAAGAAGGCAGCATAGCTCAATATAAGCATAGCTCAATATAAGAAAAAAATCTTTCTAGCCATTTTGTCATCTTAAAACTGGATAATCGTTCTGTGTCCTGGGAAATTTCAGGTAGAAGGATGATGTAGTGGGGATGCCTGCGGCGGATGGAAGGGTATCTTAGAGTAGGCGAACTCCCAGGCCTCCTAGATTCTAGATCCTGTGCCCCCACCCATCCACCCAACTCCACTGTGGGGCTCCTGAGGTCCAGAGGAGGGTATACTTCGACCCTTGGCTCACGCAACTTGTCAGGGTCAGAGAGCTCAGGTTAGAACCAGACACCAGGGTTCTTGGACCTGTGCTCCAGCTTACTGCTTACTCAAGTGTTCTCAGTGACACCCCCACAGGCCCCCTCAAAGCCAGCATTAAAGGAGGAGGAAAACTCTTTCCAAGCCCTTCTCACTACAGAGCTTGCTAGATTGTATTAATGGGCCTGTCATGGAGACTTCTGACCTTCTCCAAATTCAAAGCAGGTCATTTATTGGGGGAAGCAATGGGGGTGGTGTGTTCTCATCTTCAGGTGGGCCCAAAGGTTCTGCTTGGGTATGGGCTTACCCCCTCAGACAATTTGTCTACCACTTTCTTATTCATATAGAATATTCACAGGTGTGAGCTCAGTGGATTCCAATACTGACCCATTTCACAGATGAGGATGGAGAAGCTCACGTTACCCCAGGTAACATGACCAGAAGGATAAACTAAGTCTTCTGACTCCAGGAAGTCTTCACCACTCCTATTAAAATGCTAACAACTACTAAGCATTTATTATATGCCAGATACTGTACTACTACAATAACCCCGTGATATCCATTCTACAGGTGAGGAAAGGGAGACTCAGAGATGTTAATTAACTTCTCAAGGTCACATAACTGGGAAGGGACAGAGAGAGGATTCAAACCCACGCCTACTTTTTCCAGAGCCCATGTTCTTTTCCATGACACTATTCCACTCCAAAATCCAGAGAAGACCCAGAGGTTGAGGGTTCTGCTCACGCCAGAAAACATATTGCTGTTGAATGCTGTTGAGTTGGTTCTGATTCATTGTTCTTGTTATTTGCCATGGAGTCAATTCCAACTTACAGCAACCCTGTAGAGATCCTATAGGACAGAAAATAATTGCCCTATTGGGTTTCCTAGGCTGTAATCTTTACAGGAGCAGATTGCCATGTCTTTTCTCCCATGGAGCTGCTGGTGGCTTCAAACTGCCGACCTTTCAGTTAGCAGCCGAGCATGCAACCATTGCACCAGCAGGGTTCCATAGAAAACATATGGGGCCTTGAAAATGGCTCAGAACCTGGCAGGACCAGCTTGATCCATCAAGTGGGCAATTAGGGATGAATAGGGCTTCCCTAGCCCAAAACTTGACTGCAGGATGGGCTCAGAGATTCCTTCTGAGGTTCATGATATAAAGTGCAACCCCTCAACTGACCTTTGCTATGTGGGATACGGAAAATGTCGAGCCCTGGGCTGCATTTAAGGAAAGCCGTGGTCGAGAAAACCTCATTAGCTTGGTCTAGGTGGGATCACTGGCTCTGTTATTTACTGGCCTTGGGCAAGTTACTTAATTTCCATTTGTAAAATGGGGTTAATAACATTACTCCACAGGGCTTTTGTGAGGACTAAATGAGATGTTTGCTTTTTTTTTTTTTTTAACTCTTTCTCTCCTCCAGCCCCTCTTGCTGTATATGACAGCCTAGTCATTCTCCCTCTCAGGATGGGTTCCATCAAACACTTCGAATCCTTGGCTCAGGTTCCTTGGGGAGCAGGGAGCAGGTCACCAGGTGAAAGCGGTTTATGTTCACTTGGTTGGAGCAGCCTAGGCGTTGGACATAGCTGGGGTGTCCCAAGAACCTGAGTGGGCGTCTTAGGGGTCAGGCATGAGTAGGGTGTCCCGAGGACACTTGAGAAGATGTCTAAGGTATCAGGTTTGGATGGATGGGGTGTCCCAGGACTCAAGAGGATGTCCCAGAGGTCGGTTGTAACCTAGGCTTCCCAAGGACCCTAGGAAACGTCTTGGGGCTCAGGCTTAGACTGCCGGGGTGTCCCAAAGACCCGAGAGACATCTCGCCAGGAACCTCCTGTTCATCATCTCCACACCCTGAAAGCTCAGCCCCCACCTGCCCTTGGCGCCATTGTTGTTGTCCTTGTTGTTAGCTGTCATCGAGTTGGTTCCGACTCACAGCAACCCTAAGTACAACAGAACAAAATACTGCCCAGTCCTGTGCCATCCTCACAATCATTGCTATGCTTGAGTCCATTGTTGCAGCCACTGACCGTGTCAATCCATCTTGTGGAGGGTCTTCTTTTTCCCTGACCCTCTACTTTACCAAGCATGATGTCCTTCTCCAGGGACTGGTACCTCCTGAGAACATAGCCAAAGTACGTGAGACGAAGTTCCATCCTTGCTTCTAAGGAGCATTCTAAAGCACTTCTTCCAAGACAGATTTGTTCATTCTTCTGGCAGTCCATGGTATATTCAATATTCTTCACCAACACCATAATTCAAAGTAAATGAGATATTTGTAAATAGTATAGCATTAACCACTCTGTAATAAAACTAACATTGATTGTGTACGCTCTGTGCCAGACATTGTCCAAAGTATTTCACATGCTTTAGCTCATTTAGTCACACATACAAATTTAGGGTCATTGCTCACCACCCCTTCTCCCCAGATGTTCTCTTCACATCCAGCATCCTAATATGAGCTTCAGAAGAAAAGGGAGTAGGGGCTTAGAATACCTGGATTCCAGTCATGGCTCTGCCTTTACTGGCTGTGCAACTTCAAGGAAGCCATCCACCCACTCTGAGCCTCATTTACCACATCTGAAAAACAGGAATAAGAACATGTCTAGCTTACTACTCACTGAGAATCAAATAAAATGAATACATGTGATCACACCTTCATGCATTATTTATTTATGCTTACGATAACCCATGATGTGGGTTCCGTTATTATCCCCATTTTACAGTTAAGGAAACCAAGGCCCAGAGATACTTAAAACCATAAAGTGAAATACTGGCTAGTATTATCATTATCATCACTGTTATTATGTAACACTAAGGCAAACATCCACGAAAACAGATCCAAAAGTCACAAGGAGAGGCAGGATTTGCTTTACTTCCCTGGAGACTGATAGCCTGATTTATTTCAAGTCCTGGCAACAGAATACATAAGAAGCAAGTGTGAGCCAAGAGCAGTTTATGTTGTGTGTGGGGTTAGCACTGTCCTGCTCAGAGGCAGAGGGCTGGACAAAATGACCCCCGAAAATCCTCTCTAATTGTCTAGGATCCACTGAATCTTCAGGGCAGGAGCGGAAGCTGCCACTATCTCTTCCTCAGCCCCACCTGCCCATCTGGTGAATTGTCCAGCCCCAGAGCCAGGTGTGAAACCCGTGGGCCTGCTGTGCTGAAGTGAAGAGTTTCCCCTAGGGTGGTACAGTTTGTGGGCAGGTGAGGCAGCATCTTCTGTTCTTGTCAGGTAGTGGGGGAGAGGAGGCAGAGGCACTGGATTAGTACCTTGGATCAGAAAGCAAACGCCCTGCTGTTCCTAAATGTGGTCTTTGGGCATCAAAGCTCTCATGCATATCCCTTCTACTGCCATCAAATTGCCCTAGGATTATGATTTTACCAATATATGTCATTGCTAAGAGGAAACCTAGAAATGACCTTGTTCTACAATCTCAGTTTTGGAACAGTTTATTGTCAATTATATATACATGGAGAAAAAGCATATTATACACACACAGAGAGACACACACATACGTACATGCATACACACACACATAATTTAACCAAGTGTCCTATCATGTCATTTTAAAAGTGAGGCCATTGTCCTGTGGCTGAATTCTTCCCTACAACTAAGCATAATTGCTCAGCGTCCCCTGTCTTCCTTCTCCCAACCCACTACCTTATTCCTTCACTGACCACACATTGTTTGAGCACTTACTGTGCCTAAGGCACTGAACTAAGTGCTGGTTGTGGGTGTGGGGTGGATTTATAAGACACTATAGGGTCGCTAACTATGGGTGTGAGGATTAAATGATGATGTATATGAAGATGTCTTGTAAACTGGAAAGTGTTGCACCCATGTAAGACATTACTTTTATTGCCCACTAGCCTAGGGGTTCTCAAAATTTAGGGTGCAGCAAAATCACATGGGGAGCTCTGGTCATGAAAAATTAGGACTACACTTGCCCTCCTGCTATAAAGAACTAGAAAATTGGAATATATATGTATATATTTAAATATGAGTATATATTTAAATATAAATATACATATTCCACAATACACATTTATTTAAAAATCAGTTTTCAGACATTGAACAATAAGTAGCACAGGATTATGATTCATGAGAAAGGGAGACAGACCAGGTGAGCCCTACTATCACCTTGGCTTTCTGCATGGGGGAACTTTCAAGACCACAGTGCAGGGAGGGAGAACCAAAGCAGAGAATGACAGTCTCTCTGAGTTGAGAATGCAGAGCTTGGAGTTTAGGGAGGCTGAGGTGGCTAGAATGGACAGGGCAGAGTATCAGAGAAGAGAGTTTTGTAAAGAAAAGAGTTCTAGAAATCTGCAGAGATCCCCCATTGGGTCTGTTATGGAATGCTAAGCCACACGTGTTTAGGGTAAAACTCGACAAGACTGAGGAATGACTCGGGAGTTGTAAACAGAACAATTTCCAGGACTCATGTAAAACTGGAAGAGATTAGAGTTTTGACCAGCCAGAGTGAAGAGACCTTGATGAACACCTGGGCATTCAATCAGATGACAGGTATGATCATACCCTAGTAGTAGGAATAAATTACCCCTAGAGTAGTGACTACTCTAGACTTGCACTAACAAAGCTTAAAAACAAATTTTGAAAGGATCAACAGGGTCCATAAGCAACTTAATTACCTGGTAAAACAAAACTCTTTAAGAGAAAACAATAAAATTCAGTACTGAACAAAGTCACATTCAAAATGTCCAATAATAAAAAAAAGTACTAGATGTTGGTATGGATTGAATTGTGTCCCAAAAAAGATATGTTGAAGTCCAAGCCCCTGGTACCTTTGAACATGACCTTATTTGGAAACAGGGTCTTTGAAGATGTTATCAGTTAAGTCAACGTGGGTCAGACTGGAGTACAGAGGGTCCTAATCCTATATTACTAGTATTGTTATAAAAGAGAAGATACATAGAGACACAACAAAGGAAAGACAACCTGTGATGACAAAGTTATGCTACAGCTACAGGCTGAGGGATGCCTGAGGTTACCAGAAGCTTGGAGAGACAAGAAAACATCTTCTCCTAGAGCCTTTGGAGAGAACATTGATCTGCCAACTCCCCGAATTCAAACTAGTAGTAGAGACAATACATTTCCTTTCTTATAAGCCCTCCAGTCTGTGGTACTTTGTTACAGCAGCCCCAGGAAACTAATACAGATGTAAAGAAGCAGGAGAAGGACGCCCAAAACAAGAAGAAAACATAAACATGATAAGGAAAGAAAGAAAAATTATATAAAAGAACCAAATATAATGTCCAGAAGTAAAACTATTCAAGAAGCATAGAGAGAAAAAGATTAAAAAAAAAAAAAGAATAGAGACTCAGTGAGTGGCCTGTGGAGCAATATTAAGCAGTTTAGGTAGTTTCCGTTGCTATATAATCTTACTGAGATTTTTTTTCCTGCAGTGTATGATCTGCTGTTAATCCTATCCAGTAAAAATTTCCTTTCAGATACTGTATTTTCACTTCTAGAAGTTCCATTTAGTTCTTTTTCTATCTTCCATTTCTCTGCTCATTGTGTTCATGTTTTTCTTTAAATTCTTAAACATGTTTTATAATAACTGTTTCAAAATCTTTGCTAACTCTCTCTATCATTTTACATTCTGTTTTTATTGCTTATTTTTGTCCTCATTTTGGGTCACAACAAGGATAAGAATGATCACACACTTCTTGCCAGAAATGCAAACCAGACGAATTGGAACAGAATCTTTAAAGTGCTAAGAGAAAAAAAGTCAACCTTGAATTCCATATCCAGAAATTAAAAGCTTCGACAATGATTTGTCACCAACAGTCTTGACTATAAGAAATATTAAAGAAAGATCTTTAGGTGGAAGGAACATGATACCAGATGAAAACTTGGATATAAAAGGGATGAAGAGTGATGGAAATAGTATATGTGGGTAAATATGAAAGACCATTTTTCAATTTTTAAATTTCTCTAAGAGACAATTGACTCTTTAAGACAAAAATAATAACAATGAATTGTGGGACCAATAATACTTGTAGAAGTAAAATCTATGACAATAATAGCATAGAGAATGGGAGTAGGAAATGGAAATAAACTGTTGTTTCTAAATTATATGTGAAGCAGTATAATATTATTTGCAAGTAGACAATGAGAAGTTAATGACATATTGTAAACTCTAGGGAAACTAGTAAATAAATAAAACAAAAAGATAAACCTATATGGAGCTAAAAAAGAATACCAAAAAATATTCAACTGAAAAGATGAAAAGGGAATGAAGAATGGATGAGACAAATTTAAAAAATAGCAAGATGGTAGATTTAAACCCAACAATATCAGTAATAAATTTGATGTGAATAATCTTAAGCACTCCAATTAAAAGACAGAGATTGTCGGGCTGGATAAAAAAAAAATCCAGATCCAACTAAATGCTCTCTGTAAGAAGACCACTTTCAATTTAAAGCCACAGCTAGGTAAAAAGTAAAAGGATGAAGAAAGATACAGCATGCTATATTCGTTTTCTATGGCTGTCATTACAAATTACCACAAACTTAGTGGCTTAAGCAATACAAATTTATCTTACTGTTCTGTAGTTTAAAAGTTTACCCTGGTCTCACCAGGCTAAAATCAAGGTGTTGGCAGAGCTGTGCTCCTTTCTGAAAGCATTAGATAAGAATCAGTTTCTTTGACTTTTCCATCTTTTAGATGCTGCCCAAATTCCTTGGCTCACAGCCCCTTTCCTTTAGCTGCAAAGCCAGCAAAGCTGAGTATAATCCTTCTCACATCACACCACCTGACCATTCTTCTGTTGTCACATCTCCTTCAGATTGCAGTGTGGAATAGTTCTCCACCTTTAAAGAATCATGTGATTATGTTGGGCCCACCTGGATAATCTAGGATCCTCTCCCCATCTCAGTGTCCTTAACCTTAATAATATTATCAAAGTCTCTTTTGTCACATAAAGTAACATATTCACAGGTGTCAGGGAGTAGGATACGGACATTCTTGGATGCCATTTTTCTGCCTAGCACACAAGCAAACATTAATGATGAGAGAACTGGAGTGGCTATCAGACAGTTGCACATGGTACATTCATCAAGATAGACCATATATTGGACCATATAAAAATTTCAATAAATTTAAAAAGATTGAAATCATACAGATTTTATTCTTTGACCACAAAGGAATTAAATTAGAAATTAATCAGTAATAGATTTGGAAGTACACAACACACTTTAAATAACAAGGGAAATTACAAGGTATTTTGCACTAAATGAAAATGAAAACATAATTTGTAGGATGTGGCTGAAGCAGTGCTTGAAGGGAAATTTATAGCTTTAAGTGCCTATATTGGAAAAGAAGAAAATTCTACAATTAATTATCTAAGCCTCCACTTCAAGAAGCTTATAAAAGAAGAGCAAATGGAAACCAAAGTAAGTAGAAAAAAGGTAAAAGTGGAAATCAATGAAACAGAAAATGGACAAACAATAGAGAAAAACCAGTGACACCAAAGAAACTGGTTCTTTGAAAATATCATTAAAGATGGATCAATCTCTAGTCAGACTGATTTAAAAAAAAAAAAAAGAATGTGCAAATTACCAATATCAGAAACAAAGGAGGGGACATCACTACATAGCCTACAGACATGAAAAGGATAATAAAAGAATATTCTGAAGAACTTTATGTCACCAATTTGACAATTCAGATCAAATGGACACACTTCTTGACAGATACTGTATTAGTTTCCTATTGCTGCTGTAACGGATTACCACAGTCTGTGGCTTAAAGCAACATAAATTTATTGTTTTATATTCCCAGAGATCAGAAGTCCAAAATAGGTTCACTTGGCTAAAATCAGGGGGTCAGCAAGACTGTGTTTCTTTCAGAAGCTCTAGGGGAGAACCCATTTCCTTGCCTTTTCCATTTTCTACAAGCTGTCTGCATCCTTGGTTTGTGGCCTTCAGAGAGAAATCACATCACTTTTAACCTCTACTTCTGTTATCATTGTCCTCTGTCTCTGACACTCCTGCCTCCCTCTTACAAGGAACCTTGTGTGGATTACATTGGGCCCACCTGGATAATCCAGGATAATCTTCCCAACTCAAGACTCTTAATCACATATTTAAAGTCCCTTTTGCCATACAAAGTAATATGTATTCACAGATTTTGGAGATTAGGATTTGGACATCTTTGAGATAATTTTGCCCATCACAGACACAAATTACTAAAACAGACATACAAAGAAACAGAAAATTTAAATATTCCTATATCTTCTAAAGAAATTGAATTCATAGTTAAAAACCTTCCCACAAAGAAACCTACAGTTTGAGAGAACATCAGTGGTGAGTTCTGTCAAACATTTAAGGAAGAAATGGACATTCACTCTTTATACAAAACACAAAAATTACCCTGGAATGGATCATAGACCTAACCATAGGAGTAAAAACTATAAAATGTCTAGAAAAAAATGTAAGAGAACTTTTTTTTTTTTTTACCTTGGGGTACGCAAAGACTTTTTAAATGGGATACACTAAAAAAAAAAAGAAAGAAAGAAAGAAAGAAAAGAAATTATAAAAGAAAAATTGGTAAGATTTTCTTCATAAAAAAACACAAAACTGCTCTTCAAAGACAATGTTAAGAAAATGGAAGGGTAAACCACTGACTGGGAGAAAATATTTGTAAGACATATATCTGGCAAAGACTTCTTTACAGAATATATAAAGAATTCTTACAATTTAATAATAAGAAGATAAACAATCCAATAGAAAAAAATGGGAAAAGACGATATAAAAATGGTCAATAAGCGCATGGGAAGATGCTCAGCAGGGGAATAAAAAAAGACTGGAAATAACCAAGTGTTAGCAAGACTGTGAAACACCTGAATCTCTCGTTCACTGCTGGTGAGAATGTAAAATACTACAACCACTTTGGAAAACAATTTGGCAGTTTCTTATTAAGGTAAATGTACACTTAACATATGACCCAGCAATTCCAGTTCTACAATTTTTATTCTTGATGACTAAAAACATGCCTATACAAAGACTTGTACATTAATGATCATAGAGGCTTTATTCAAAATAATCAAAACCTGGGAACAACCAAAATGTTCATTAACAGGTGAATGGATAAACAAATTACGTATATTCATACAATAGATATGCAAACTAATGATATTTATAACAGAATAGACGAACCTCAGCATTACGATGAGCAAAAAAGAGACACATAAAAGAATATATACAGTATGATTTCCACTTATATGAAATTCTAGAACAGGCAAAACTATTTTATATTGACAGAAAGCAGATCAGTCGTTGACTGGGACTGAGGATGGGAGAAATTGACTGCAAAAGGGGCACATGGTTACTTTTTTGCAGTGACAGAAATCTTGATTGTAGTGGTGATTGCATGGGTATGTATATTTGCCAAAATTCATCAAATTGTGCACTTAAAATGGGTGCATTTTACTGTGTGTAAATTGTAACTCAGTGAAATTGACCTTAAAAAAAATAAAAGAAAAAAAACAGTTAAATATGAAAATTCTTGGGCCTCATTACTAGAAATTCCAATGCAATAGGACTCATATGGGACCCAGAAATCTGCATTTTAAATAAGCCCCATGGATAATTATGCTGCAGACTGTTTCACTTATATAAATAGTATTGGCCACCTCCTAGAAAACAAATAAACTAGGCAAGCAAAAAAAAATTTTTTTTTTTCGAAAGAAAAGTGTTTGAGTTTTTGTGTGTCCTTGTTCCATCCCCCAACTTCTATTCTTTAGCGGGAATACTGGTCACTACTGAGATATTCTCCTGGGTGCTCTGTCCTCCCAACTGTTGACTCAGCTGTGAATAAGCTTCCTTCATCTTTTACAAAAGGAAGTTTGCAAGAAGATAAGTGGGAGAAAAGCAAAAGAAAAATATGTTACAAGTACAGGGAAAGCAATATAGTATTTACAGACCACAAATTCCTTTCCATAAGGTCATTCAAGTCTAGCATCAGATGGGCTTGGCTGTTCCAACTCACTGTACACATGGTATCCATAAATATGTCTAGCTTGGAGGAATAGCTGGTGAATAGAGAGCCTGATGGACCACCTGTGTGGAGAATAGAACAGCATAATAGACATAGGAATGCTAGAGCACCCGAATCTAGATCTCCTTCCCACTCTAGTTTTATAGAAGAGGAAAGGGTCATTTCTCTGACAAATTAAAGTGCTGTATTTCCATTCCTTGGTCTTTTCCTGATGCTTGACATATCTTCCCCTTCTGGTCCCTTGTCCTGTCTACCTGTTGAAATCTTTCCCATTCTTCATGGCCCAGCTTGAATAGCACCTCCATGAGATCTTCCAAGATCACCATAGTTAAACGCAACCTCTCCCTCCTCTGAACTCCAGTAACACTTGGCTTGAACAGCTGTTACAGAAATTTTGATTTGTGTTTTAGTTATTCATGTGTATCCCACATCTACTCTACTAGACTGTAATTTCCTTGATTATAGAAACTATAACTTACTATTTATCCTAGATGTAGCCTGCTTTGTTCCTAGTACATTGCTCTGCACTTAGTGGGTATTATACATACATTTATTGTAAAAATGAACGAATGATTCAGTTCATACTGATTTGTTATCTCTGGGCTTTTGCTCATGCTGTTCCTCTTTCCTGAAAAACCCTCCCCACTTCAAGTGTTACTCCTCCAAGCTCCTGAAGCACTCTAGGCATACTTCTATCTTATTATTTATCATAATATATCAAATTTAATTATTTTCTACCTGACTCACCCACCTAATCACAAGCCTCAAGAGGCCAAGGATTTTATCCTAGTCATGCTTATCTTACCACGACTTGTCTTATGGTAATAGTATGCATTTTATGAATGTTTGTCAAATGAAATGATCCCTTCAGAAGTATCTGGAAGTATTACCCATATCATAGAGGGTTTATTTAGTTAGTGTTCCTATTAGGTGGCTAAAACTGTGCTGAGGTCTCATTCTCAGAGAAAATCCAGCATAAACAGCCTTCCCATCCTAAGTTTCCTCAAGGCTGAATGAGGGAGCAGGACTAGATGGCTTTCTACGGTCCTTTCTGTCCTATGATCCTTGTGTTATAAGGAATTTCCCAGCGGAATAGAGATAGTTAGGTACAGAAGAGGCAAATGTGGCGTCCTCCTCAGAAGGTCTTTAGGATGAGCCTTAGCCTCTGGGATGGCTGGAAATAGGAAAAAGAATTTGTGACCCTTCCAAGTCCCATGTCTTCCTCTCCTTTAATAAATTTCTCTCTCTCTTTGCTTTCATCTTCCCTTTTTCTGCTTCCTCACCCTCCCAGTCTCTTTCCTCTTTTTTCATCTGCTTCTCTTCTACTACCGACCCACCGCACTTTCTCAGTACTGCTGCTTCGGTTTCTCCTGCTTTCCCTTTCTCGACGGTCGGCTTTATGTCTTCCATCTCTGGTCCCCTTCGTTTATCTGCCCCCCGCCACTCCTGCTCCCTTCCCCAAGCGTACCCCTCCCCATTTCCCCTGGCCACACACATTCTCTCTCGCCTTAACTCCTCTCCTCTCTGCCCTGCAGGAAGCCGAGCCTCCCTACGAAGCCAAGAGGTGGGAGGGTGTGTGGGTGGGTGGGCCCTGGCGTCGCAGTCCCGCCCCTCGGTGCGTGTGTGAATGTCTGTGTGGCGGTGACGCGGCGCCGGCGGCAGGGAGGAAGGCTGAACCCGGCGAAGAAGGAGGCGAGCCGATCGCTGGAGCTGCTAGGCTCCTGCGCGCCCTCACGCTCCCCGCCGCCCGCCGAGGCGCAGGCAGGGCGCAAGGCGGCGGCGGGCGGCATGGAGAGCCTGCTGGAGAACCCGGTACGCGCCGTGCTCTACCTCAAGGAGCTCACGGCCATCGTGCAGAACCAGCAGAGCCTCATCCACACCCAGCGCCAGCGCATAGACGAGCTGGAGCGGAGGCTGGACGAGCTAAGCGCCGAGAACCGCAGCCTGTGGGAGCACCAGCAGCTGCTGCAAGCCCAGCCTCCGCCGGGGCTCGTCCCCCCGTCGCCAGCCCCGCTCCCGGCTCCTCCGGTCACAGCCTCCACCGCCGCCGGTGGGGCCCAGGAACCACTCCAGAACCACGGACAGCTCTCGCCCGCCGCGCCACAGCCCGCGCCCGAGCAGCCACAGATTCAGCACCACGGACAGCTTCTGGTGCAACCCCAGCCGGGCCCCAGCAGTAGGGCACACGCACCTCAGTCACCCCACCAGCACCCGGTGGCACCCGGGGCTGTCGCCGACAAAGAGAAGGAGCGCCACCCGAGTTGTTGCGCTGCCGCTGGAGCCCTCCTCCAACACAAATCCCCCTCTGCCCTCGGCAAGGGCGTCCTGAGCAGGAGACCCGAGTGAGTGGGGAAGAGGGAAGGGGGATTGTTGGGGTGGGAGGAGGAGAAGCAAGTGGGCGTGAGGAGAAGACGGGGGAGAAACAGGGTGCACCTGTGTCTGAAGGACTTAGGGTAAATGTTAAGTAAAGAGACGAAAAGATGCTTGGGGGTAGAAGTGTTTCAAGGAGATTTAGGGGAAAAGGAAGAAATGATATCGATGTTTGAGAGGGTTTTGGGGGTGTTGGAGAAAAAGGGGGAATCCAGAGCATCACTGGGGGCAAAGAAGGAAAGAAATGGGTTTTAAGTGATTTGAGGATATTGGGAACTGGCAGAGCTTAAAGGGGACAAGACCGGGAGGAAGTTGGGGTGAAGATAAAGCTTGAAGATAAGAGAACAGTTGAAGGGTTTTTAAATTAGAAAAATTTAGAAGGGAGTTTGGGTAGTGAAATGATTTGAGTAGAGAGGAGACGTGAAAAGACAGGGGGCTTGGCAAAGAGGCATGTTAAGAGATTTAAAAGGGCTGGGGTCCACAGAGGGTAGCATTGAGGCATGTGGGAAATTCAAGAGACAAAGGATAAAGCTGAAAAGCAGGGGATCTGGAGACAGAGGAAGATGAAAGGTGGGAGAAGGCATTTCCCAGAGGAACGGGCTGGCTCTTTAACTGATGCAGTAGAAGTCGAAGCCAGGAGTGGCTCATTACAGAAGCTTACCCCAGTCTGACCTGAGTGGGCACTTTGGTTCTGAGCCCCTGCAGAACCAAAGGGGTACAAGGTAACAACCCAGAAGCCAATGCAGGACTCAGGTCTGCTTATAGCTTCTTCCTCTGACTCAAGGAAGGTTTTTGTGCAGGATGCTTGGCAATTGCGGAAAGGGAACAATGACAAGGGAGACAGCTAGCAAACGAAGTTGGTATTTGGTTATAATGCCTGTTTGACTCTGTCTGTTATGACTGCTGACAGCAAACCTTGTTTCGCCTTGGTCATTTGGAGACAACTGGAATCACGTTGGGTCCTGAGAGAAATATGCTTATTAACCCTCATCGAGGAACTCTTAGGACCTCAAGCTCTTTCTTCACTCATAAGATCCGTGAACTAGGAACATGGGGAGAAGAGACGAAAGGGGGCTGGAGTATTTTCTCCTTTGTATTGGAAAGGCTGTGACCATGTCAGGTTTCTCCTTCTGATCAGCCAGGTGATGTGAGGACTGCATGGAAGGACAGCTCAGAGGAAATCAGTCCCTGGTCCTGACAGTGGTGATTCTAAAGGAGTGTTTGTGAGGGGGTGAGGTGAGGGGCGGGAGGAGAACACTCAGTCTCAAGTGTGCTTTTAAGTCTGAGGGTACTTGTGAAGATTTGACGTGTTCCTTAAAAACTCGTTTTTCTCGTCACTTCTATTGTAGAGTTAGAGAAGTTGGGTCAGGGCCTTTGAGCTCACAGAGTACTTTTGACTGTAACCATGGGATATGAGGGGTTGAAGATCTTGGATGGTTTGATTTGGCAGACCTAAAGTCCCAAGAAGATGCAGTTTCATTCCCCGCGCCCCCCACTGGCCCATTTGCCCTTCCTTCACTCAGTTTCACAGTTTTCTTTCCTTTTCTAAATAACGTGCAGAAAGTCAGTTTTCCTTCAATGCCTATGGCTCAGCAATGACAACATTCTTCCAAGACAGCCTGTGGACTTTTACCCAAATAAGGGAAAATGAACCATTCCATTTCCCTGGGGGCAGCCACAGCTTCCTGGTAATTATGATTCTTCACCTGATTCTTCTCATGCCCTCTGGTGTCTCTCTTCTCACCCGCTGCATCCCCACTTTCTTTGCCTTCTTTCAGGGGACTGTGTGGGCAGGAGGAGTTGAGAAAATATTATTTTTCTTGGACAAGGATTTTGCTGTGGCCCCCACAGTGGCCTGGAGAGCCCAAACCCTCCCACCCGGGTGCTCCTGCTGGGAGCCCAGGGATTGAGTAACCACCTGGATTCCTATCCAGCCTCACACGCCATTACTAGAGAGAAGCTGTGACATCCACATGCCTTCCTCCATCCTGCTTTTTCTTCCCAAGAGAACAGAACAAAAATAAGAAATAATTAGCATGGTGGAAGAGAGTGGGAGTTGTTGGAAGTCTTTTGCTTAGGAAGTTGTATCAGTCACTAAGAGGTTAACAGCACCAGTAGTACCTTCTTTTCTCCAAATCCTCCTGTTTTTCCTCCTGTTCCTCAAGCCTGGACACACAGGGACTTAGCATGGACATGCATGCCTCACCTCCTCCCTGCAGCTTTCTCTCCTGTTGCAGGTGAATCAAGGGCATCTTGACTGGCTGAATGCCTTTTGGACCACCCATTTCTTTCCCCACTGTTTTGCCTAACTTAAGCCCGAGTTTGGCACCACCTTGCTGTCTACCCATGGCCCCCACTTTGTATATTGGTTTCCCTCTGGCCATAACTCTTTATGGTGCAGATGGAGCCAGCAGGCAGGGAGAGATATCTACAAATAGGGTGAGGTGAAGAGAACAGAGCCAGCAGCCTTCTCCCTGGTGTTTCTCCTGAGCAGCTCGCTGCTGAATCAGTTCTCTACTGGGCATGCTGAAGTTAGAGGGACAGACAGAAAAGCGGTCTTCTGACCATAATTTTGCTGTAGATCTTTCCTCATTCCTTACTTTCCCCTCTCTGGCCTCACTATCTGAGGATGTGGCCCCGGTGAGGTTACTGAGGGGTGGGTGAGGGTTGCAAGAGGACACGCACTGTATTAGATGCATTATCTCACCATATAGTTTGTCTCTTATCCCCAGAACTCCTTTTCCTGCTCACTTCCAGGACTGGCAGGAGCCCTGGGGAACCTGGGACTGGGAAAAAATGGTTAGTTTAATTGCCACCTGATCTGCATTAATGTGCAGCCTGGTCTCTTTCTCTTTTTGTCAGCTGAGGGAGACACAAATGTGGTGGCCTTGGAGGTCAGGCCAAGGAAACAACAATGTGGAGTGGGTGAGGGCAAAGGCATCATGGAAGAAAGACACTTGAAGGGTTAAGATTTTTTCTCTGCATGCTTCCTGACTCTTGCTAAGCTCCAGCCCCCACTGCTTTTGCCTCTTAATGAAAGCAGCAAATGTAGCTTCTTCCTCTTTATTTTTTCAATCAAGGCTCACAGCATCAACAGAATTGATCATTATCCATTTGCTAGCTGGAGCAAGAGCCCCAGTCTGACCTGACAAAGTCCCCTCCTTGCCACTTAAGCACATGACCCTACCTGAAGCTTCTGCCTTCGATGTGCCCACAGCGTCTATGTTTGAGCACATGCACGCCCACCCATCCAGCCATGCAGTTAGAGTCCGTGGTCTCAGGATTTGCCCATGCTTCCAAGCCCATAGGCAGAGGGGATTACTGGAGGCTAGCCAAGATTCTTGCATTACAATTCAATTCAGCTCCTACTCAAACTCCTCACCTAAAAGTGGCTATGAAATCTGAATGGCTCAGCAGCTCCTGTCCTCTCCTCTTTTCCTTCCTCCCTTTCCTTCTTATTTCACTCTTTCTCTTCCTCGCTATTTTCCTCCCTTCTCTTTTTCCTTCCTTTTCTCTTTCTTCCTTCCTCCCTTTCCATCAAACACTTTCTCACATTTTCTTCCTTCAATCCTTTGATTCCAGTTTAGCTACAGAGAAACATCTCCTTCCTCTCTACCCACATCCTTTAAGAATGACAGGAATCGTAGGTCATCTTTTGAGCTTTATGATCTCATACTGACTGGAATATGAGGGGATGGCCAGAAGATCATTACATATACTTTTCAGCCTGAGTTGTCTAAGATGTTGATTGGAGCAGGTGTCTCTGCTTCTATTGAATCAGGGCTATCTAGTTAGAGGTGGCAGCTCATGATTGGCCCATCCTGGGAGCTATGAAGAGAGCATGAAGGCCTATCAGTCAGTCAGCACTATGTGTCGAGTGTCCATTCTGCTCAAAACCCTGAACTCTGTGCTGCAAATGGTCTTTGCTCAACATACATGAGACGCGTTATCTAAACACCATCTAGACATCTAAACAAGTTCAAAGCACGCTGCAGGTGCCTAGAGATACCCTATATCCGAACAGCATAAGGCTAGAAGGGTGAGCAGACAAATTGTATTCAGAGCTCAGAGAGAAGGTTTTCTTGGTTGGGGTCAAGGGTTTATGACAATTAACAGTAATAGCCAAGGACAGCTGGAGAGGGGGCAGAGACCTGAAGATTCAATCCATGGAAATGTCTGTACCACATGTACTTATCATTCCATTCTCTGGTGGTACAATCCCGTCTCAATCCCCTCCATATCAGGCTAAACTCAATCAAACAGGGTGAGGAGAACCTCAGTGCTCAGGGTCTTTCTCATCTTGTGCCTAGACAGTCTAGTTGCTGAGGAGGTGTTGTTATGGCCAATGCTCACCAGCTTGCCTATCCTCCTTCTCTTCTTCTACCTGCAGCAAGCAAAGGGCTTCTAGCCACAAGCTGGGAAATGGGGCCAGAATGAAGGCTCCCTGACAGGAGCAAATATGCCTTTAGCTCACACCAGGAAGCTGGTGAAGAATGAGCCCTTGTATAGATTTACTGTCCCCTGCCTTTCCAAGGGCCCTGACCATTGCTATTCCACCCCTGTAATCCAAAAAGAACAAAATTCAGGAAAAACAAGTCGAGCTTTGGCCACAGGGACATTCTTGATTGCCTCTCTTCTCCTCACCAGCCACTTCCACCTTGCCTCACCCATACACTCCCCTACCTTACTCCCAAGTCCTTCCCAGGCCCACACAGCTAACCCCATAGGCCCTCACAAAAGGGCATCCTTGCACATTTTCCCATTGGCTGCAACCAAGTAAGAGGAGCAGCAGTTGGTCCTGCTGATTCAGCAAATATCTGTGCAGATAGAGATTCAAAAGTCATTTATGAAGAAAGGCAGATGGGGTCAGGGCTGGGTAGAGAAGCAATGAAAGGAGGGTGATATGAAAAAGGAGGGGAGAGGTGGCACACATAGCTGGGCCATGGTCTGGAAAGAGACTCCGGTCCTGAATTTAAATCCCATGTAAAGATTTTAGACAGGGTGCCCTTGCTGGGGAGCCTGTACATTTTTTTTTCCCACTGGGGCCCAAACATACTCTCAGTGGCCCTGGACACAGGGCAGCAGCTTAGTACTTAGTCACGGGTTTCCTAGTAGGAGGTCCTGGGGATACTCTCACTGCACCTGGCAGATCCACAAGATGCGAAGACATCTGGCAGGATTTCCGAAGCAGCTTGGGCCACTGCAGCTCCTTCCTCCTCCACTTCTGGAAAAGCACAAAGTGCAGGTTCTCCCACAGGCTGCAAAGGGTTTCTTGCTTCCGCCGAAGAGGAGGTGGTCACCTCCATTCCAGGCACTGAGGGCACCAACAAACAGAAAGGGGATGAGGAGTAGAGTGAAATCAGATTTTTCAGGCTGAAAGGAAGTTAAGGACATCGTAGAATCACAGAATGTTCAGATCTAGGTGATTGAGAACATGGGCTTTGGAGGCAGGCATACCTGGGTATGAACCCCTGCTCTACCACCTATCAGCTGTGAGACCTTATGTTAATTATTTATCTTCTTTGAGCCTCTGCTTTTTATCTACAAAGAATCGTATTTACTTTAAAGGGTTGTTGTAACATTTAAATATTATATAATATCATTATCTATCATAGGTAATCAGTATTAAAAAAAAAAACCCAAACCAAACCTGTGGCTGTTGAGTCGATTCTGACTCATAGTGACCCTATAGGACAGAGTAGAACTGCCCCATAGGGTTTTCAAGGAGCAGCTGGTGGATTCAAACTGCCAACCTTTTGGTTAGCAGTCGAATGTTTAACCACTGCGCCACCAGGGCTCCAATCTATGTCATAGATTAATATCAACTGTTCCTGGCACATAGTAATTGCTCGATGTTGTTGTTTAGTTGGGAGTCGTCAAATCAATTCTGACTCACAGCAATCTCATGTGACAGAGTAGAACTACCCCATATGGGTTTTTTTTTTTTTTTTTGGCTGTAATCTTTATGGAAGCAGTCTTTCTCCCCCAAGCCTCTGGGTGGGTTTGAACCACTAACCTCTAGTTAGTAGTCGAGCACTTACCCATTGCACCATCAGGGCTCCTTAAGTGCTTGATATATGGCAGTATTTCTACAGATAAAGAAACCAAGGCCAAGAAAACATGAGATTCACTCAAAGTCAGACAACAGAGAGAGACTAGAAGCCAGGTTCAGGATCCTTCCTATTCTACCAGGCCACTTTTCTTTTTTTTATTGTAGCTGAAGGGAAAGTTTACATTTCAAGTTAGTCTCTCATACAAAAATTTATACATACACTGTTATGTGACCCTAATTGCTCTCCCTATACTGTGACAGCACACTCCTCCTTTCCACCCCTGATTTCCCGTGTCCATTCAACCAGCTCCTAACCCTTTCTGCCTTCTCATCTTACCTCCGGACAGAAGCTGCCCATTTAGTCTCATGTATCTACTTAAGCTAAGAAGCACACTCTTCACGAGTATCATTTTATATCCCACAGTCCAGTCCAATCTTTGTCTCAAGAGTTGGCCTCAGCAATTGTTTTAGTTCTGGGTTGATAGAGAGTCTAGGGGCCATTCTTTCTGGGGTTCCTCCAGTCTCAGTCAGACCATTACGTCTGGTCTTTTTACTAGAATTTGAGTTCTGTACCCCACCTTTCTCCTGCTCCATCTGGGACTCTCTGTTGTGTTTCCTGTCAGGGCGGTCATTGGTGGTAGCCACGTACCGTCTAGTTCTTCTGGTCTCAGGCTGGTGAAGTCTCTGGTTTATGTGGCCCTTTCTGTCTCTTGGGCTAATACTTTCCTTGTTTCTTTGGTGTTCTTCATTCTCCTTTACTCCAGGTGGTTGGGTCTAGGCCACCTTTCTACATATGCCTTTTCTTACCCATCCCTCTGCCTTTGGCCATTTGCACCTAAGCTATTCCAGACCCGTCAATGTTGAGCTTATCTTGAAATGCAGCCAGGCAGGACAATTCCACTGTCCCCTTAGTGATCTGTGATGAGGACTCACAACTTAACAGCTGGGAAGTGCTTCCTCAAGCCCAACTGAAATCTCTTCTGTTGCATTTTAAGATCATTTACACTTCTCTTAAGGACATCAAAGGGATCTGAGTTATCACCTCAGTGGCCCCCATGGTGATAAGAATGATTTTGCCCATTTTCTAAATGGGGAAACTACGGTCTCAGAAAAGGTATACTGACGTGTCCCGGACAAAAGTGGAGAGTGGGTGGAATAAAGTCTGAACCCAGGAGTCTACCGCCTACTATCTTGGAAAGAAACTGAATCAATTCCTCCAAATTCCTCCCTCCTGGGGTTGGAAGGGTGGACCTGCACTTTGCTGGACTCTGAAGCCAAAAGCTGGAAAGGACAGCACGGAGGGAGGGCAAGAAGAAGAGGCCTGATATGGTGGGGGTCTTTGGGGGCAAGGAGGAGGGAGAGAAGGATGGAGAGGGCTCTTCTTCCTCTGGTCAAGACCAGGAGGTAAAGGAGTTTCTTCTCTTGAAGAACTTTCTTAGATGAGACACATTCTAGCAAAAACAAAACAAATGGGGGGGGGGGGAAGCTGGGCTTCTAAAATTTTCTCCTAGGGTGGTTATGGCCTTGGGGCCATCAGAGGCAAAGACTGTTCTGTGTGTGTATGTGTGTGTTGCAGGAGTGGATTGTTTTGCTGTTGTTCTTTGTTTGGAATATCTTGGAGGGTTATGTAACTCAGTAGGATGGATGCATGTGCCGAGTGCTACCTTTCCTCCCGGCAGGCAGGCTGTTGTGGACAGAGGGATGCAGGCGGCTTGTCCAAGTCCTTGCCCAGAGAAGTTGCCCAATGCTCGGCGCTAGCAAGAGGCCATTTCTTCTAGGCCACAATTGTGGGGGCTGGAGGACTTTAGGAGTTATACCAGCGGTACCCAACCCCTCTGGGGGGTTAGACAACTGTCAGAGTTGGAAGAGTCCTTTAAAGACATCTGGTCCAAAGTTCTTATTTAGCAAATGAGAAAACTAAGGTCTGAGCAGGAAGTGACTGGGGTTTCTAAGCTAGTTAGTGCCAAACTAAGTTCAGAGCTCAGATTCTCTTAACTCTTCACCCAGTGCTCTTGACATTACATGGTGATGGACCAAAAGAACAGGTCAGAACTGCTCCATGGGTGTGCAGGGCCAAACTTAGAGCTAGTTACTGGCGTTCAGGGGACGCAGGGTGGTCCCTCTACCTTCCAGAACATCTCACTAGCACCAGCAATTCCACAATTAGAGATTCCTTTGGTGGTTCCCCCCTGTAAAAACGCAAATTCTCCTAGGAAGGGAGAAAAACAACACATTTAGCTATACCAGTTGTCTACACTTCAGCATAAAAGAGTCTGAGCAATTTCTGAAAGCAGGTTTTGATACGAGAGGAGGATACCATGATGGCACTGGCTGACAAAGGGCCAGGGCAGGAGGCTCACAAGGAGGGGAAGGGCTCAGGAAGACGGGCCACTGAGAGCCTACATGTATCTCTCTGTCTCCACTATAATTTTGCAGGGAATGGGAACTGCCTTGCCTGGCCCTGGTAAGGAAAGGGGAGGGACACAGAGCATTTCCATACCGACTTGTCTTGGAAAAATAATTATTTGGGCTGGAGAAGGGATACTTTCTCAATGAGCTTCATGTGTAAAAACAATAAGGCACAGAGTTTAAGAAGGATTATGGTGCTTGGTAAGTCTTCTGCTCCTTTCTAGAACCTTAAAATTAATTTGGCGGGGGGTGAATTTCACACAATTCTGTAGACGTTTGCTATGGGGTCAGAAGATGTGGGAAGGAAGGGCTAGTAGGGAGTAGAAGATGGTGTTGCATGAATCTGAAGAAGATAGGAGATAAGAGTCGGTCACAACACCTAGCAGCTGATTAATAAATCCTGCCCGAATGAATAAACTCTTGGTCTGTACAGCCCAGGAAGTTTATTGATTGCTCATTGGAGGGAGGAGAGGCTATAGTGTCAGGGCTGAGGAAGAGCTCAGCTGGAGGGAGGTGTGGGGGAGCAGGTTGCCCTTAGGCCCAACAGCTCAGCACATAGTTTGCTGCACCCGAGCCATCTGTGAAAAGCTGCATTTGGAGACTCAGCTTTTAAGGCTGGTTGCTCCTAAGGGGGTGAGGGGGGACACAGGGAGGGGGGCTGCCTCTCTGGCCTAATGGAACCCACCCCAATCCTATCCATGAGCTGTGACCTCATGGATAGGTCCCAGCCTCTGACCAGTCTGGTCTTCAGCCTGGGAAGCTGCACTAAGAACAAAGCCTGTGAAAAGCCTTTTGAGTGTTTCATCCCAATGTCACTGTCCTCCCTCTCCATCCCCAGGCCTCATAGGCAGGTTGAGCTGGCGTGAATTGTGGTCACGTCTTTGGGTGGAGAGAGACGGAAAGAGTTGGATTCTGGGGTCACAATCTGTCTGGCAGAAGTGACAGGGACAGGAACCAGCACCTAGGCTTTGGGTTTCTTATTCCTATCTCCAGACCAGCAGTATCGGTTCTGTTCGGGGAAATGTTAGGATACTGATGGGTGAGTGGGTGTATGAGTGTGCATGTGTTTGTGGGACTGAGTGTGTGTTACCACACCATACAAAAGAGTGTATAGACCTCAAAGTAAAGATCAGTATAAGCCTTCTCCCAGTGAATCCCTGGACTAGTAATACAGTCAGGACTCTGGGGTTCCTCCTCCTCTCTACATGACTTGTTTCGTCTCTCTTGACTAGCTATTCCCTTCTAGGCCTTCCCCTCTGCAAAATGGGGTGAGTCTGCAGTGTCTCCACACACATCCTTCTATCCCTCACTTGGTCTCAGAACATGACAGAGACCAGGCCTCCCGGGAACACAAGCTCCTGGGAAGAAGGCTGCCTGACTGCCAGGCAGGTAAGGTGCATGGGAGGTGCGCCTCGGGCTCTGTATTGAGTTATGGTGTTTGGAAGCTCAAGTACTGGGCAGCATGTGCGTAGAAAGCTGCATTGTGGTGTTCCCTGCAGCCTCCCTTGACCTAGCTGTGGCCAGGACCTGGCACTACATGACCTCTCAGGGCTTTGGACGTGCCAGGCAAACCAGCAGTCTGTCTCCAATCAGGAATGCACTCCCCATCCCAGGCAGGGAGGCAAGGGAATTCCACAATTCATCCTTGATAAATGATTCCAATCCACCACAATTTTCATTCAATGCATCAATTCAACACAATGATTAGTTAAAAATAAGTGCAGCAACAAAAGCTCTCTGCAAAGCAGTTGGGAATTTCTTGCTTGGATCTAGCTTCAGTGTTTTCTATGCATAGGCTGCTCTTTACAGAAAGGGCCTGGACTCTTCCAAACTGGCTCATTTGGCATCTTTTTGACATTCTTGGTGCTACTTATAAGAGCCCATCAGGGGAGGCCAAAGGGTGTTACAGAAGCAGGTAAAGGAATTGTGTTTGGGCAGCACTAGCTGCTGGGACTATCTTTTCAAACAGCTGGGCTCTGACTACTCTCCCTCACAGACTCAGTGTAGGCTTGGAGCAGACCCCTTCCCTTCTCTGGGCCTTCTGCTCAGATTTCACTTTCTGCCCAATGGGAACAATCATTCTTTGCCCTCCTTCTTGCACCCCTTCTCCTCCAGCTCACCAAATCTGTGGCAAAGCAGAGTTGTTAGGAGGCTGCTGTAGCAGAGAAAATAGGCTCGGGCTGCAGCAGGAAGGACCTAGCTTAGATGTGACATGACTTCCAAATGACAAGAGTAGTGGGAAGGAACTGAGAGAGACTCTGAATTCGCTCTCCGCTCTCCCTCTGTAGGCCATGTGTACGGCAGCTCTGCACTGTAGGCTGGCGCGGGGGCGGG
>NW_004444017.1:3051004-3068050 GCF_000243295.1 Trichechus manatus latirostris
CTCTAAGTACCTCAGAAATTTCCACTGGGCTCTCTCTAGACAGCAATGGATACAAATGGGGAGCAGCAGAGGGGAATGCTCAGAATCCAGCCTGCTTCTTCCTTTCCTCAGCTTGAGAGCGCCCACCCACCCCCCGTCCGCCCTGGTCCCCTCTCCGGCCCTCCGCCCCCCAAACTCGCTCGAAAAGCCTGGGGGAAACCCTTCCTCCTCCGGCCGCGTTCCCCCTCGGGGGCTTTTCTGTGGGGAGGAAACTCGGAGTCAGGATTTCAGCTGTGTGGGCGGGTTGGCGAGCTGCTGACAAGCAGGATGGAATCTCCCAGCCCACGCGCCCCCCTCCCCGCGCGGAACTCCGCGCTTCCCCGCGGGGGCGGCAGACGGGGGCGGGGCACCCTCGGCGCAGGGAAGCCGCGCGCGCCCCGCGCACCCTGCGCGCGGACGCGCACCCCCCCCAACCTCAGCCAAGCGGGGCGGGTGCTGAGTCACACGCTCCGGAAGCTCACGCGGCCGCGCCGCTCAACTTCTGTTCGCTCTCGCTCACCGAGGCCAGCGCGCCCGGGGCGGGGGCGGAGGAGGGGGAGGCCGCAGCGCCCCCAGCCCGGCTTCCGGGCCCTGGCCGCATCTCGCGCTCTCCCGATGGCTCCATTGTCGGCCTCCCCCGCGCACCGCCGGCCTTGTTGCCGGCTTCCTCCTAGCCTCTCTCCCTTCGCCCCGACCCGTCTGTCGAGTCGGGCTGTATCCCTTGGTCTTTGCCCACCCCCGCAGCCGTCTCCGACTCAGCCTTGCGTGCACATTGCCGCCCGCCCACAGCGTCTGGGAGTCCCCCCTCCTCCACCTCTTCCCCACCCGCGCCGCCGCCTCCTCCCGCGCTTTCGCAGGAGCAGAGGAGACTTCGTGCTGCGTCACGACCCGGCCACTGCTGCTCCTGCTGCCGGCCGGTAGTGCTCGGTGTACCGAGAGCTCGCGCTGCGTTCCCCATCACGAAGCCCTGATGACATCCCCTGCCCCAGACCATGAACCACTCATCCTCTGCCCGGGCTGCTGACCATCCTGACACTCTCGGCTGGATGCTGGATGTGCGCCCTTTCCCCGGCCTCCGTAGGCCCCAGCCCAGGCTGGTGTGAGTGAATCCCCTTTAGAGAAGAGGGAGAAATTAATGTGGGGGCGGCTAACCGTCAGGGATATCAGGATGGTGTTACCGAGGTCCAACTCAGCATCTGCCTCTCCTAGTCTTCCTTGGACTCGAGATACCTTGGCAAAAGAATCCCAGCGTATTTTAGCCTTCCCATATTTGTATTTTATAGAATTTTTGAATTCCAAGGGCTGTAGGTCTTCGAGCCCAATTTATGGAGCATAATACTTAAGAGCTTGAGGCACTGGGTTTGAATTCTGACTTCGTCATGTACCAGCTGTGATCTTGAGCAGGTTGCTTCACCTCTGTGTGACAGCCTTGGTTTCTCATGCGTAAAATGGGAATACGAATAGTACTACAAAATTGCTGTGAAAATTAAGAGTTAATGTCAATCAAGTGGTGAGCAGGCCAAGTTAAGCACTCTGCTCCTAACCAAAGGTCAGTAGTTCGAACCCACTGGCTGCTCTGTGGGAGAAAGATGTGGCAGTCTGCTGTGGCAAACAGATTCCATAATGATTTACAGCCTTGGAAACCCTATGGGGCAGTTCTCCTGTGTCCCACAGGGTCATTATGAGTGGGAATGGACTCCACAGCAAAGGGTTTTTTGGTTTAGGCCACGTGCCTGGCACGCAGTGAGGGCTCAAAGTATGGGCCAACCAAAACCAAACCCATTGTGCCCAGTCGATTCCGACTGTCTATAGGACAGAGTAGAACTGTCCCATAGGGTTTCCAAGGCATAGCTGGTGGACTCAAACTGCCGACCTTATCGTTAGCAGTGGAGCTCTTAACCACTGTGCCACCAGGACTCCCAGAGTATGGTAGTTGCTATTGTCATGGGACCCTCCCAGTGGCCAGAACTGGGCCAGAAAGTGCTTTTTGAAAGTAGAGTTCTTCCCCCAACTCCGTGTGTCTTCTGGAGGGCCCAGAACAGGACTCCTCTTTCCCTCTTCCATTTGACAGCCCCTCAAATGTTTGAAGGCAGCCATCCCTCCCTTCCCTTGCCTTCTTGTCCACAATGGCCCCACGTCCCACAAGTGTTGGCTTTGTGGGCTGCTCTGCCTCACCTCAGTCTCCAGCCCTCCTAGGAGGCAGGAGCCAAGAGTGAGCCCTGTAGCCCAGGTGGGTGTGGCCAGACCAGCTTGGGCACTGTCTTAGTCATCTAGTGCTTCTATAACAGAAATACCACAAGTGGATGGCTGTAACAAGCAGAAGATTATTCTCTCACAGTCTGGTAGGCTGGAAGTCCATATTCAGGGTGTCGGCTCCAGGGGAAGGCCTTCTCTGTCAGTTCTGGGAGAAGGTCCCTGTCATCAGTCTTTTCTGGGTCTAGGAGCTTCTCATGTCCAAAGGATGAGCTTTGTTCCCAGCACTGTTTTCTTGGTGGTATGAGGTCACCCGTTCCTCTGCTTGCTTCTCTCTTTTATAGTTCAAAAGAGATTGGCTTAAAATACAATCTAATCTTGTAGATCTCATCAACATAATTGCTACTAATCCATCTCATTAACATCATAGTGATAGGATTTACAACACATAGGAAAATTACATCAGATGACGACATGATGGACAGTCACACAATACTGGGAATCATGGCCTAGCCAAATTGATAAACATATTTTTGGGGGACACGATTCAATCATGACAGGCACCCAGTGCCTCTCCATCACCCACTGCCCCTTTACCCCCTGCCCTAACCCAAAGGTTCTGAACCCTGCCTGGCTTTGGATGGCGGCTTGAAACTCACTGGCTCTCCTAGTCCCAACCTCATAGATTGGTCCTATGAGGTTGCCTGAAGCCCTGGGTCTTTCTACTTGAAGGCCTCTGTTCTCTGGCTTCCAGCCACCTTTACTTGTGCAGGTGGTCCTTGTTTTAACACCAAATATTCTGGGCTTTTCACATGACCCTTTTGTTTTTCATTTTGTTAATATGGCTGTGTTCATTTTAAAAATTTATTATTTTCTAATAGGTAATACAATGACATAGTACAGAATTTAAAAGATGCAATAGTTTACAGTGAAAAGTATCTCCCCCACCCGTTTCTCCCCGTTCACCCCCCACGGACACCCACCAGCAACCTCTTTTAGCTTTCCTCATGTATGTTTCCTGGGATATCCTATGTATAATCAAGCAAATACATGTCTTTATTTTTTCTTTCTTCTTTTTTCACAAATGGTGGTATACTATATGCTGTTATGCACCTTATTTTTTTCCCTCTAACAATGTATTTTGGTGATCCTTCCATATTCAGTATAAAAACAGCTGCCTCATTCTTTTTAATAGCGGCAAAGTATTCCATTGTACTGCTGTGAATCTAGGTCCTTTCTTCCTTTCTGCTGAGAATTTTGGAAGGCAAGCTCTGGGTAGTCTGCTTCTGTGTAATCATTTGGCGTGCACTTTTCTGAAAGCCAGGGGGTGGGTAGACAGACAGTTATTAAGGGGCTCAATTTGAATTTGTGCCTCCAGCAGCTGACTTGCTGCTGTAGCCTCCTACAGACATTGGTAAATTGCACGAGAAATAAGATCCAGCAAGTGAACTTTCCAGCCTTAAAACTCTCTAGTTTGGCTCACTTTCATTCCCTGGGGCTGCCACTGTTGTCAGCAGTCATCAAGATTGGAGGAACTTCGAGGATGTTATAATTTGGTTTAAAATGAGCTTGGGTTTTAAAACCCCTTCTCCTTCAGGAAGCCTTCCTGGACTGATCCAGGAAATGAGCTGAAGTTCTCATAGCTTCTCTCCCTACTTCCCACCCTGAGGCTGAGCGCAGCACTGTCCTCGCTTAGAATGAAGTCAATTCTTTATTCCTGTGATTCAGATATTTTTTTTTCGTACATCGTATATGTTCATGGCATCTGTATTCATTCAGCAAATGTTTATTGAGTGTCTACCATGTGCTAAGTACTGTTCCAGGCACTGAGGCACAGCAGTGAACAAAAAAAGAACAAATCTCTTCATGAAGCTTACAGACAAAAAATGAACAAGATAAATAAAACATATAGTATATCTAATAGGTTAAGGGCTTTGGAGAAAACGCAGAGAAGGGAGTCTAGGGGCGAAGGGGCTTGCAATCTCAAACAGGGCATGCTGAGAAAATAACATTTGAGCAGAGACCTGGAAGAGGGGAGGAAGGGAGTTCTGTTGCTCTCTGGTGGAGGAGCATTCCTGGCAGAGGGAACTGCCAGCACAAAGGCCCGGAGCAAGGAGGTTGCATGGTTAAAGTAAGACAAGAGCAGAGAGAGCGCAGGGAGAGCAGTCTGAGAGGGTTTTATGGGGTCTGGGGAGGGTGCAGTGTTAAGTAGATCTTGTAAAAGATTCTCACCTGGGCAGTACCACCTACCGGGGCATTTGGAAGTGCGTAGAAACGTTTTAGTTGTCCCAATGGCTGGCAGTGTTGGGGGCGGATTGGGGATGCTCTACTGGCATTTAGTAGGCAAGGGTTGTGTCAAACATCCTTTAATGCAAAGGACAGTCCCACACAATGAATACTTTTTTTCCGAAAGATGTCAACAGCGCCCTTGTTGAGAAATACTAAATAACACAAAAGTCCACTGTGAAGACTGGCTTTTACTTTAAGGAAAACTGGGAGCCATTGAATGTTTTAAGCAGAGGATGCTTAAAAGGAACTTTGGCTGCTGGGTTGAGTTTGGGCTGAGAATAGACTGAAGGGAGAATAAAGATCAAGTAGGAGGTTGTTGCAAAATCCAGGTAAGAGATGGTAGTAGCTTGGACCAGGAGTAGTATCCGTGGAGATAGTGATCAGTAGTCAAGCTAACAGTATTTCTTGAGGGATTAATGTGGAGTGTGAGAGAAAGGAGTTGAGAATGAGTTCAAGTTTTGGGGCCTCAGTAACTGGAAGGATGGAGTTGCCATTAGCTGAGATGCGGAAGTCTGCAGGGGGAAGATGAAGGGTTAAATTTCAGACGTGTTAAGTTTGAGATTCCTAGTAGACATTCAAGTGGAGATGCTGAGTAAGCATTTGGAAGGGGCTGGAGATACAAATTTGGGGTGGCTTTTAAAGCCATGACAGTGAACACTCTGGACTGCTAACCAAAGGTTGTAGGTTTGAGTCCACCCAGAGATGCCTTGGAAGAAACGCTTGATGATCTACTTCCCGTCATCCATTGAAAACTCTATGAGCACCGTTCTGCTCTGACTCACATGGGGTTGCTATGACTTGGAATCTACTTGACAGCACTGGTAACTGGTTTAAAGCCAAGAGACTGGTTGATACTACCAAAAAATGAGAAGACAAAAGAGGACCAAGGACGGAGTCCTGGAATACCAGTGTGAAGAGGTGGGATGGGAGCAGGGAAGAAGTGGGCAAAGAGGAGAAAAACGAGGAGTACCATGTGGTATTCTGGAAGCCAAGCGAAGAGATGGTTCAATGAGGAGGGCATGAACCATAGAGTCAAATGCTACTGACATGTGAAGTAGGATGAGGAATCAGAATTGTCTGTTGGCTTTAGCAACATTAAGGTAATGGTGATCTTGAAGAGTGTAGTTTTGGTAGAGTGAGGTTGGGCAAAAGTGTGGGTCTAAGAGAGAAGGGGAAAGAGACTTAAGAGACAAATCAAGCAAATGTAATGTGTGGACCTTGATTAGATCCTGACTCAAAGTAAGCAACTGTAAAAAGACATTTTTGAGGCACTCGGGAAAATTTGAACACAGATGAGGTATTAGCTGATATTAAGGACTTGTTAATTAAGCTATACGTGAGAATGATACTGTTATTATATCTCTTAAAAGTTCTAATCTGGTAGAGATACATCCTGGGTGAAATGATATGATTTCTGGGATTTGCTTTAACATACTTCAGCAAAAGAGGAGAGAATGGAAGGTTGGCAAAATGTTGAAGCTGGAGCTGGATGATGGGCATATGGAAATTCATGATACTGTTCTCTCTGCTTTTGTGTGATTGAAATTTCCCTAATAAAAATTTTAAAAGAGGAGAGAATGGGAGGGATTGTGGAAAGTGAGAATAGAAATCTCCTTTAAGTGTTTGCCTATAAAGAGGAGTAAAGAAATGGGTGGTAGCTGGTGGGTGAAGTGAATAGCTGCCTCCCTGCAGACGATTGCAGGAACATGCATCCACATATACAAGAGTCGTGTTTTCAGAATGACTTGCCCAGGCATCAGCTCCGCAGACTGTGATTTAGTAGGGGGTTGAGGGAAGAGGGCAGCCAAGTATACTTTATTTTTTTAATATATAATTTTATTTATTTTATTGTTGTTGTTGAGAATATACACAGAAAAATATATGCCAGTTCAACAGTTTCTACATGTACTATTTAGTGACACTGATTACATTCTTTGAGTTGTATAACTATTCTCACCCTCCTTTTCTGAGTTGTTCTTCTTCCATTAACATAAATTCACTGCCCCCTAAGGTTCCTATCTAATCTTTCGAGTTGCCTTTGTCAGTTTGATCCCATATAGATAGTTCTTAAAAGAGCATAATGCTCAAGGCAGACATTTTTAATGAGTTAAGCTAAACTGTTGTTTGGTTTTAAGAAGGCTTCAGGGAATATTTTTGGTTTAAGGTTTGAAGATTATCTCAGGGCAATAGTTTCAGGAGTTCATCCAGCTTTCATGGCTCCAGGAAGTCTGGAGTCCATAAGAATTTGAAATTCTGTTCTGCATTTCCCCCTTTTTGATCAGGATTCTTCTATGGCATCTTTGATCAGAATGTTCAGTAATGGTAGCCGGGCACCATCCAGTTGTTCTGGTCTCGTGGCAAGGGAGGCAGTTGTTCATGGAGGCAATTAGCCACACGTTCCATATCCTCTTCCTATTCCTAACTCTCCTTCCTCTGTTGTTCCAGATGAATAGAGACCAATTGTTGTGCCTTTGAGAAGTATACTTTAAATAAAGCTGTCAGGGATTTCAATGCAGCTCCCTGCTCAAGAACCATTAGAATAGATTAGCCTAAACGCAATCACTTATCAACACATATACACAAATATTCACATGTGTATTTTAAATAATTAGGCTGCCTGGGTGGCTAAAAACCAAAAAAAAACAAACCCGTTGCTGTTGAGTCTATTCCAACTCATAGTGACCCTATAGGACAGAGTAGAACTACCCCATAGGGTTTCCAAGGAGCGGCTGGTGGATTCGAACTGCCGACCTTTTGCTTAGCAGCCGACCTTTTAACCACTGTGCCACCAGGGCAAGGAAAGATTAAAATATGATGAGCTGTACTGTACATGAGGGGAAAGGAATGTGGAGAGAGGAGAGTTGAGTGTGTTATTATTTAGAAAAGGACTTTTTATTTAGGTTTCTCAAGGGCTGGAGTTGTATCTGTGCGTTTATTTAATACATATTTATTGAGTATCTGCGGTATGTCAAGTGTTGCTGTAGGTGCTGGGAATTCAAGGTGAACAAGTCAGACAAAGACCCTGCCCCATGAATCTCACATTCAAGAGAAGATGGATAATAAGCAAGTAAATTAACAGATACAGTGTAAATTCATAAGGGCTATGAAGGAGCCCTGGTGGCACAATGGTCAGGTGCTCGGCTGCTAACCAGAAGGTTGGCTGTTCAAACCTACCAGCCACTCCCTCAGTAGAAAAGATCTGGCAATCTGCTCCCATAAAGATTACAGCCTAGGAAGCCATATAGGGTCTCTATGAGTCGGAATCGACTCGACAGCAATAACAACAAGAAAAATCAGGATAAGAGGGTAACCGGCAAGAGGGTGGTTTTGATAGACTTCTTGTTGTTAGTAGCCATCAAGTCAATTCTGACTCATGGTGACCACATGTGCAGAGTAGAACTGCTCCATAGGGCATAGGGTTTTCAAGGCTGTGACCTTTCAGAAGCAGATTGCTAGGCCTGTCTTCTGAGGTGCTGTCTCTGGGTTCGAACTGCCAACCTTTCAGCTAGTAGTCAAGCGCTTAATCATTTGTGCCACCCAAGGACTCCTTTGATAGTCTTAGGAGGAGACATTTGAGCAGAGAGACTAAATAAAGTGAGGGATGGAGACACTTGAAGACCTGAGGGAACAACATCCTAGGCAGAGGGAACAGCAAATGCAAAGGCCCTGGGGCTGGGAGAAACACGGTGTGTTCAAAGCATAGAAAAAGAACAGGGTGGTCAGAGGGATCAAGAAAGGGAGAAAGTGGGGGGATATGGGCTTGGAGGGGGAAGGTGGACCTTCCAGAGGAGTTTGTGAGATGGGAGATGTAATGGGAAGTCATGAGGTTGGGGGCTTTGAGCAGGAGAGTGATGTGATCCGACTTGCAGAAAATGGGGTCTAGGGAGTCAAGGGCAGAAGAGGAAGAACAGTTCAGCAAAGAGAGCACTGGAGTGTAATTGACAATCATTCAATATCCATTCATTTATTCAGATTTTCTGCTATGTGCTATACATTTATGCACATCTATTATCTCATATTACCTACACAATCCTGATTGGAAGGTATTATTGTTCCTGTTCCACAGATGTGATAACTGAGGCTCAGAGAGGTTAAGGTAACCTGACCAAGGTCACACAGCTAAAGTGGTATCTTCAGAATTCATGTGCAAACTTCAGCCTCTTATACTCTACCATAGCTATCCCCACTCTTGGAGGAGTTCTCTGTGGTGTGGGAAGCACTTCACCCACAGGCAAGGCCTGATCCAGTGTTCCAGGACAAACAGGCTGGTGACACCATGCACATGTGGCAGTTTTTCATGTTGTTGCGGCTCTAAACTTGGCCCTTGGCCCACTAATGTCTGACATGGCAGGCAAGAGTGGGCTAGAGGACAGGCAGAATGCCACCCACATGTAGCCATGTTGTGTTGAAGTGTTAGAGATTCACCAGAAGCAAATGGCTGTTTCTGTGCGTATGTGAGCTGGTCTAGTACACATGAGCAGAGTTGACTGGTTAGGAGGTCAGTTGAAGCAATGGGATTGGGGATTGGCTGGGTGGAGTTTTATGTTTCTAACTTCAGGAGTCTTACTGTACTATGGAGGCCAAGATCAAAGTTCCTTCACTCACAACCCAGAGGGCGGGTCTCTGCAGGTGCCTGTGGGCTTGAGGGCTGTAGGAAGTGAAAGTGGATGCCAGAGGCAGCATGCAAAGGGCATAGGGCTGGAATTTTAGCTGTGGGTTCTCAGGGAGATCATCACATCTCTCTGAGCCTTCGTTTCCTCAGTTGTCAAATGGCGTTAATAATAATATTAGTTATTATTATAAAAACCAAAACTAAACCCATTGCCATCGAGTCAATTCTGACTCATGGCGACCCTACAGGACAGAGTAGAACTGCCCCATAGGGTTTCCAAGGAGCAGCTGGTGGATTCCAACTGCCAACCTTTTGGTTAGCAGACATAGCTCATAACCACTGCACCACCACGGCTCCAGTTATTATTATAGAACTATATTATTTATACATAATATATAACTATTATTACTACTACTACTATCCATAGGATTATCCTTAAGGTATTCAAAAGTATTTTGTAAATCAGAAACACTGAACAAATGCAGTCATTACTATTGATCAGGACTTGCCTTCCCCATTCTCAAGAAAACAATCCATGCCCACTATTGACTAATGATGGGTTGGTAACACCACGGAGGCGTGTTCCTCTGGTATTGTGAGGTAGGACTGATGAAAAGCAGCCTGTGAGATGGCACGGCTGATGGCCTTGATCCATCTTGTCAAGCCAGCTTTGCCTGGCAGCCAGGCACCTGTCTGCCAGGTAATAGAGAGATTTCTTGTCAAGGAAACTGGCAAGATACAGCCAAGTGCCCAACTCCGTAATTCATGCTCTGCCGCCCAGACTAGCTCTGGGAGCCCTTCTGGCTCCCTACAAAGGTGGCTGGAGTTCAAACAACTAGACCTTGGACTGAGCAATTGAGTGGCTCTGGGGTTGCTGTCAGTGCCACCCCACTGGGCAGGAAGGAGAGAGGGTAGCAGGAAGCTTGAGGATTGGTAGGAAACCCTGACTGTTCAGGAGCTGGGCTGGGGTGGTCAATGTGGAAGGAGGAGGAGGCTGGGGTCTCCTGGGATCTTCAAGTTACACACTGAGTTTCAGAGTTAAGCTGCCCCAAGACTGCCAGGTTGATGCAAGGCTGTGTGATACTGAGCGAGTACAAGCTTGCCTGATCCTTCTCGTCTGTAAAATGAAGATTCCCGTTGCTGTCGAGTCGATTCTGACTCATAGTGACCCTACAGGACAGAGCAGAACTGCCCCATAGGGTTTCCAAGGTTGAAATCTTTACCGGAGCAGACTGCCACATCTTTCTCCCATGGAGCGGCTGGTAGGTTCGAACTGTCAACTGTTCAGTTAGCAGCTGAGCGCTTTAACCACTGCACCACCAGAGCTCCTTAAAATGAGATAATTTATGGAAAGGGCTTGCACCTTGCCTTGGGCATATTATGGTAATGATTAACAGCCTGTGTCGTAGTGGCATGGACTCGTGCTGTGTTTTCATGAACATGTATGTTTCCTGTATGTGTGTGTGTCGTTCACCATCTCTCTCCCGTACCCTCAGGAGCAAGGACTCACACAGTCAGTCATAAATGGTATCTACGTAGCCAAGTGCCGGGCTGTGTCCTGTCCTGGATGGAGAGCAGAATTGCTCACAGCTGCGGCTCTGCTGAGAGAGCTCCCTCTAGTCTAGGGAGGTACGATATATATATAAATGTCAGTGATAAACAGCATGGAAAATCGATGTTGCAGCCCTCTAGTGTCAAAGGGAGGCTGCTGTGGAGTTCAGAGGTGCAGTGAGCAGTTCCAGCCTGGGCAGGGGCAGAGTGGGAGAGGACGAGGGGAAGAGCAAGAAGGGACCAGGAAGGCCTTTGCAGGAGAAATGTCTGGAGCTGGGCCCAGCAGGGTGGGCACAAGGTAGACACCTGGAGATGGGACTAACCTGAGGTCGCTGGCTGAGGTTTCTACCACCTTTAGTCTGTTTCCTAATTGGAAAATGGGGATATGAACACTAACTCCGCCATCACACAGCGTTTTTGTGAGGCCTTTGAGTGTGCAAATCCAGCGCTGAGGGAGAGGAAGTCGGGTGCAGGACCAACCCTATACTGCCTTGCACATGGCATCATCTACAAAGGGCACCTTTTATGACACTCACAACAACCCAGTGAGGGAGTGAGATTTCATAGATAAGGGAACAGGCTCAGAGAGCTCAAGTGACTTGCCCAGAGTCACACAGCTAGATTCAGATTTTAGGTGCTAGAATTTGAACCAGGGCTCTTCCTTCAGTACACCACAGCCTCTTCTGTGGCAGTAAAAGAACACAGGTGGTGGGACCAGGCAGCACTGGCTTCAGGTCCTACCTTAGCTGTATGACTTTGACCACATTGCTAATTTTCTCTTAGTTTCCTTATCTGTAAAATGGGGCTAATAACATCTTCCTTTCTGGTCTATTGTATGATAGTTATTGTATGCCAAGTCCCTGGCGGGCAGTAAGTGCTCAATAAATAAATGGGCAGGGAAGCAGTTGTGAAATGTTTGTTGTCTGAGCTCTGTGGGGAAGAAACTGAGGAAAGAGGAATGAGGATCTTTTTTTGTTAAACCCTGATGCCTTCTTAGAGAAATGTAAAAAAAGAATGAGGCCACCAGGATGTAGTTTGAATTGAATCAACAACTTGCAAAATCTATATACAAGTAAGTGAAAATCTCTTCACTGCTCTCATCCCCAGTTGTCTGATCTGTAAAATGTGAATAATGGCGGTAATATCCACGTCAGAGGGATAATAGATGTGTAGGTGGTGTGTTAATCAATACTAAGTGCAGAGATGTGTTCTCAAGCAGCTTATAGTCTAGTGAGGAAACAGGCAAACAACCACAAAACACTATGAGAGTGTGTAACAAAACACCCCAAAACTTAAAACAACAATAAGCATTTATTTTGCTCACATCCACAATTCGGGCAAGGCTTGGTAGGGACAGCTCAATTCTGTTCCATATGGCAGTAGATAGAGAGGCTCATCTAGGGCTGGAAGATTTGTTTTCAGGATAATCATCGACTAGCTGGCAAGTTGGTGTTGGCTGTTGGTTTCTTTCCACACAGGCTTCTCTATGAAGTGGTTTGGGCTTCCTCCCATCATGGTGGCTGGGTTCCAAGAGGAACATGAAAAAAGGTAGTAGTAGGAAAACCAGGACAGACCACTTCCCCGGAAGTCCAGGGAGGAAGGTGTTTCAAGAAGGAGGGTTTGGAGAACAAATGCTGCAGAAAAGTCAAGTCAGTTAGGAACTGCCTTAGTCAGGGTTCTCTAGAGAAATAGAACCAATAAAGAGAGAGAGATTTATTTTAAGGAATTGGCTCGTGTTAATGTGGGGGAATGGCAAGTCCAAAGTCTGCAGGTCAGGTGACAAGCTGTAGATTCCTGCGGTCTAGCATCCCAAAATCTGTAGGTCAGGCAATGGGAAGAGCGAAGAGTAAGGGAGTTCTAACAAAATGTCTATTTATAGCCTGGAGGCAGAATACACTCCAGGGAAAACTTCCTTTTTGCTCTTAAGGCCTTCAACTGATTGGATGAGGCCTACCCACGTTATGGAGGGTAATCTACTTAAGGCCAACTGATTTAATCACATGTAACTACTTCGTAATAGCATCTAGACTACTGTTTGGCCAAACAACTGGACAACATGGCCTAGCCAAGTTGACACGTAAAATAAACCATCAAGGAACCAAAAGAAGTTCCTGTTGGATTTGGAACCAGAAGACTGCTGGTGACCTCCCTGGGGCAAGTTCTGTAGGGCTCTGAAGGAAGAAACCAGGTTGCAGCAAGTTAGCAGGAAATCAAGGAGAAAGGAAGCTCATGCAAGCAGACAGCTCTTTCTGGCAATCTTGGAAAGAAGAGAGAGAGAGTGGTTTTAACCAGGTGGAGAGGAGTTGCAGGGAAAGATAATGTTTTTAGAATGAGATGTTTGAGCATGTTTATATGCTGCAGAGAAAGGGCCTATGAGAATAATGATGTTGAAGACCAGCAGCAGAAGAGAGGAGATGAAGGTTGTAGAGACTGGATAGGGTTTGGAGAGAAGAGAAGCACCTTTCCCCGAGATCAAAGAGAGAGAGCAAGAGGCAAGGATGGCAGAAGTAGGACTTTTTAATAAAACCTAACAGTAAGCATTTACTATGTCAAGTTGTATTGTAAGTGCTTTATATGTTTTAACTCATTTCATCCTCACTGCAAAAAAAAAAGGAATTTTTATTAATAACCCCACTTTACAGATAAGGAAACTGAGGCAAAGTTTGTGTGGAGGAATTAGGATTCCCCAGAAAAGCTTCCTATAGGCAGTAAGAAAACAAGGTCTAGGAGGGGCCATTGTAGGGAGAGTGGCAAAACAACTCCTCTCTAAGACCACTGCCGTTGGATGAGGTAGTTGCAGTAGGAGGACTTTTGGTTAGAAGAATGTTTTCCAAACTAGTTTTTTTTTTTTTTTCTTTTTAGCTGAGGTGAAATTCACATACCACACAATTAACCATTTTTAAAGTGTACAATTCAGCGACATTTAGTGCATTCACAGTATTGTGCAACCACCACCTCTAAGTCTCAAAAGTGTTTCATCACCCAGGAAGAACACCCAGTACCCATTAAGTAATCATTCTGCATGCTCTCCTCCCTCCCAGCCCCTGGCGAACACTAACGCACTTTCCATCTCTAATGATTTGCTGACTCTGAATATTTCACATAAAAGGATCATACAGTACATGACCTTTTGTGTCTGGCTTCTTTCACTGAGGTTCACCCATGTCGTAGCACGTATCAGAACTTCATTCCTTTTTCTGACTGAACAATATTCCGTTGCATGGATATACCAATTTGTTTATCCATTCATCTGCTGATGGACGTTTGGGTTCTTTCCACTCTTTGGCTATTGTGAATAATGGTGATATAAACATTAGTGTACAAGTTTCTGCGTGTCAGCTGTTTTCTCAAACAAGAAAACTTTAATTTTTTCAAATTAAATCTAATGGAGAACCCCAACAGGTAAAACAGACCAAATCAGAATTGCACTGGTTAAAGTGGAAGGTCCTATGCCCTGTTGTCTCCACTTTCCTCTTGACCCCAAAGTGGCCCCTGGGATAGCCCTGTGGGGTGCTGATGCTCTTTGGAACACGGGGGAAAGCACTGGGTTACTGCAAGATCAGCCTGTTGCAGTTGATTCAATTCTGACTCATGGTGACCCCTCGAGTTTCCGAGTAGAACTTCATAGGACTTTCAATGCTGTAATCTTTTGGAAGTAGATCTTCAGGTCTTTCTTCCATGGCACCACTGGGTAGATTCAAACTGCCAACCTTTTGGTTAGTAATCAAGCTTCAACTATTTGTGCCATCCAGGAACCTCATGTTCTTCATACGAGCATCTGCAGAGCCTTCAGTGTGTTTTCAGGAAAAATCTCTCTGAAAAGAGAGGCAGCCAACTCTTTCCTTAGGTCTCTGTCATCCTTCTTGTCCTTTAGATGACCTCTAAAGCTCCGCCCAAAGTAAGCAGAGAATCAAAGCGAAACAAGTTCTAGTGAGTGGGAGGTACGTATGGAGATCTCGGCCTTGGACTCAGGGCAGAACACTGAACTTGGTCAGCAGACCCTGACCTGGATACCAACAGTGGAATTTTCTGTAGCCTGTCGCCCCTGGTTGCTGGGACAGCTGCAATCACTTGCCTATTAAGACCTTTCAGAAGAGCTTCCTGTGGAAGACTGTAGCAGTGGCAGATTACACCAGTGAGCAGAGGAAATCTGCCCCTCCCTTCACAACAGAGGATGGGGGGGCTTGGAAGAAGGAAGTCAAGCGGACTTCCTGGCAGATTTGTCTTTGCAATAGAGTTGCCGAGTTTCTTGGTGGCAGAGACTGATAATGTCAATAATAGTCATGAGATTTTGCATCTGTGCAGGGTTTATGATGCTTCTCCCAAGACAGTTTCACATTCAGAGTTTCACTGAGTCCCCACCACTCAGTGCGATAAACAGGGCAGGTATAAAGCCCCATTTACCATGACCTGACCCACCCAGTGTGGAGTGGGGGCTGGTTCTCCGTCTCCAGCTTAGCACTGTTTCTACCACACTTCCTAGGGGCTCTCAGCCCATAGGGCCCAGATCCAGAGTTTTCCCCCTTCAACCATAACCAAAAACCCATTGCCGTCAAGTAGATTCCAACTCATAGCGACCCTATAGGACAGAGTAGAGCCGCCCTATAGGGTTTCCAAGGAGCGGCTGGTGGATTCAAACTGCCGACCTTTTGGTTAGCAGCCAAGCTCTTAACCACTGTGCCACCAGGGCTCCCCATTCAACCGTGCCCACCCCCAGTTTTCTCATTGTCCCAGTTTCTGGCCCCCTGGACTCCTTTGGCTCAGTGCTGAGCCATCTGTTCTCTGAAAATCCAATCTAGTGGGAAAGGAAGGAAACATTCAGCGTCTTTTTCTACTTCTTAGAGGGGGGTTAATAATTAGGTGATCTGCAGGAAGTAGGGAGAGGTTACAAAAGATTCTATAGCCTAGCCTCTTGATGAAGTAGCAAGAAGTGAGATGGAGAGGAAAAGATTGACATTGTTTTTTTTTTAGTCAACTGTATTCAGGTGCAATTTACATACAATAAAATTTACCCATTTTAAGTGTCTGGTTCCATGAGTTTTGATAATTGTCGAGTAACCACCAATTTAATCAAAATGTAGAACGTTTCTATCACCCCAGTGTTCCTTGTTCCCTTTTGCAGTCAATCCCGTCTCTCCCACATCCCTGGAACTGATCTGCTTTCTGTCACTGTAGTTTTGTCTTTTCTAGAATGTCATATAAATGGAATTGCACAGTGTGTAGTTTTTTTTGGTCTGACTCCTGAAATTCATCCATGTTGCTGCATGTACAGTAGTTTGTTCTTTTTTTTATTATTAAACAGTATCCCATTATATGAATATACTACAATTTGCTTAGGAGCCCTGGTGCACAACAGTTAAGCGCTCGGCTGCTAACCCAAAGGGTGACGTTTCAACCCACCCAGCCAGCCACTCTGCAGGAGAAAGACCTGGTAATCTGCTCCTGTGAAGATTACAGCCTAGAAAACCCTATGGAGCAGTTCTACTCTGTCACATGGAGTGGCTATGAGTCCAGAATTGACTCAACAACACCTAACAGCAACAACAATTTGCTTATTCATTTACTGGTTAATGTACATTTGGGTTGTTACTGCTTTGAACATTTACATATAGTTCTTTGTGTCAACTATGCTTTTGTTTGTCTTGGGTAAATACCTAGGAGTGCAATTGTTGGATCATGTGTGAAGTGTATGTTTAACTTTATGAAAAACGGTTGGACTATTTTCCAAAAGGGTTGCACCATTTTATGTTCCCACCAGCAGTGCATAAGAGTTCTGGTTGGTCCACATCCTCACCAACACTTGGTATCGTCAGACTTTTTAATTTTAGTCATTCTTGTGGATGTGTAGTGGTATCTCATTGTGGTTTTAATTTGCATTTCCCTAATGACCTGTGATTTTGTGAGCATCTTCTTTTGCTTATTTGTCATTAGTATATCTCCTTTGATAAAGTGTCTGTTCAAACTGTTGTCCATTTTTCTATCAGATTGTTTGTATTTTTATTATTGAGTTTTACGAATTCTTTATTTTTCTTAACAGCGTCTTTTGAAGAACAAAAGTGTTTTTTTATTTTGATGGAGCCTTATCTGTCAGTTTCTTCTTTTTTAAAAATTGTGATTTAGGTGAGAATTTACAGAGCAACATAGTTTCTCATTAAACAGCACTTAACAACAAAAACAACATGCTGTTTATGCTGTATATTACGGCCCCTAGTGTTGACTGGGAGCCCTGGTGGCTTATTGGTTAAGTGCTACGGCTGCTAACCAAAAAGGTCAGCAATTTGAATCCCCCAGCTGCTCCTTGGAAACCCTATGGGGCAGTTCTACTCTGTCCTATAGGGTGGCTATGAGTTGGAATTGACTTGATGCTTGATGGCAATGGTTTT
>NW_004444017.1:3068150-3217421 GCF_000243295.1 Trichechus manatus latirostris
TTTATATTCAGGTCTTTGATACATTTTGAATTAGTTTTTGTGTATGGTGTGAGGTATGGGACCTGTTCCATTTTTTTGCGGACGGACATCCAGTTTTGCCAGCACAATTTGTTAAAAAGATCGTGCTTTTCCCCATTTAATGGACTTTGGGCCTTTGACAAAGATCAGGTGGCCATAAGTAGATGGATTCACATCTGGGTTCTTGATTCTGTTCTGTTGGTCAATGTGTCTGTCGTTGTACCAGCATCGAACTGTTTTGACTACCATAGCTGTATAGTAGGTTCTGAGGTCAGGTAGTGTAAGGCCTCCTACTTTGTTCTTTTTCTTCAATAATGCTTTACTTATCCAGGACCTCTTTCCTTTCCATATAAAGTTAATGATTAGTCTTTCCATCTCATTAAAGAATGCTGTTGGTATTTGGATCAGTATTGCATTGTATTTGTAGATTACTTTGGGTAGAATTGACATTTTTACAATGTTGAGTCTCCCTATCCATGAGCATAGTATGTTTTTACGTTTATGTAGGTTTCTTGGTTTCTGCAGTAGTGTTTTGTAGTATTCTTTGTATAGGTCTTTTACATCTGTGGTTAGATTTATTCCTATGTATTTTATTTTTTTAGGGGCTATTATAAATGGTATTGCTTTCCTGATTTCCTTCTCGTAGTTCTTTTTATTGGTGTATAGGAATCCAACTGATTTTTGTATGTTGATCTTATATCCTCCTACTCTGCTGAATCTTCCTATTAGTTCCAATAGTTTTCTTGTGGAGTCTTCTGGATTCTGTATGTATGGTATCATATCATCTGCAAATAGGGATAGTTTTACTTTTTAATTTATAATTTTTTTTATGGATTGTGCTTTTTGTGTCCTATCTAAGAATTGTTTCCTACCCTGAGGTCACAAGATTTTCTCCTATGTTTTCTTTGAGAAGTTTTATTATTTTATCTGTTAGGCCTATGATCTATTTTGTGCTAATTTTTGTGTATGGTACAAGGTATGGATTGAAGTTCGTATTTTTGTGTATGGATATCCAGTTGTTCCAGCACCATCTGTTGAAAAGATTGTCATTTCCCTATTGAATTATCTTGGTACTTTTACTGAGAATCAATTGACGATGTATGTGTGAGCCTATTTCTAGCCTCTTTATTTGCTTCCATCAATCTGTATGTCTATCTTTACACCAACACCACAATGTCTTAATTACAGTAGCTTTATTTTAAGTCTTTAAAGTACATAATGTAAGTTCTACAACTTGTTATTTTTTTTCAAAGTTGTTTTGGTTACTCGGATCCCTTTTCCTCCTCCCATCAGAAATAGGGGACATCTCTAAGAAAATGAGGTATATTTTCTCACTATGTTTAGCTAAAGAAGGCTTCCTAGGGGAGGTTAAACAATTAAGAGAATGTGGGAAAAAAGGAACCAAGTCTTCAGCCTCTACCAGCACTAGTGATGGTGGTGCTGTCACAGGTGGGAGTGGAAAGGTGACTAGAAATGACTTTAGGATTTCTTCCTTCTCCTGGCATTCAAGGCAGCTCCTTCAGAGAGGCCCCCTGGTTTTTTCCTTCAAAAGGCTGGAGTGTAAATCTGCTGTCTTCAGCTTGGTGAAGAGAAGGGAGTCCTACTTCCAAGTTGCCCTGCTGAGATTCCTGGCTTTTCCACCTTTATCTTCCTGCTGGGGAGTCCCCCCACCCCATCTGTCTGCCTGCTCACCCACTGCAGTACTGCACACATCATCAGTTCTAAACAACTGTTCTTATGGCCATGCATTGGAATCCTGAGTCTCAAACTAAATATAGATGTGGAAAGTTATAGGTGCAGAGCCTCCCATAATTTTGAGAGCCTGGCCTTGGCTAAAGCTTTAATTAGCTCTTTTCAGCATCTGATGTTTCCTTCTCCTTCCAGCCAGCCAACTGACCCCTCAGGTCTCTGTTCTGCTGCTGGCAACACTACCACTCTCTCTTAGCTTCCTCGGTCTTTAGGGCAGGGTCCTTCTCTGACTGAGCCCTAGGTTTTCTTCTTCCTTCAGGCTCAAATGGCCTTCTTTGCAGACTCTTAACCCCTATCTTACTTGGATTATACCCTAAAATTCTGACCGAGGCACCCAGCCTCCTGCCGTATGCCCTCTCCTTCCTGAGAACCCCAATATCCCTCCCAACCCAGCTTTGCATCATGATCAGTGATAAGTAACATAGTAAAATCCTCATTCAGGGTCCATAGACTACCCCATATTTAGGTTTTATCACATCCATCTCCAATCCAGCTACCTTAACAATACTCATCAATTTGGAGGACTTGGGATTGTTAAAGCCAGAGAAGTCTAAGGTCTGCCTACGACCATTGGCCCCTGGGAATTAACAGTCCAAAAATAAGCTTTCACCCTGGATACCACAAGCTTCCATCATTTGGAATTTCAAGGACCAAGGATTGAGAATGGATCCCATCCCTTTTTCAGAGGAGTCTCTTCCATTGCCAGTTTCCTTGGGACCCCTTCAGCCCAGGACTCCTAAGACCACAGCCTTGGGCTGTGAATACACCGTTTACAATGTGAATGATGCCCTCAAACATGAGCAAGCCCCTCCCATGCTCATGGTCGAGGGTGGGTTGGGGTTTGTCCAATTCCAAGGCCTAGGCTCAGATTCTGGTGTACACTGAAGGGTCCTCACCTCACAGAGTATGGCGATGGCACACAGGCTGGGGAGCCCCTCTACTTTCTGTACATCTCCTTTGCAATGGGAAGCAGTCAAGGCCCGGTTCTGTGTACTCTGCCTAAATGCCTGGTGTCTGCAGGATTTGCTTGACCTGCTGGGCTCTGTCTTGCTGTGCACCAGGCCTCAGTTTCCACCACACTGAAATGGGAACACGAGATGTTGCATGTCACCGTCTGCCTTGGTGTAGTGAACTAGGGGCAGAGAGATGAGTGTGTTGAGTGCAGAGTCCCAGGAAGCAGGTTTTGACATCTGCCTCTTGGTGTATCACAAAAGGCTACACTGGTTAATATCAGGGATGCAGAAAGCATCATTGGTGGAAGAAAGAATTCTTCCTTCTTTTCTGTCATTTATGAGTTGATGAAATGAAAATACTGGGTCAGGAAAGTGAATGAACAAAGCATTCGTTTGTTCCGCCTTTACAATGTGCATTTGCATTCGTTATTGTTTTTGCTCCTCTAATAGCCCTGCAGGGTGCAGTAGTTACTATTACCATAGTTTTACTGATGAGAAGGTCATTGGTGGTTCAGTGGTAGAATTCTCACCTCCCGTGCAGAAGACCTGGCTTCAATTCTCGGTCAATGTACCTCATGTGCAGCCATCACCTGTCTGTCAGTGGAAGCTTGTGTGTTGCTATGATGCTGAACAGATTTCAACAGAGCTTCCAGACTAAGACAGACTAAGAAGAAAGGCCTGGTGATCTACTGCCAAAAATCAGTCAATGAAAACCCTGTGGATCCAAGCCGCAACCTATCAACCATGAAGATGGTGCAGGAACAGGCGACATTTTGTTCCATTGTAAGCTAACAACAACTTGTGAGAAAATGGGGGCTTAGAGATTAAAGAACTTGAATGACTGTCACAGTGTTTATGATTCATTTGTGTAGAACTGGTGTACCTGGCATAGACTCAAAAACCTTGTCTGGGGTAGGGCGGGTGACAAGACCTCAGGTCAGCCCTACTGAACGGAGAAAGCCCTGTCTGGGCTCTGTGAGCAGAGGCAGGTTGTACCCACACCCCCTGCCTTACACATGGACAGGCTGTGATGGGACCTCCTGGCATCAGTCTTGGGTTGGTGCTACCCCAGGGACCTCTCTCCTCCCTCCAGTCCCCTGTGCCGCTTCCCAGCCTCTGGTGTCCAGTGGTCTATCTGCTGTGGTGGCAGTGCTCCTTGAGGGGGTGAGAATGGAGGGAGGCAGAGACAGGAAGGGCTGAGACCTGAAGGCTAGGGATTCAGGACAAGGCTCAGACTTGGGCAGAGAAGGACAAACTAAGCAACGATCCCTCTGCCCACAGTTGTCTTATGGCTTCCTTTTCTAGCTTCAACCGCACGGGAACTTCATTCTCTATTAATGTGGATGTTCTTTTAGCTGGTGGGATTATATGTTATTCTTCTTTGCATACTGCTGCACTGAGCACCAACAGTGTACCAAGCACTGAACAAGGCATTGTGGACTCCCAGCCTGTGGTTTGATGAATGAATATATAAGTGTCCATTGCCCAAAAATCTCATGAAGTAGAGTGATGGACGTGAACTTGAAACCAACATGCCTGGGGTTTAGGCTCTGCTACAGACTAGTTGTGTGAAATTGGGCAAGTCACTTACCTCCTCTGAGAGTTAGTAAAAAGGGGATAACGTACCATGAAGAGTTGTCCAAAGAAGTGAGGTAATGCATGTTGAGTCTCTGGGCGGCACGAACAGTTAAGCTCTTGGCTACTACCCAAAAGGTTGGGGGTTTGAATCCATTCAGAAGCGCTTTGGAAGAAAAGCCTGGGCAATCTACTTCTGGAAAATCACAGCCACTGAAAACTCTAAGGAGTGCCGTTCTACTCTGAAACACATGGGGTCACCATGAGTTGGAATTGACTCGATGGCATCCGATTTGGTTTGATGTATGTTGAATGCATTGTATTTCATAGATGGTTCACAAATTCTCTGTGCCTCAGTTTCCTTGTTTGTAGGGTAAGGGTAGTAATACTACCTACCTCTTTTAGGTTTTGTGAGAATTAATAATTTAACACATGGAAAGAGCTTAGAACAGCAGTAGTAAACACTATAGGAATGCCTTTTGTTATTAGTATTTTGCCACCCCAATTTTATCTATCATCTAGCTACTAAACTCCAGATTTTATTCAGATTTCAGTTTTTTTCTGCTAATGTCCTCTTTCTGCTCCAGGATTCCATCCAGAACATCCAGGACACACATGACAGCTAGTCTTCATGTCTCTTTAGTCTTCTCTAATCTATGACAGTTTCTGTCTTTTTTTTCTTTCTTTTTGGTTTCCATAACCTTGGCAGTTTCATGGAGTAGTAGTCAGGAATTTTGTAAAATGGCCCTCAATTTGGGCTTGTCTGGTGTTTTTCTTATGGTTAACCTATTGCCGTCGAGTCGATTCCAACTCCTAGCGGCCCTATAAGACAGAGTTGCCCCATAGGGTCTCCAAGGAGCTGCTGGTGGATTTGAACTGCCATCCTTTTTGGTTAGCAGCCGAGCTCTTATCAAGTGCTCCACCAGGGCTCCTTTCTTATGGTTAGACTGGGATGATTGGTGTTAGAGAAGAATGCCACAGAGGTGAAGTGCCCTTCTCATCACATCTCCAGTTACATTTTTAATGGGAATGAATTCTTTGGGTCTCTTTGTTTGAGTTCTCTTTCAGGGAGGAAGGAAGGGAAGTCTGGGAGGTTGGAAGCAACATTCAGTCTACTTAAGGTAAGACCTGCCCAGGTCAGGGGACTTGGACCATGACCTTGGGCTGGGGAGGTGGTCAGACTGGTCAGATGCAGGCGGAGCAGGACTTACTATTCAGAATGAACTCAGCCCCCAGTGAAAACAAGAAGGATTGTATGGGGAGCTGCTTGCCCCAGACTGAGGAGGCCCAAGGGGGATGGGATAGATAGAAGAGAAATAAGGGAAGGGCTGGCCTATCCTGAGGGACTTCGCTGGCAGAAACCCTACAGAGATCACAACTCCGACAGCACTGCCAGCCCAGACCTGAGGTGCGCAAGAACTCGAGGACGTCCAGGTTTTTGTCGCCTGAGCGTGTGCCTGTGCAGGGAATCTGGAGCCTGGAGAGGGTCATGGGAGCCTGCCCTCAGTGCTGGGCAGAGGAGCAGCTCCCAGCCCTTAGAGGATGCCTCTGGGAAAATGCAAGCAGGATTAGAACAGAGTCTCCTCGGGCGCCTCTGTGCCAGCCTGTGACTGTGTCTCGGTGGGCACTCCTGCCTGAAATGCCAGCACTGTGGGTGGTGAACAAGCTGTACCCTTTGCCTATGCTGTTATTAGCTTTAGTCAGGAATTCTGCCCTGAGGCACCGGTGCAGCTGGTGGCGCAGAACTGGGGTGTAGGTTCCCTGTTTTATCTATGTGCCTGGGTCCACTGCCCTCCCTTATGTGGATTCTGAGCCCTTCAGGTTCCTATCCCTGTCTCCTCCTTCCTCCCCTTCTCCTCAAGCCAGGCTGGCCCTGGGTGCTATCAGAAGACATCTGTGATCAGACACTTCCCTGAAGGCTCTGACTTGCCCTAAGGCTGGGGTAGAGGGCAGGGGCAGCTGGAACACTGGCCTGGGATTTTGGCAAGAGTACCAGTAACCACTTGTCCTCAAGTCATCTCTGACTCATAGCAACCCCAACTCTCAACAGTTCACTTCCCCATTCTGGGCTCATCTGTAAAAGGGGGGTGGACGGTTAGATTAAATTATTTTCTTTATTGCCCTTTAAAAATCTATAATAATTACAGACAATCTTTAACATTAATAAAAATTCAAGATAAAAATTGTCCATGATCCTTCCTGAAATGATATTAATATTTGTATTGGTTCTTAACACTTTCTAGTCCTTGTCCAGGTGCATATTCAATTTTAATATATTCACAGTAATAACACAAATTGGATTTTTTTCCTCCTTGATTGTCTTTGCGTTGTGAATTTGTGGGAACCCCGTGTAGGATATTGACTTGTCTTCTGTCACATGTGTTGCAAATATATTTTCTCGCTCTATTGTTTGTCATTTGACTTAGTTGTTTTTGTGTGCCGTCGAGTGGATTCCTACTTACAGCCACCCGATAGGACAGAGTAGAACTGCCCCATAGTGTTTCCTACGCTGTAATCTTTACCACAGTAGATCACCAGGTCTTTTCTCTCATGGAGAGGCTGGTGGATTTGAACCACCGACCGCCCAGTGCTTAACCATTTTGCCACCAGTCTCCTTATTTGACTTCTCAGGGTATTCTTTTTCATACGTGATGTTTTCATTTTTATATAGTCAGATGTGTTTATTTGTTCCTTAATGACTTTTTGGTTTCCTATTGTGCTTTAAAAGTGTCCCCCAACATATAGGCTATATTCCTCAGTTATTTTCTTAAGTTTTTCTTTGTTTATTTTTTCTCATGTAAATGTGTAATCTCTCTGGAATTTATATTTGCCAAATTAAGGTAGGTGCTGATATTGTTTTCTTTCATGAGGGCGGCCACGCTCAGCAGTTTCCAGTCTACGCTCACAGAGTCGGGGTGGTGGTAACCATAACTAAGGCTCAGAGGTCATGTATGTGGCGTACGTAGCTCTGCCCCCATCAACCCTCGAGCTATTTTGCTTTCGTCATTTTCCGAAGTGGGCTTCCAGTAAAGATTTGGTTTGGACAAAGTGTCCTGAAACTAAAGGAGGTTTGAAAATCCCTTTCAAGTGATCTCTGGGGTCCTTCTAGTTCTGGCATTCCCTGACTCCGTAATGCCCAGTACAGTGACTGCTTGCTTAAGGGAGAGAAGGCAATAGATCAGCATAACCTTATCCATAAGTAATTTCAATATGAAATCCCAAGTTGGCTCAAAGTGAATATTAGAATTGCAGCACTTTAGAGCTAGAAGGGACCTTGGAAATCATCTGGTCTAGTGACTGTCAATCTTGGCTGCCTTTAGAATCACCTGGGAACGTTTAAAAAGTACTATGTTCCTGACCCATGCTAGACCAAGGGAATCAGGATTCCTGAAGGTGGGGCCCAGGCATCAGAATTTTAAAAAATCTCCCTGGTGATTCTAATATTCAGCGAGGGTTGAGAACCACTGCTCTAGTTCAACTCCCTTATTTCATTAGTAAATAAACTGAGATCCAGAAAGGGTGAAATATGGATCATATAGCTGGTTAGCAGCAGCGATGAGACTAGAAACCAGATCTCTTCCCTCTCAGGCTGGCTTTTTCATCTGCATCAAACAAACCCCTCATCAAAAGTGGGTAGCATCACACCTTGGATTTCCAGCTTGTAACACTATAAAGTTTCTGTATGAATGCTTCATATCTTTGCATATGATCAACTTAAAAGTGTTAAAAACAAAACAAAACCCAGGTACAATGGAGTTGACTGCAACTCATTGCAACCCCATGTGAGTCAGAGTAGAACTGTGCTCTGTAGGGTTTTCAGTGGCTGAATTTTCAGAATAGATTGCCAGACCTTTCTTCCAAGGTGCTTTTGGGTGTACTCGAACCTCCAACCTTTCAGTTAGCAGCTGAGCGTGTTAACTGCATGTTAGTTCTGTGCATCATAGGTTAATAGACCTAGTTCTGCCTTGCAGGACTTCAGGTGAGGGGCAGGGTCATAAAAAACTATGACAAAAGGTAGAGTGAAATCATTAGGAGCCTACTGCTGGGAGGGAGGTGTGAAGGTGGTAACAGCTAGTTGACGGAGAAGTCAGGGAGGCTTCATGCAGGAGGCGGTATTTGAACTGGGCCTGATGGGAAGACTTTGAGGGGCAGAGAATCAGTGTTGTTCTCCCCTCCCTGAAGCAGTATTTGGCTACCTCAGTGGTACACAGAGTGGCTCAAAAGGCAGGGAAGGGGAAGCGAGGCTCCAGGACAGAAACGCCTTCGTGTGGGAAGGTGGACTGGACCCGGTCCTGCCTTGGCCATGCTCTGACCTCCTCCTTCTGCTGTGTCCACAGGAATGAGACTGTGCTGCACCAGTTCTGCTGCCCAGCCGCTGACGCCGAGCAGAAGCCCGCCTGCTCCGACCTGGCCTCCCACAGGTGGGAACTGGTGGAGGGTCCTCCCTTCCCTACCCCTTCCTTCCTGTCCCAGCAAACCACACACCACTGCCATTTTTGGCCTCCTCCTCTTGAGTCTTACTTCTTCTTCCTTTTTTTCTTTTTATCTCTTTCCTCATACTTCCATTTCTCTTTCCTTCCTCCGGACCCCAGATGAGCCATTCCCAACTTTTGAGGTCCTTATACCCTACTGTTCAAATCCCAAACCTGTGTTGCTCCCTTCTTATAATGGTTTAAAACTTCAAGCGGAAGTAATTGAATAGTATCTATAAAGCACATAGTAGGATGCCTGGCACGTAGTGGGTGCTCAACCAATGGTTCCTCTTATTATCAAAGATTTATGTTTTTCTTTCTAATCCTTCTTTTCCATAAAGGGTCCAAGATGACTGACTTCAGTTTTCAGGATTTTTCAACACTCATTGGGTTTATTGACAGCCTGGAGTGTCGAGAAGTCAGAGTGTGGTGTCACTGTAGTAGGCTTTCTTCTTCATGTTTTTCTGGGTTATTCATACTCCATCTTTCCTCTTGTCTCCTTTCCTTTTAGTCTCTCTCTGTCATGCTTGCATCTTTCTCACTCCACATTCATCTCTGTCTCTCTGCCCTTAGGTTTCTCCATTTCTCCTCTTCCCCTCCCACATCACTTCCTCTCTCTCACCTTGACCTGCACGTGCTGTCAGTCTTGGTCACTTATGCTCTGTTCTCTTCTCTCTTCCATCCAGTTTCCTGTCTCAGTTCTGCATATTTCTCTTTTCTTTATTTCACTGGGAGTCAGGATACTTGGGTTCTGGTCTGAAATTTGCCCTATCTGCAGTCTCCTGTGGTAGGAATGATCTTGGGCAGACAAGTTATTTAACATCCTTGGGTCTCAGTTTCCTCATCTGTGTAACTGAGTTGTTTGTCTATCTAGAAAACAACACTTAGGTATAATCTCTTGTGAGGTTATACCACGTTGTTTTATCCTTGTCTTAAGTGAGAGGAAAATAAGGTTCAGAACGCCTAGGGGACTTGTACAAAATCATACAGCCAGTAAGTACCAAAGCCTAGACATGAGCTTAAGACTTTGACTCCTAATGCTTGCTATTTCCGAGGTTAGGATTCAATGATTCTGTGACCTTTCTCCTTTAGCCCTTGGAAAATAACTAGATAGTAACCAGAGATGGTGGTTATTGGCAGAAAACCACACCCTGAAGAGCTGCTATTCATTTTCCTTTAATGGGGAGTCAGCGGAAGTCAGACCCTGAGAAGGGAACTGGGGCAGAGGCAGGACTCTGAGGAGGGAACTGTGGGAGTTGGGCCTGGAAGAGGCAGCACACTGTCAGAATCCTTAAATCCAGGCTGAGGGAAGGATGGGAGCTCCAAGTTGGAGGATGGGAGGCAAAAGGGGAAGGACCGAGTTCTGTGCTCATGCTTTGTGTGGTCTCTGTGTGTGTCAGGTTCTGTGCCAGGCACAGGGACATAAAGACAGTAAGTCCCACTGGACCCTTGAGGAACTCCCCACTTACTGGAGTCTTATGATGCCTTCAGATTGAAAATGGCTCACCTGGAAATTAGAAGGAAGAAGAGAAATGGGAGAATGAGAAAGGAGGGGAGAAAAAGAAAGAGGACAAGAGTAGGGGTGGAGCAAGGGTGATCAGGAGGAAGGATGGGGGAGACTTAAGAGCCCAGGATCCCATGAGCTGCCATTGTTCAGACACATGGCCTGAGTCTTCTTGCTAAAAATTTCCTTCTTTGGTAGGTGAGGAGAAGAGAGAAAAACTCTCTAGTCTACCTTCTACCCCACCAATTCAACTCAATTCAATGAAAATTTTATTGATACTAGCAAGCACCGGGCATCGGTGAGGATGGACAAGATACTGCCCTCAAAACGCTCAGAACTGGGTGGTGGCAGGTGACAGAAGTCCTCCTCTGGTTTTTCCATGGCCTTTCCTCTCTTTCACTCTCACCCCTCATCCTCTTTCGCATGCCAACTCTCCTCTGACCATCCGTGTAGTCTCCCACCCTGCACCCTGGCTCCTGGTGGGAGGGGGTGGGAGGATCTGGTATACCACATGGGAGAGGGAGCCAGCAGAACAGCAACTTAAGAGGTAGGTACATGTGTGTATGTTGGGGGTTGGGGAGGTAGGGGTGCTGCCCCCTCATGGGGGCCGGGCTCCCAGGGAATAGGGTTCTTTTCCAAGATTTGGGGTGGGATTGTCGGAAACACATGGTCTTAGTTTCCAAAAGGTTTGTTGTTTGCCTTCCCCTTGGTGGGGCAGGTGCTGGGCTGGGGGCTGGAGGTGCTCTGGGGAGGGACAGGAGGGCGTGGTTTCCTTCACTGTTGGTTCAAGGAGGGGCCTGTAGGCACTGCCTCTTCCAGCCCTCCCCTCTGTGTGGGGCAGGGAGACTTGCCCCCAAGTTGGTACAGGCCTTCAGATGCTGTCTTTCCCTGCTTCCCAGTTATTCCAAGTTGTCCTGTCTGTCTGTCTGGTTTGTAGTTGCCTAGAGTGTGTTTCTATCTGTCTGTCTCTGTCCAATGTCAGTTTCTTGACTTCTCTGGGAGGAGGCTCTCTGGATGTGTGTATGTGTGTCAGTCGGTCTGTCTGTTCTTGACCTCTTGGGGAAATCCCCCCTAAAATAAGTCTTTTCCCATCAGACTCTCAACATCACTCTCCCCACAATCCCATTAATGACCCTCACAACTCCTTTAACCCTTCCCAAAACTGAGGATCCCACTTTCAGAATTATAGCCCATATTTCTCCCTGAGTTTCTCTAGAAGAATGTGCCAAGATCCAAGACCAGGTTGAGGGGCTAGCAGTGGGCAGCTGGGTCACAAAACCCTCTGGGCCATCCAGAGGAGATCTGAGACAAGCCAGGCTCCTTCCCGTTGGTCAGTCTGGTTTCCCACCAGCTTAGTCAGGGTCTGACCCAATCATGGCCTCCCCTGAGGATTTCTAGGGATAAGCCAGTTGGGTCTATAGGAGACCTCAGTAAGGAATCCTAAACCAATCCCTCAGATCTCAGGGCCATTCAGGCCTTCTGATGGGCTTTTGGCTTGTGAACTCAGAGCCAGCCACGGAGTTCTCTCACTTTCTTCCTCTGGACCCCACCTGAGGCCAGTGGTGGACGACCATCAGCACAGGTTTTCAGTGTCTGTCCCTTCCCTCCCCATGCTGTGGGGCTGAGCAGTGGTCCTTTTATTTGAGCCACTAGGCTCATCCCCAGGGGACTGCAGTGGCAGCTTATCTATATAAGCCGATTATCCACAGCCTGGTCTAATCAGAGAGGTAAAGAGAAGCTGCTTCAGCCTGAGTCAAACCATCAGCGCCAGCGGAACCTCTGCTCTTAGAGAGGGACTTGGGGTGGGCAGGGGGCAGGGGAAGGTTGGCAGGAGAGGCAGGAAAGCCTCACCCCTACCCGCTAGGACATTCTTCCACAGCCATCTAGAGAGGAGCAGTTGGGTGGCTGGAATCAGGAGAAACTTTATCTTGGGGCCTGAAGCCTGCCAGGGGGTGATGCTCCCATGAGTGGAAAAACTGAGCTAGTCTAGATGCTGAGTGTCTGTGAGAGGTTGGCAGAGGGGAGGGTGTCAGGTAGCTGGGGCCCAATGAAGCAGTTACGAGGCTGGCAAAGTCCTCTGAGGCTAGACTACCAGGCAGAGTTACTGTAGACTCCACTGTGCTTTGGCTCCCCACACACTCCTAGGCAAACATCCTATGCCCACAAGGGTAACTAGGCCCTCACAGGCCCTTAGTGGGAGCTAGGCAGTGGGGCCCAGAGCAGCCAGCCAGGGGCAGCAACTTCGTGCCAGACTCTCTCTCCCCAGAGCTGCCATCACCCGCTTCCCCACCTCCTCCCCGTTGCTAGCTAATGACAGGGCTTTATTCTGGAGAACTGAATAGGCTAGTAATTGCAGCCCTACTTTCGATGCCACGGGCTCCCCTCCCTCTCAGGCTCTCAGTGACATTGGGAACAATGACCCAGGAGCTGGCCAGCCGCCTCCCAGCATCGAGCAGAATTGCAGCCCATTTGTCTCTGTGGGTGGCAATGAGGCCAGGATGAGGAAGATTGGCTTCCATTAGGGTAATGAGAGGAGGCGTCTAGTAGGGGAGGGGGTGCTCTGGAAGGGGAGGCGCTAGGCCTAGGGAGGAAACAGAACAACCCCCAGCCCTATGAAGAAAGAAGGGATGGGGTTCTGGGAGAGGGGGACTCTTTGGGCCCCAGCCGACTCACCTGACTCACTCTCGGGACTTGGTCCTCTCTCCTCACCCACCCTACCCTCACGCTTACCTCAGAATGGAAGAGACACTAATATTTAATGAACATAATCTTTACTGAATGTGCCAGAGGCTCTGCGCTTAAACATTCTCATTATTTTATCTCAGTTCTGTGAGATAGATGCAATTCCCATTTATAGATAAGGAATCTGGGATGGAGAGAAGTTAGGTATCTTGATAGAGGAACCACTGCTAATCAGTTCTGGAGCGGGAAGGTGAACCCAGGTCTAACTCCCAAACTCGGCCTCTTTCCACTGAACTGCTGCTAGGATTTTTTTTTTTTAAGGGCTGAAGAGAAATCTTTCCAGCCATTTTATTTGACCTGAAATAACATCTGTTTTCTCTGATTATAAGATATACTTGCTCGTTATTGGAAATGTGGCAAGTACAAAATATAAAGAAGAAAATAAACATTGAATCCAGCTGGAGAGAATTAACCACTGTTAATATTTTGGTGTGCAACCTTGCAGCGTTTTATTTTTTTCTAGACACGAGGCTTTACATTCTTCTTCCTCCTCCCTATAAAACAAAGTGATTTTGTAGCCTCCATATCCCACTTAATATACTGTACTCATTTAGGGAGGCTCCTGCCCTAACCAGTCCCTTCTGGTGCCTCCACAGTCACTCCACCCCCTTGGTGGCACAGGTAGCACATGTGGCGCACGTGGTTCAAATAGGTCACCTGCTAACCAGCTCACAGAGCGGTGTTCTGCAGTGGGGTGGCTGCAGGTTCTGCTGCAGGCTGCAGCCCTTGATACCCTTGAGGAAGGGACAGCCCTCCAAGAATGGGTATCAGGGAGAGCCTTGCATTAGTATTGCCAGAGCATCCGACCCGCCTCTCCTTGGCTCTCCCGGCTGCAATGGAGCCTGAGGCTTGATCAATGGACCAGCCAGTGTTTACTCAGCGATTACGGAACAATTAAATTCTCAATTGATACAGTTTAGTCTTCAAACAGCTGGGCTTGGGAGCTTCAGTGTCACGTGCTAGTCACATCCGAGGCCCAGACGCTTCTGGGAAACCTGCCTTGTCCACTGGTGGAATGGGGCGGGCTATGCAAGTCCTAGGGGCTGGGTAACTGCGTCCTCTCTACCCTAAAAAAAACCAAACCCATTACTGTCAAGTCAATTTCAACTCATAGTGACCCTATAGGACAGAGTAGAACTACCCCATCTAAGGAGCACCTGGTGGATTTGAACTGCCAACCTTTTGGTTAGCAGCCATAACTCTTAACCACTATGCCACCAGGGTCTCTACCCTATAGAAGTACAAAAAAAGCCCTCAACTTCCCTCAAAGGCCCACCCAGCCTGTCTTACTTGGGAGCACTGGGATCTCTCAGCATCTTCATACCAGGAAGGTAGTGGGGTGGGCTGGGGTGTGGTGAGGCCAAGGGGAAGTTAAGTTCTTGTCTCTTTCAGAGTTCAGTATCTTTGGGACCTCAAGGGACTAAGACTAGGAAAAGACAAAAACTGAGTCTGCAAAGGTCGTTAGCTCAGGGAGGCCTTTGGAGAGGTTGGGAACATGTGACCTAACCCAGGAGGTGTGAAAATCCCCATGATGCTCTGCCATGGCTTAGACCATCTTTCCTGCTGATGGGGCCCCAGGTGTGGGATTCCTGGGGACTGAAGACTCCTGTCTGGTCTTCAATCCCCAGGAATTGAAGAAATTGAGACAGAAACCTGCCAGAAATGAAGATCCGTGGGGGTAGAGGAGGGTTGGTCCATTGTGTTTGAGCTTTTTGAGCCCATCTGCTCATGGGACTTCTGAAGATCTCCATGTAGTTACAGCATAATCAGGGGCATATTATCCAATAGGCAAGGTAAGCATGGTGCTTACCTTGCTTGCCAGATCATCCGTAGTGAACAATTTCACATTGTTTCACCGCATCAAAGATTCTACTTCTAGGTATGGCTGGCATCTGTCTCTCTCCCAACCCCACAGCACCTTCCTATAGAATCAAAGCCTCTTTTCAACCCATGTGAAATTATTCACTAGAGATTGGTAAGTAAGCACAAGTAAACCCGTGCTTAGCTTGCTTACTGGATAATCCACCCTGAGCATAAATCCAACTTGGTTTAACTCCCTACCTGAGGATAACCACAACAAATATGCCAGAAGAATTAGGAGATAGAGAAATTTGTTCCCGATGAGCTGTGTGAACTGTCACTTTACCTCTCTGTGCTTTTTGCCCTATCTGTGTCTTTCCTGCCAGAATATCGGAAGTCACACACACACACACAAACCCAAAATAGATGTCAAAGTACTTTGACACCTTTGGGGTGGGGGAGCACTAAATACTTCAGAGAGTATTAGGAGAGTTTTGTCTTGTCATGACTTTTGACTTTCTGTTCAGAAGGCTCTCCTCAGCTGGCATGTGAAACTCATGTTTGGAGTCAAGTATCTATGCAGGCCAATTTCCTTCCCTCCCAGGCCTTGAGAGAGCTGGTTAAACCTCCCTGGAAGACTGGCCTCTTCATATGGCCTTGGTTGTCCCCAAGGGTATGTAGGACACTTACCTGTCCATGGTGCTGTGCTGGGGACTGTGAAGTGTGAGTGAGGTCAACAAGAGGCTGCCCATAAGGCACTACTAGTTAAAACAGACAGCTTCCTGTCAGCAGCATGTTTAGAGACGATTAAAGGAGAATTCCTCCTAACTCAGTATTTCTACCTTCTGCCCCCCACCGATTAGAGAGGGAAAGAGAATACTAGCTATTATGTGTACTGAGAACTTGCTATATGCTTTACAAGTATTAGCTTATTTAATCCTCACTACAAGCTTGTAAAATATAATTGCCATTTTACAGATGAGGAAACTGAGGATCAGAGATGATAAATGACTTGTCCAAGGGTCATGCAGCTGGTAAATTTGCAGAGCTAGGATTTGAACCAAGCATCTGTCTGCTGCAGCCTTTAACCACCAGAGTCAGAAGACAAAAGAAGGGAGGTGTTTTCAAGTATATAAAGTGAAGGTGTGATGGTGGTGGTGGGGGAACAGCTGGTTCCCACTTCCCAATCACAGGAGGTGGGCTGCTTACAGTTAGCTCCTCAGAGAGTCTGGTTTGGCGTGCAGGCGTTCCCCATGAGGCTGTTGGCTGACTCCAGTGGTATTAGGTAAATACATGAGGTCAGTCAAGCTGAAGAGGGACATGACCCAGAGAATATTTTTAGGAGATGGGAAATCCTACACTTTATTAGTTATTAAAAAAAAAAAAAAGCTAAAGATAATAATTCCAAAACAGCAAAATGAAGGATACTACAAGGAATTTCTAGCTTCTCTGTTCAGTTGGTGTTCACTAATGCAGAGTTTTGTCCAGTTTTCTGGGAAACAAGTTCTTGTTTCATTTACTGAAAACTTGTTTTAATCTTTTGGATATTCTTCTTTTCTCGTTCTCAGCAAGAGTAACCTCTCTTTGCCAGTCTTGAGATTTTTCTAACTGCATTATTTCCTGTGCTTTCATTTATTTATTTATATTCTCTTCTGAAAGGTCAGCTTTATCCATCCATTTATCTTTTAACCATAACGTGACCATGATCATAATTTATAATTTCAGTAAGTGTATCTGATGTATGATAAAAGGGGTTTTAAATCCGTTTCTCCAAACGGGAGACGAGGCAATAATCTGTTGCAAGAGTGATTTAGATCGGGCATTCTTTACTGCCTTTGAGAGGCCTTGGAATGTCTTAAGAAAGGAAGTTTTCAAAGCTTTCTTCTGTGATGATTAAAAGTAACAAAAAAACAAAATAGGAAGCCAGGTGTCTGTGAGGGGAGACTGGAGTGGGCTGCTGGCTCCAGCAGGGAGAAGTAGGCTCAATTACCTGCCGGTCTTGCTTCTGTGATTCTGCCCATCTGCCAGTACCCAGCACTGGTCCACTGGTCCTCTGTGTCTTTCTGTGGGGCTCAAGTTAAAGGGGGAGAAGTGTCACCTCCCTCTGTGCCTCCTAACCACTGGGGAGTGTTAAATAAGTTGGTCAGAGGAGGAGCAGATGTGACTGATGAGGAAGGACCTACAGAGAAGCAGAAAGAACGTTGGGTAGCTGGTAAGGGTCGTCCTGGGTCCCCCTGACCTTTCTTGCCCCACACTCTAGGCTGGGCCCCTTCCCCAGACCGCAAGATTCAAGATGCCCGAGGGCATAAGGAATCTAGGTGGCATGGCACAGCCACTGAACCTGTGCTCTGAAGTCCAGAAAGAGCTGTGGAAATTCTTGCTTGATTCTAAGCGTTAGATCCATCCTCTTGGGAAGGTCTTTTGGGAAAAACATGCAGCTGTAACACTGAGGACAGCTGAAGGATGGCGTTCCTGGGTTCTCAGATCTGGGGGAGCCTGATGACCCTCACCCTTATTCTCCTTTTATCTAAGGTCCATCTTTACAAGCCTGCCTGCAGATGGTCCAGGGCTGGGCAGCATAGGTCTGCATGCTGGTTTATTAAGGATCAGGGTACAACTCAGGATTAAGATCAGAAAGCATGTAGGCACAGTCCCCCTTCTTCAGTGGAGACAGCTCTCTCAGCTTCTCTCAACCATGCAGGCCTTTTCTAGACCCCCTGAGGACAGGCTCCTCTTGATCCTGCTGCCTGGCACCACCAGCTCTGTTTCTGGGCCCCTTCTGGGCCTCTATGCTGTCTTCATTGTTACACCCCTTGATCTGCATTATAGCTCTTTTAGGAGGTTCCTTGCCTCTTCTTTCTCCCTTCTGCTTCTTTTCCTGCTTCTTTCTGTTTCTAAAACAATCTCTATGTGGCTGGCTGCTTAAATACACAAACTTCTTGTCAGTTTTAAGGCATGGCACTCCCACCAGGGCCACGATCTGTCCAATCCCCTCTCAGTAGGCCACAGACACTTGATTTGCTTAGTAGGCTACAACTCACCTCATTTGCATAGTCTATTGACCAATCCCTGCTAGGTGCATACCTATCACAGGGCAGCCTGCAGCCCAGGAGCAGACAAAAAGTATCAAAACCAAGTTGTTTACAGCTTACCCAGGAAATGTCAATCAACCTAGACAAAAGTAACACACTCTCTGGGGTAGAAAAATAGGGGGAAGGTAACTCCTCACAGTTAAGGTGAACAAAAATCTCTTTCCAAAGAGCCAAAGCAAAAGGCCACATAAAGAAACTCATTTCACCATAGGTGCAGACTGGCCTGAGAAGATGAATGAGGGGGTGGGAGGAGGGAGAAAGAGTGAGGAAGATGGTTGGGGAGAGTGAGAGAGCAAGGGGTAAGAGAGGCTGGGAGGAAGTGAGTAAATGAAGCAGAGAAGTGTAGAGAGAGGCCTTGAAAGGGAATGATGAGTAAGAGTGAGGGAATGGAGAGAGGGAGAGAGTGGCTGTAGTGTAGCTTCATGCTTCCTCCCTGCCTTTATGGAAACCAGGGAATGGGGGTATGAACACCTCCTGCAGCAGTCAGGTACAGGGTGTGGGTCCCTCAGACTGCTTTGCACACTGGGGGACCAAGGCAGCAGGTGGGAGATCTGCTGCAGTGAGCACTCCTGTGAGAAGCCTGACAGCCTGAGCCAGCCACAGTGGCAGGGAGTGGACATCGAGAGACAGTCTTCAGACATTTTGGAGAAAAAACAATAGGACTTCAGTGGTTGGTTGGAGAAGAGGGGAGGGAGGACTGGGTTGCTGGTGGTGCCTCCAAGATAGGGCATGTTGGAGGAGGAGGAGGAGAAAGAGGATGAGTTCAGTTTGGGGAACACTGGTTTGAGGCAGTTGTGGTCCTCCAGGTGGAACTGTCCAGTAGGTTGTTGACTATCTGGAAGCCATGGGGTGTTGAAACCCCAAGAGTGACTGGGACCTCCAGGGCTGGGAAGTAGTGCAGAGGGGGCTGGCAGTGGGCTAGGAGCCTGCATGGGACCAGGGATCTGCATGAAAGAGGCAGCATCCCGGCAGGGAAGGGCTCTGTAGGTGCCAAATTGGTCAGTCAGCCCTTTGAGCACGTATCTGGCTGCTCACTGCTTCCCCAGTGCTGTGGGGCTAAAGAGGAAGGTTCTGTTGACCTAGAACCACAGGATATCAGGGCTCGAAGAGAGGACAGATGGGATGAACAGATAGGGGACCGAGGATCAGAGGAAAGTGGCTTATCCAAGGTCTTCCATCTGGTTAAGCTCAGAATGAAGGTAGAACTCAGGTTTTCCACCAAGCTGGCGTTTTCCCACCACTCAGACGTAAATAAGGTACTCTCTTTCTCAGTTTCTTCAACTGTAAAATGAGAGGGTGAACTGTTCAATCCCCAGTGTCCCTTCCAGCAGTGATTATATAAGAAGGCACTCTGCCTTGGCCAGGGATGGGACATACACAGAGACCAGGAGCATTTAGAAAGCAAAACAAGGGCAAATGATATGATACAAAAGTAGAACCCAGAGGCTGATAGGAGATTCAACGTGTGGACTAGTAGGAGCATATATACGTAAGAAAGGGGAAACATTTGATAGGACAGTGCAGTGGGTTTTTTCTTTCTACATTTTGCTTATTGTTAAAACAGTATTTCTATAGCACAAGAGGAAATTTTAAAAAAGAGAAAAACCTCACTCATAATCCCACAGCCTTCTCACAACTAACTGCTTTCATTTTTGCTGTTTCTCATTGTCTTAGTCATCTAGTGCTGCTGTAACACAAATACCACAAGTGGGTGGCTTTGAAGAACAGACATTTTCTCACAGTTCTGGAGGCTACATGTCCAAGTCAGAGTCTCGGCTGTGTTAATTCCTTTATTGTTGGTATTCTGTAGTTCTTTGGCTTGTAGATGATCCTCACATAGTATCTGTCTTCCCTGTGTGTGCATATGCATCTAATCTACTGTTTTTGTAACACAGAAATGATTAGGTTTAGGACCCACCCTATTCTGATATGGTCTCATTAACATAACAAAGAAAAGCTATTTCCATCCACAGGTATAAGGGTTAGAATTCCAACACATATTTGGGGGACACAGTTCAATCCATAACACCCATGCCCCTTGGGAAGTGCAGCCTGGGTGCTGGGATGTAGCCCTGTAATGATGTAGGAAAGAGCCTGGCACCCACTTGCCTTCCTCCAAGCTAGACTTGGATGCAGTTTATTTCACTCCAGTGATAGAAATGATGGGAAGTGAAGGAGGGTGAAGGGGAAAGTCAGTCATAACATTGGACATTGGTGCAGTGTTTCCCAGGTTACAAAACTTTCCCATCCTTTTGCTCATTTGATCCTCACCACAACCCTGTTAAAGATCAGAAGGGCAAGAATTATTGTGCCCATTTTACAGCTGAGGAAATAGGCTCAGAGAAGATGAGTAACTTGTTCAAGTTTATAAAGACAGAAACTGGCAGAAGTAGGACTAAAGCCCATACAAAGAGAGGGGCAGCAATTGGGCACTGACTTTAAACCCCGCATTCTCCTGGTTACTGTTTGAATGTGTTGCCTTGGTCACGTCCCAGGTACCACCATCTACACAGGCTGGTGGGATCTTGGTGTGATCACTGTGTTCTAGGTCTAGACTGAAGATTTTCAGGCTTGGAGAATCAATTATTGTACTATCCTGAGGTCCTCAGACACCAGGAGAACTGACTCACCAGAAACAAATTCCTAAGAGACTCATGTATTACATAAGACACCAATTTACTAATTTGCAATGAGAAATAATCCTGGTGAACAGGATACCTATGTTTACTGATCACTAAAGAACTTAAAAATATGAGAGTCTTCTTTTTCTCCAGGGGCAAAGGGATGAGCACCAGATGATATTTGTGGATTACCTTCTAGGTGGGAAAGGGAGAGAGAGGTGAGGATGTGGTAAAGGAGTGTCCTGGACTAGAGGATGAATTCAGGAAGATTTCCAGGAAGCACTGTCATGTATAGCAGTTCAGAGCACAGACAAGAATAATTCAAATCTGGATTCAAATCCTGGCTTGGTTCCTTACAAGCTGTGTGACCTTGGTTAGGTCAAATTCGGTTTGGGGCACCTGCTTAAGCTTTCTAATTCTCAGTTTACTTACCTGTAAAATGGGGATAACAACAGAACCTACCTCTTAGCGTGACTGGGAGTATTAAATGAGATGATCACAGAAAGGTGTCTGACATCTAGTAAGCACTCAAAAAATACTAGCTATTTTTAAAGGTGGATTTTCAAGAGCAGAGAGGGAAAAATCAGGCAAGACCCAGGAGTTCCATAAGAAAGGGCCCAAAACTCAGGTATGACTGGGACGTATTTAGAAAGAATGGGTCAACCACTTTAAGGGATGGAGTTCCAGTGGCAGAGCCTCTGGTGTGACAAGCAGGAGGGTACATACTACCTTGTCTATTGTTCAGGGTCTTTGACCCCTTCAGAGACATACCCTTAAGAGAGAGGGTCCTTTCCTCCTTTGGCTGGCCAGCAATGGGCATGGAGGAGGAGGCAGTTCTTCAGCTGTTTCTGTTCACGCCTAGCCCACGACATATGGAGTGTTGGCTGGAAAGAACCCAGTATTCAAAAGAGAGAGGAAACTCTGGGAACTAGGGGACCAATTTGGAGAAGAGATCAAAAAAGCTAAAGGCCCAGATGAATGCCAGTCAAGCAGGACCCAACAGACCAGGAGAGGAGATTTTCTAGACATCAGGGCAGGAGAGGAATTGATTTAACCCAGCACCAGGCTGTCATGGTGCAGGCTGGGGTGGAATTAAGAGCAGAGGCATTTTATCAGGAAAACCTTCTTCCAGCCAGCAGTTTGACTGCCAGTTCTTCTGAGAGGAGGAGACAGTTTAACCTCAGCAAGGAAAGGTTTATGGCGCTGCCCACCGCCACCCTCTTTGTTGGAGGGCTCCCGAAGCTTGGGACCACTGAGGCTTGTTCCCAAGGCCAGTGTGCCTACAGAGATCAGGCCCACCATAACCTAGGTCTGGACAGATGTTGCATTGTCATGTATGCTGCAGCAGCCTAAAATTGTCCCTTCCTCCTCGATGCTTTCAGAGATGACCCCCAAGGTGTGTGGGAAGCCACATGGCCATTTGGTAGAGTAGGCTTATGAGTGGTTTCTACTACAGCAAGAAAGATAGAAGCTAGATGTTAGGAAGGACTTCCAGTAGGAAAGTTGAAGATAAGCGAGATGGCTGTAGGGAAACAGGTAGGGAATCTTGCTTCATAGTAACTGGTTGCATGTCCATAGCAATGTCCTACCCTACTGATATTCTACCATTTCCATCTCTTGGGTCACAAGACTTCCGTTTTCAGCAAGCACACACCTGGCCTCCACAGGCACCTGGAGGCCACCAGAGACTTTTCACCCTGACAGGTGGTGAAACTGAGCTTGTGAGGTGCTGGGAGGATGTCCTTCCCTGGAAATGTCTTAGGACCAAAGAACACCTGCCCTGTTGGGGTAGGGTAAGGGCTGACCTGGATTGGAACAGGATGGGGGTGAAATGAAGAAACTTTATAGCCAAGAGAATACAAACCACGCAGGCATGATCTCCTGCCCTGCTTCTGGGATGGGCTGTGTGCTCACATAGTTTGTGTAGGTCACAATAATAGCAGATCCCAAGGACGAGACACGGTCCCTGTTTCCAGGGAGCAAGCAGCTCATAAGCCAGAAGTTGAGAAGCACAAGCAGCCCAGATTAGAGAAGGAACCTATGTTTACCAGCATCAAATAGCTGCCATAGGTTTTATGCACGTTATTTCATTAACTGGCCCAGCAAAATCATGTAGTAGGTATTCCCACTTTGCACACGAGGAAACAGGCTCAGAGAGGTAAAGGAACTAGTTCATTGCCACGCAGCTAGTGAGTGCCAGGATTTTAACTATGGTTGGTCTGACTTTCTAAATCTCTACCCATTACACTGCTGCCCCCAGCTTTTATTACCTTCTGGTAAGCTTCTCTTGGCATCATCTCTAACCCAGAACTTCGGAAGATACATCATATGGAAAAGCCTAATACTTCTCCACTTAAAGAACTCTAGGACAAGACACCAAGAACATTAAAAAAATGATAGTTCAAGTGAAAGGACTGTTCTTTATTCTGGAATTATGTCCTTCCTATTTCTTTCACATTGCTTTTATAATATTACAGAGAAAATGAATAGTGGTTTTGCTTATTTGAGAAAATGTTGGAAATCCTAAAAAGAGAAGATAGTTACTATGTGGATGGGGCTTACTAAGCCTTTTACATAGATTACTCCCTTTGTTCTCATGACAAGTCATTCTATAGAAAGGAAAGTGAAGCATAAGCAAGTTAAATGACTTGCCCAAGGACCACACAGCAAGTAAATGGCAGAGCCACAGTCAAACCCAGGCTGTCTGGTGGCGAGTTGGTGCTTCTAACTGCTACAAGGTGGTTGTTGTTCGGTGTCGAGGAGTTGATTTTCAACTCGTACTGACCCCGTGTGACAGAGTAGAATTGCTCCATGAGGTTTTCTAGGCTATGATCTTTACGGAAGGAGATGACCAGGTCTTTCTCTGGTGGAGATGCTGGGTGGGTTCGAACGCCAGCCTTTCGGTTAGCACTCGAGTACATACTGCCTCTGATTACCAGTTGGCTGCTGAGGCCTCATTTGCTCCCTCCCCTCTAGGGATCCCAAAGGCTCTCACACGCTGGGCCTGGCTCCCAGCTGGTTCCTGGGCTGGCACTCCTCTTGAGCACACCTTGCTTCGCATTACCTGGTGCTTCTGTGAGCTGCTCCCAGCGTCACCAGACTCCTCTATGTTCCTCCTGATGGTCACAATGGTCCAATTGGAGATCGTTACCCATTCAGGACACAAAGGGCCCGAAGGAGGGGCTCCTTAAAGGACAACTCCATTTTCTTTCCTAAAATTCTTGCTGTAACAATGGGGTCCCAGACCGTGAGGCACAACCGAGCCATGGTCAGACCCCTGCCTCCTTTCCAGTCCTGCCAGCATAGAGATGAGGGGGCCATCCTCCTGGGGGGGACTTCCCAACCCCTTTGAGGTCTGCGAGACCCCCAGTGTTCCTGAACCTCCTCTACAAGGCACATTATGCAAACTCAGTGCTCATGAGAAGCAGCCACCATTGGTTATGTAAAGAGACAAAGAGGAAATTTGCCCGTAAGGAAAAGCAAGGGAATGATAAACACAAATTCAGGACGAGGATTCCTCTGAGGATGGAAGGAGAAAGGAAGAGGATGCTGGAAGCTTCTAATGTGTTATTTCTTGAGCTAGGTGGTGAGTGCATATTAGTATTTTTTTTTATACTTCACATATATGCTATATACATATTTGCATATATAAAATAGTTCATAATAAAGGAAAAGGATTTAAATAAAAACCAGAATTCACCAGGATGTAAATATTAAATGCTGTCTGCATCAGCTATGAGACTTTAGGTTGTGTCTTCAGGGATGGTTTTAAAGGCAGGAGGAATGAGCTTCATCTTAAGGTTGGATGAGATATGAATGTAGGGAGATGGGAAGTAGCTTTTCCTAGGGGTAACAGCACAAACAGACATGACAGTAAGAAAACCCAAGGTGCATCTTGCATGGTGAGCTATCTGCTCAGTCCAGAGAGAAACATGCATTTGTGAAATTGTGTGTTGGGAAGGGACAGGGAGGATGTTCTTAGAACTTGATTTTGCTACCAGATTCATACCTATTTCAGAGAAAATAAACCCTCAAAAATATTAGGATTCCAGTGATAGTAAGATGGCACTGGTTGGTGTGGCCCAGCTCTTGAGCCCGTAAGGGTATACTGAGGTGGCTAAGGAAGGTTCCTCATAGGGCAGGCAGGGCGTCCCTGGAGCACATCGGGTTCTGACGTGCCCAGGTGCTGACTCTCAGCTGTGGGTGGGCTGAGTAGGGGAGGCTTCCACAATGAGGTCTGGAGACAGTCTGAATGGGCTGCTCCTGTGACCACCTTGAGTGAATGTCCCTGGGTGTTGTGGGAATGGGTGTGGGGAAGGCTCAAGCCCAGAGAAGTGGCTGTAATTCCTTTGACAGGAAGCCCCTAGAGACAAACAAAGTTGACCAGAACCTTTTGGAATAGCTGTGAGACCAAAGCCTGGAGTCTCCAAGGAGTAACAAGGAGAGAAAATAGCTTACTCTCTCAGGGCCCTTGGGAGAGGGGAGGAAGAAGCATCTGTCATTGCCAATAAAGTCAGGGCAGCCTCTGGAAGTGGATGAATCTGGAAAGCTGCATCTGCCCTCCTCCAGGGGTTTCTATTCTCAGACCTGGCTTCCAGCTTCGATAATTGAGGTCAAGGAGCCACGACCGGGGGGAGGTGCTGGCTTGGATTAAATGACATCAGGGATGCAAAAGGAGGCTTATGCTGTATCACTGGGTGTTGGGGGCAGGGGAGCTGGAGCCGGGCCACTGGCCTATGGGTGTGAATCGGGATAGTACAACAGGACCCTGCGGCCATGCAAAGGGCAGAGAGGAGACTGAGGATGCTGGGCCTCTCCTTCTTTCCAAATGTCAAAGCATCTTACCCAAACAGCCCATTTTACAATGAGACAGAGGCCCAGAGAAGAGAAGCGGGTTGCCCAAGGTTATACAGAATGCTGCTGGCAGAGGTGGGATTTGACCCTGACTCCCGGTCCGTTGCTCCTTACACCACCTCTGGCATGTTTTTCTAGCCTGTACTTTGAGTCAGTACAGAGTGAATTTGTGTCTTGTACATCACTAACGCTGGCCTCCTATTCATCTCCACCCCTTCCCAGGGCCCCCTGGGGCCCATGAAGGACACTTGGCTTCCTTGCTCAATGTCTTTATTCTGACTGTCTAAGATCGCTTTATTGATTCAGAGGAGGGAGAGGAAATGTTTTAGTAAAAGCTGAAACATCTTGAGGGGATATGAGGCATGTTGTTAGCTTTTGTCTGGAAAATGCTGAGTTTTTTTGTCTTGGAAAAGCTTTCAGAATGCCTGACAGCATCTGGGATGATCTAGTGCAATTGGTCAGGCCCTCTGGAGGAATTGTCTAACTTAAGAGTCCTTCAACTTTCAAAATACTCCTATCAAGGCTTCTAGTAATTACTGTGCTAGCCATCGCACAGATGGGAGAACAGCCCTTAACGTCATCTTCCCACCAGTCTTCCTTGACCATCAACACCAACGATTTCTCAGGGGCTCAGCCTCCACTCGTCCTCATTCCCTTCTCTCAACTTTGTGCCAAGAGCTGCCACCCAACCAGCATCTGGTAGGAGAGTTGGGGACCTAGGTCCCTCCCTGCCTTTCTGCAATCTTTCCCTCACCAAACAGAAGTATTTTGAAAGTTGAAGCACTGCCCCCACCTTCTCCTGGCTTTCTCCCAGCTCTTCAGATGATTCTGCCCCCTCTAGCTCCTGGCAGTGGGCAGTGTGGCCTGCCAGGGTCTGCCTGGAAGCCCAGGGAGAACACAGACTGCCCTGTGTCAGCTCCTTGACAGGGGCCAGATGAGCAGACGTGCTGCTGGCCACGGCTGGGTGCACTGTCTTCTCACCCAGGCAGGATTCCATGAGTGTTAAGGATAATGGTGACAGTCTTTGGAAAGCTCTGTGCTGTGATACCCAACCATTTTCTCTGTATGACCAGAGCTCACACAGCCCTTGGCACAGTTCTCAGCGTATGGAAGATATTCGATGAATGGTGAATGAGTGAATGGATGACCAGGGAGGTAAAATAGTGTTCTTAGCCTGGGATCCTTGGAGTCTGTAAAGCCCCTGATGTAGGGTAGAATGTGACATGTATAAAATAATGTGCATTACCCTAGAAAGAGAGACCATAGATCTCATCAAAAGTTTCTTGAAACCAAAAAAGTTCTACTTATCTGGGAGCAGGGAGGCAAGGTAATCTTAGCTATCAAGAAAAAGAAAAGAAAGGTTGGGTATCTGTGATAAGTTGGGTTCTCCAGGAAGCCAACTCTGAGTTCAGTGTGCCAAATGTTTACTAGGGAGATCAACACTTGTGGAAAGGTGTTGAGGAAACAGTATGGGGCAAAAGGAGAATTTGAACTGGGATGAAGGGCCAACAGCAGTTTCAGCCAATTCCATGGCAAGCTCTGGAGCAAGAAGGATCTATCAAAATTGCCCCATGTTGGGTCAGAATGGCTGGGCTTTCTATCCCCCTTCAACCAGACATTGGACAAGGATTGCCCTGGGAAGGGCATGACCTTGGGCCAGGTAGCTCTCTGGAGCTGAGACAATCCCTGATAGGGCTGACAGCAGAAGGCACTCCGAGCAATTGGGCAAGAAATTCTTCCTTGAAGGAGGGTCTGGGTGATGCATCACCAAGGCCACCCCAGTATCTCTGACCTTGAGAAAGTAGTGGAGATTAGATGGTATCTATTCATCCATCTAACCATTCATTTAACATTTATTAAACACATCCTATGAGCCAACCCACTGCGATAAGCACCTGTAATAAAAAGGTGCACATGACATAGTCTGATGCAGGAGAGTCAGGTCAACAAATAATTAGAGCACAAAGTGGTCATTGTGGAAAAGCAGGCGAGTGCCAAGAATTATTAGAGTACGCAGGAGAGTGGGACTGATTCTTCCTTGGGGCAGAGAGTGAATCTTGAAGGAGTTGTCAAGGCAGAGAAAGGAGTGGGTGGAAAGGGCAGGGGCATGGAGAGGAGAAGGCATTTCAGGCAGAGGGATATTGTGAGCAGAGACATGGTGGCATGAGAAGACTCAGTAGGTTTGGGAAGAGTTTCAATGTGGACAGAGTGGATAGATCCCCGGGTGAGGATGAGGCTGGAAAAGGAGATTGGGGTAAGGTCGTGAGTGATCTTGAATGTCACACTGGTAGGCTTTATTCCATCAGTAATGGGGAGTCACTGGTGAGTTTTGAGCAGAAGACCGGCATTAAAACATCTGCATTTTAGGAAGTCGACTTTGATGGAGGAGCTAATAGGCTGGAGTGGTCACTGGAACCCCAGGGGAGTCACATATGTGCCAGCACCAGATATGCTCAGTGGGCACATAGTATCCTTCTGAGCGCAAGCCAGCTTCCGACATGAGTGACCCTCCTCTGATGTAATATTCAATTCCAATACATGAGTCATTCTTGTCTTGGGCACATGCATTCCTCTGAGCAACTGCTTGTTCCCCAATTTCTCAAAGCCTTTTACTTTCCATCAAATCCTGTATTCCAGTGTATGTAATTACCTTCATTGATGCCTTGGGTCCCTGTGTGTGTGTATCAGCCTAATGTCATGTGGACCCAATCACAACCTTCTAAGAACCGCCTCCTTTTGGAGCTATCCATATTCTATTTTTTGAGTTTTCATCTGGGTGTCCCAACCCAGTGAATACTCTTGTGAGCAGTATCTTTGGTATGCCAGCAGTGACCCTAAGTTTCTCCAGGCTGTTTCGCCTCCAGTCAAGGAATCTGTTCCAACAACTGGATATGGTGCCCAAGAGAGCTAAGATGACCAGGATCACACTCCAGGAGGTCAGGGAGGGGCTTGAAAGCAACTATCCAGGTTACAAAGTGGATCCCACTCACATAATTCTTGTCCAAGTGTCAGGTTGCCTGAAATATGACCCCCTAAGTGTGGCAGCTTCATAATGTGAGGTCAGCTTGGCAAACTCTGGAAGCTGAAGGGACACAGCTGGTGTCCTGGGAGGAGTGATGTTCCGGGCGTTGGAACAAGGGGCTTTCAGTTCCATAAGAGACTGTGGGTTGAAATAGATGGTCCTTCCAGCTATGACATCCTAGGATGAAGATTCTAACCCCTTTCCTCGAACCATTATATAGATGAAGTACAGCAAAGGAAACAAAAAGTCGGGGACATCCTGTTGTTGCCCAGTCTCCAAACAGAGGTTCTGAGCGTGCACACCTCCACTGGTCCCTGAAAAAGTGCCCAAAGCACAAATCCACACAATAGGCACTGGACAAATGCCCACTGAGGGAATGCCCTACATTGTAAGGAGTACAGTCAAAGGGTCTTCCTCAGAGGTCATGATCCCATGACTTGGTGGCACCCAAGACCAAGGCCCCATCACTGTGTTGTTGCGCCAATGGATGGAAAACGGGAGTGGGAGGAAGCATCAAGGAAGCTAGCCCAGCTTCACTCCTCTCTTTAGAGATCCTGGGAGTCATCCTGGATGGCTGAAAAGGCCATGAGGTGTAATGAAAAACCCCATTGCTTCTGTCCTGTGAAGGTTGACAGGAAGGCTAGATATTGAGAACCGCTTCCACTTTGGAATTCTCCATGTTCTTTTTCTGGGAATTCCTTTGGGATTCAGTGCTGTAAGTTTCTAGCTCAGGAAACCACCACCATCACCGTTTATCAAGAATTGCTGTGTGCCAGGCACTAGTTGCTTTGCATACTTATTTTTCACAGCAAAGAATAACCTTGCTAAAAAAATTAAAAGCTTTACAAAGTAGTTATTAGGATGTCCATATTACAGATGAGAAAATAAGGCCACGAAGAGATTAGGTAACTTGCCTAAGGTCCCCTAGTAAGTAGCAGAGCCAGGATTCTAATCCAGGTTTGCCTGACACAAAAACCTACGTTCTTTGCCCTCTAGTCTATAACCTTAGGTACCCTTGTGGTGCAGTGGTTAAGAGCTCAGGCTTCTAAACAAAAGGCGGCAGTTTGAATCCACCACCCACTCCTTGGAAATCCTATGGGGCAGTTCTACTCTGTCCTATAGGGTCACTATAAGTTGGAATCGACTCTACTGCAGTAGGTTTGGTTTTGGTTTGGTATATAGCCTTAAACTATGTGATACTGATGAGAGCTGTCCTGGGGTTCCATGGCTACCTTCTACCACACAGTCTGTAGGGAAGTCTAGGAAGGGAATGCAAGGACAGGGTCCCTTTTCCAGCCCTTTTTCCTGATATGCCTGGGAAGGCTATAGTCTCTCAGGTCCTTGTGCATGTTGGTAGACAAAGGCAGAGTTGGTTCCACCAGCCAGAGAGCCTGGAACCATGGGGCTGGTGGGCCTTGTTGAACTGGCCTCTGGACTAGAATTCAAGCTCCCAGGATTTTCAAGCTGGAAGGAACATTAGAGAATAACAAGCTCCCCTCGTGTGACAGGTGAGGAAACCAAGGTTTAGGAGGAAGACATGAATTGCCTAAAGACACAGAGCTAGTTAGAAACATTGTATGAAAATGAATGTGTGTGTGTGTGTGTGTGTGTGTGTGTGTGTGCATGTGTACACTTGCTTGTGCATGCTGGGAATGGAGGTGAAGGGCCTCCTAACTCCCAGGCCCTATGAATAAGTTTGGAGTCTTACCCGGAAAGGTGGCCCACAAAGACCCACCAAAAAGGAAAGGATTGCTTTTTATTTGTTTTATTTCATTTTGTTTTAATGTAAGTAGTTTATTGGGGCAAGGTGATCCCAAGAAGTGACTGTAGGGAAGTGGGGAAATAGACATAGAAGAGAAAGAAGCCAATACAGTGTTCATTAATGATCAGGTCACTGCTTGGGGCAACTGGGCTCAATCCCACTGGGGACATTTGAGAGATGGTGTAGAATGTGCCTCAGAACTGTCTCACGTGAGGGACAAGGAAGCTGGGGTATTTACCTACCAACCCTCATCGTCACTGGTTGAGTGCTGCTACTGAGGGGGCATCAACTCCCCAGCACCTCTTGCCAAGCACATTCCAGCGATCGAAGAAACTTGTTTGTAGCCCTGAGTAGCTACCAGTTCTCTGAAGACTCTTGAAAACCTTCTGGGGTGAAGAGGCCCTGGGTTTCAGTGCCACGGACATTCTGGAGAAAAGATGGGTGGACTGAATGCCGCCCTCCAGGCCCTGAAGGCAGACTGTGTGAGTGACAGGAAAGAGCTATTTCCACGTGCTCTTCCATGAGGGAAGAATGGGCATGCACTATAACAAGAGAAACAGAAGTACGAGTTAAAATGAACTTCCTGACAGCACTAGTGAAAAAACACATCAAAGATATCTAGAGCTCCATCCACACAAGAAATGGTAGAGCAAAGAAATATGAAGTAGCAATGAGAGTTTCCTTAGGGAGTTTGAAGCTCCTTGTTGCTAGAGCCGGTGATGAGCTCTGCTTTATTTGGGGGAGGAGGAAGGAGAGTGCTGAGAGGACAGAGAGGGATAGAATGAAGGGAGGACTCTTCACCCCATCTTTGGTTATTCTAGCACTGGGCACAGGAAGGATACCTCTCCTAACTCCAAGGTTAGGTGGAAGCAACAAGAAGAGGTCCTTCCTCTGGCACGATTTGGGCAACTTACCTGAAGGCAAGTCTTGGAAGAGATAATCCCTAAGGCTGCCTAGCCCTCCTGTATCAGGCCACCCTACTTCCCCAGGCCCTATCCTCCTCATCTGTATGAAGGGGAGGTTGGAAGACTGGACTAGATGAGCTTAAGACTCCATCTAGCCCTGACCTTCTGTCACTGTCTATCACATCCCCATGGCCCTTGGGTTCTCTTTAGTTCACTCCTCAGCAAGTATTTATTGAGCACTCATTGTTTGCCCAGGACTGTGCTAGACACTAAATGACGGGAGGAGAATGAAACAGAACACAGGCTCTGGCCTCTGGGAGGGTATAGATGGGAGACATAAGGGCTAAGCTTACTGAGCACTTAGTCTCTGCCAGGCACTGTGCTAAACACCGTGCATATACTGACTCCTTTACCCCTGCCCATACCTCCATTATACAGATGAGGAGACCAAGGCTCTGAGAAAAAGCAGCTTGACCAAGGCCACACAGTGGTAGAGCCTGGATTTGAACTTGTGCCATTAACCATGATACTTCACTTCCTATGTGAAATAGACAGTGACTCTCTAAGGATAGGTCTTTGTGTTCTAGGAGATAGGGCAGTGAAAGCTGGAGTCAGCCAGGAAGGCTTCATGGAGGAGGCAACTTAGCAGTAAGCCTTGAGGGAGGGACAGAATATGAGGACTGGCTGGGAAGGGGAGCAACCTGAGTGAACTAACTCCCCCAGGCTGGCTGGAGTGTGGGGTCTCCAGCTAGTGAGGTGTGTTCTTAGACTAGGCAGGTGGGCAGCAGCTAGGGCTCAGCCTGCTGGTGGTTCCATGGGAGGAGAAGAGGGACCAGGGAAGAACAGAGGCTTGCCTAAACCCAACAGGGCAAGAACCCTCCTCTCTGCAAATCCAGCCCCCAAAAGCTGGAGCCTACCCACCCTGGAGGGGCTTGTGCCCAAGCCAGGTGTATAAGCATCATGAGCTGGCTCAGTGTGGATCAGTTTCCTCCCAGCTACCTAAGCCAATGTCCATGGAACCAGACTACTGATAGTTACAATCGTTAACACTGATATATAGCAGTGACCATGAGCCAGGCACCTTTTTAAGGACTAACTAATGTAAGCCTTCCAACATCCCTATGAAGTAGGTACTATTAATATGCTTATTTTACAGATGGGGAAACAGAGGTATAGGGAGGTTAAGTAACCTGTCCAGGTCTTGTAGCTAATAAGAGGCAGAGCCCAGATTTGAACCCAGGCAGTGTATATTTGACCACTTTGCTATACTGCTTCTAAGCAGAGGCTCATGAGCTCTTGCCGTAGCCATTCCTTCCCTCTGCCTGGGATACCCTCCTCCAAGTTTAGGTTCTCTCCTTGCCCCAACCCCTAGCCCTGGGTTCTTTGCTGCCATAATAGCCTCTCCCTGAAGGGAACTGCAGGGGACGCCCCATCAGCCCCATCACTAGAGAGGCCCATTGCCGGTAAGGCCAGGCCAGAGTGCCCCAGTCTCTCCCTACCCCCTCACCTACATGCACCCCATCCCCCTCTCCCCCAACCGAGCACCGTTGCCTTTTGTTCACAGTGACGGCTCCTGCGCCCAGGCCGGTGGGGGCATGGAGGACTCCGTGGTGGCAGCGGCGGCGGTGGCAGCCGGCAGACCCAGTGCCCATGCCCCGAAGGCTCAAGCCCAGGAGCTGCAGGAGGAGGAGGAGCAGCCAGGGGCGGGGGGTGCCTTCCCTCGGGCTGGCCCCCATCGCGGGGCCTCCCCCGGCCAGCAGCTGCCTGCTCTGGCGACGGCGCTCTGCTCCCACGCCCCTGCCGCTTCCGATTACGAACTCTCCCTTGATCTAAAGAATAAACAGGTACCCAGGGCCTCCAAGGGGGGCGGGGAGGGAGGTGAGGGGCCCCGCCTTTGGGGGCTGTCCAGGGTACCAGGGATCTCCCCTTCTGGGCCCACCCCTGCTGCAGGCACACCTCTTTTGCCACTACAAAAAAAAAAAAAAAGCGGTTGCCATCCAGTAGATGCTGACTCATAGAGACCCTGTAGGACAGAGTAAAACTGCCCCATAGGTTTTTCAGGGAGCGGCTGGTGGATCTGAACTGCTGACCCTTTGGTTAGCAGCCGGGCTCTTGACCGCTGTGCCACTGGGGCTCCCTTTTGCCACTAGTTCTCCTAAATTGAGCCACTTAATCTGCCCTTCCCTGTGGCCCAGTCCCTCAGTCACCCAGCCACAGGCCACTGCCTAACTCCCATTCAGGACCTTTACATGGCAGGGTCACACCTTTGCAATGCCAGGACCTTGGACTGTGTGGGCCAGGGGCTTTGCTTCTCTCAGAATGTGCAGGAAGCCTAAACTGTCCCACAAACCACTAGGTACGTGGCCCCTTGTTCTCTGGGGGCAGTCACCACCTCCACTCAATGCTTAGAAGAGATAGCCCAGCTTAATGCCCACCCAAGGTGCAAGCCCCATGCCTAGACACACACAAGCTCAAGTGAGGTGCAAGGACAGTGGTTTCCTCTAGGTCGACTTAGAATTCCCAAGCTTAACCCAGATTGGGGTGAGGGGCAAAGCTCCTCTACAGTGGGAGCCCAATTCCCATTGAGGGGTCCTAGATCCCTGTCTTCTATTCTGTGAAGCAGGAGGGGAAAGTGGTTAGTCCTGGGATCCCCGTTAAACCTGAAAAAAAAAAAAAAGATAATGCTAGAGTTTGGCTTGGTGGACAATTAGGAGACCTGGAGGAAGGTGTGTGTGTGTGTGTGTGTGTGTGTGTGTGTGTGTGTGTGTGTGTGTCTGTGGACATGCACACGTAGAGAAAGATGTTATGATGCGCTACTGTTGAGAAAGAACATTGAACTTGGAGACCTAGACATGGGATCCAATTCTTGTTCTTCCTCTGATTAACTCTGTGACTTTGGGGATGCCAGCTAAGCACTCTAGGCATTGGTTTCCTCATCAGTGAAATTAGGAATTAGACCTTGAATCACCTCCAAGGTCCCTTCTGCCTCTAGAATGTGTAGATTCTAAAGAACCATTCTTTAACCCAGCGAACAAGGTGGATCTTGGGAAGAGAAGCTGGTAAAAAGATCACTAAGACTGAGTCAAGCCAAACTAACCACATTTCTTTCTTTTTGCACTGATGCCAAGCTATTATCCTGGATCGGGGGCCAGCTGTAGGCAGGGCATCTGGTTTTCAGTAAAGTATTAGACAGAATCTCCCATGATATCCATGTGGATACAATGGAGAAATATGGGTTAGATAACAGGATAGTCAGGTGAGTTGTTCTCAAACAGAGTCATTAAAAAACGTTGCCTTTTCTATTAGCATCAATTTCAGGGGCACTGAGTGGAACCCTGGTGGCACAGTGGTTAAGTGATACAGCTGCTAACCAAAAGGTTAACAGTTCAAATCCATCAGCTGCTTCTTGGAAACCCTGTGGGGCAGTTCTACTCTGTCCTCTAGGGTCCTTATGTGTCGGAATCAACTGAATGGCAAGATTTTTTGGGTTTTTTTTTTTTTTTTTTTGGAGTGGAATGCTGTCCTTGGTCCTGTCCATTTCAACCATTATTGACAAGGCAGTGTTGCATTTACCAAACCTTCTAATGACACAAAACTGAGAAGGAATAGATAACACCTCCATGGTAGAATCCAAGACTTAAAAAAAGAAATCTCATCAGGACAGAAGGATGGTTCAAATTTTAAAAAAGTCTAATAAAACAGAGGGCAATCTAAAGTGCTGCATTGAGCTTTGAAAAGCCCACGACACTAGTATGAAATGGGTAGGCTTGTGGGAGAAAGGCCTTAGAGTTTCAGTTGACCGTAAACTCAAGAGGAGTCAACAGCCAGTGAAGCAGCTGCCAAAGCAATGAGTACAGCCTTCAGTGGGCTTCACAGAAGGTGACTGAAGACCCTCCACCACCTGTATGTCAGTTTGTCGTACTGTGGTGACTTGTGTGTTGCTATGATGCTGGAAGCTATACCATCAGTATTTCAAATATCAGCAGGGTGACTCATGGTGGAAAGTTTTAGTGGAGCTTCCAGACTAAGACTAACTAGGAAAAAAGGCCTGGTGATCTACTCCCCAAAATTATCCGAAGAAAACCCTATGGATCACAACAGAACACTATTCGACTAGCTTGCTTTAGACATGTCATGAGGAGGGATCAATTGCTGGAGGAGGACGCCCTGTTTGGTGACATAGAGGGCCAGTGAGGGTGAGGGAGACCCTCAGTGAGATAGATGGACTCAATCGCCTCAGTGATGGACTGGAACATGCTAGTGATCATGAGGATGATGCAGGACTGGGCAGTGTTCACTTCTGTTGTACATAAGGTCGCCACCATGAGTCGGAGTCGACTAGATGGCAGCTGTCTAGCTACCTACCTGTCTTATCTATCTATCTATCATCTTTCTATTTTTCTATTTATCTATCTGTATCTATCTATAGTCCTTGAAATAAGGGAGTAGCTGGCTGTGGGTCCCACACTGGTCCCTGGACAGGCCTTTCTGGAGCATCTGCTTAGTTCTGTGGCTGCATTTAATCATAAAAATGAGAGTCCCAAGATTCCTGAAGAAGGAAAACCTGATGGGCTGGGGTCACGTGAAGAAACTGTAGACATACAGAAACAAGTTTTAAATATGGAGGGGCTGGCATATAAAAAAGGGATTAGATGTATTTTGTTATTCCAAGCAAAAATCGTGGTAGCAGTGTAGAAAAGCTATAGGGGGGGAAGATTTCAGCTTAGTTAACAATTAAAGCTGTTAAAAATATAGAAAGTCCTGTTTGTTTGGGAGTGAACTTTCTGATACTGGAAGTGCCCAGGCTGGGGCTGGATGACAATCTGTCTGGAATACTACAGAGTGGTCGGTGGTCAGTTGGCCCAGGTGAGAGACCCCTCGCAATTCCACATGACTCTGCTCCTTGAGGAGAGAGAGCATCTCTTTTTCCCCTCCCCCAGCATCTAGCAGAGTGTCGTGGACATAGAGCTCATTGAGTGAATATTTTTTTGGGGAAATACAGTGTGCAAAGCAACAAGGAAATGGAGTACCAAGAAGAATAAAAACATGGTCCCTCCCTGTCTCCAAAGAGATTACAGTTCAGGTGAAGGAGTATCCAGTTAATAACACCAAAGAAAACTTGAGCTTTGGCTTGGGGCTGAGGGCAGGAGAATTAGCTTAATTCTGATGGGCCGGGTGGGAATATAGAGTGAGCGCAAGATTCTGATTGGTACTGTGGACTTCTTAATTTTTTATAGTGTACGTAATTTTTAAAGGTGGGTTTGCACATCAGGCCAGTAGGAGTGGGACAGGAAAAGTGAGAGGTGGTAGAGGGTACCAGCTGTTGCCAAGTGAACCCAGCTTTGGGGAATAGCTTACCTCCCCCGGCTCATGTATTTTTCTAGGCCAGACATAGACTGTGGGTGGGAGCAAGAGGGCAAAAAGGGATTGAGGTTATTAAAAATACAACATACATTTACAAGCTCTTCTCCTGTCTCTTCTGCCAATGAGCTGTGTGACTTTGGGAAAGTTGCTTAACTTCTCTGGGCCTCAGTAGCCTCACATATTTCGTTGGGGCTTTGTACTTGCTGTTCCCTTTGCCTCTACCGCTACGGTTCCTACTCTGGCTTTAGGACTTGCTTTAGGTGCTCCTTCCTCCTCTCTGGAAGCTCTCCCTGCCTTCCTAAGGCTGCATAAGTGCCCCTTCTCAGTGATCCCATGGCACCCAGGCATTCCCTGTCATAGCCCTCCTGTATTATCATTTCCTATTCACTTGACTCCTCCTTGAAGGCAAGGCCTGTGGCTTATTCATCATTCTATCCGCATTGCCTAACACAGTGCCTAGCATGTAGAAGGTGCTTGATGGATGAAGAGGGGATACTAATAACATAGTGATCTAAAGGGGGTGGGGATAGGCGTTAAGTCTGGGGCCAGGAACCAACCCTACCTTTAGGTCTCTTTTAGATCCAGGATTTATGATTCTGTGATCCCTGCCATTTGTATGGAATCTTATTGACCTTGGACTGGAAGGAGTCTTGAGCAGTCATTTTCTCCCCAGTCCACCAACCTGCCAGTCTCCTCTGTCAGCCAGTCCAGAAGCCCAGGCTCCTCCCTCTCCCCCACATCCACTCCATTGGCAGTGCCCACTGATGCTACCTCTGAATTCTTTCCCCAGTCCCACCCTCTCCTGCCATCCCCACTGCCCTACCTTGGGCTGGATCACTATAATTTCTTGCCTGCATCCCTAGAGAAACCTCCTGTGGTGTCCTTGCTTTGAGTTGTGCCCCCCCTTACCTAATCTCCACACTGCAGCTGAGTCATCTTTATAAAGTGCACATCTGATCATGTTATTCCCCTGCACGGAAACCTTTCATGGCTCCCCATCGTGCATAGGACAATGACTTCTCCAGTGTTCCCTGCCAGCAGCCCCCCGCCCCCCATCCTGCCTCGTTCCCACTCAGGGTCCCGCCATTCTGTCCTATTTACTGTTCTCTGAGTCTCCGTGCCAGCCTTTGCCTCTGAACTCTCACATATTTTATTTTCTTTGCTGGGAATACTTCCCACCTCTCCCCCAACCACACTTCACCTGGTGATTTCTACTCATACCTCAGGTCTCAGCTCAGGCATCCTCAGGTCTGGGTTTGCACTTGTACTAAGTGCTCCCAGTGTTTATCTCTGCCCCACACATAGGACAAAGACTGTGTCTTTCTTAAGGCCGTCATGGAGCAGATTGTGCATGGACACCTTCAGGGGCACCGTTGACTTCATAGTTCACATGAAGAGTGAGCGCTGCCTAGTCATGCACTGGATGCTGCCCTGGCCTTGCCCACCATTGCCTTCCCACATCCAGCAGTCCCTGATCCCTAGGAAATGCTCAGTATTGAATGAACACAGGAATGAATGAGGCCCACCCTGAGCTTCCCTGTACTCCCAGTCCCTACATACCTGGCAGGCCCTTCGCCTGTGCCCCTCCCCACAGTCGCACAGTGAGGAGACCCTACTGTACAGCTTCTCTCTGCCTCTGCGCCCTCTCCCCTCGGCCCTCTCCCCTCCCCTCCCAGTGATCCTTGGGGTACAACCTGGGGGCAAGGAAGGAACGTTCAGGTCTCCTTTGAGGGGCCTGTTAAGAAATGTGGCTATGGCAAGGATATAAAGGGTCCAGGTGCAATTTCCAAATTCATTCAAGCTCTCTAGGCAGTTTGTATCCTGTTCTTCTCCACCGTTGCTGAGCAGACCCACTGGAGCCCATATGGGCTGTCTAAATTGCATAGCTGTCTGTGTTGTGCACAGCCTGGAGGGCGATAGGGCTGTGATCAGTATCATCTGGCCCCAATCCCCAGCTCAGGGTCCTGGACAGAAGCCATGTCTCCTTCTGGGAGCAGGGAGAAATGGTCACTATGTTTCCAAGTCACATTCCCTCTCTGGGCCTGTTTCCTTCTTTTTGAAATGAGGCATTGTCATAGAGCATCTCTAAGGCTCCTTCCAACTCTAAGGGTGAGATTTCCACCATGGGTGTGGAGGGCACGAGGGAACCAGACTGCAGAAGATGGTGCTAACGGCAAGGCACACCAGGGGCTGTCCCTCAATTCAGTTTTCTTCAGTTCAGTGCATATTACTACACAGCTGCTCTGTTCTAGGCCCTGTGCTAGGCCTTGGGACACCACATTGCAAAAGACAGTCTCTGCTCTCCAGGAGCTCACAGTACATTGACATTGGTAGACACTGACGTGTAAGCAGTACTAGCTAGCATTAACTCTGTCAGCCACAGGGCTAGCATTTCCCATGCATTACCTCCTCATACCTTCACAATAATCCCTCTAAGATAGATACTATTACTATTCCCATTTTAGAAATGAGAAGACCGAGGCTTAGAGATACTAAGTAACTTGCCCAAGGATACCCCCCTAGGAAGGACTGCAGCCAAGACTTGGACTCCGCAGTCCATGATTTTAACCCAGTACCTTCTTCCATCTCCTGCCATTACAGTGCAGGGGATAAGCTTCATGGAAGCAGTGCACAGGTGCTGTGGGAGCACTGAAGAGGGCAAGCAGCCCAACCTGGGGTTCAAAACAGGCTTCTTGGAGCAACTCTTACCTGAGGGCTGTGAACTAGGATTGGCCGAGTGTCTTAGTTATCTAGTGCTGCTATAACAGAAATACACAAGTGGATGGCTTTAACAAACAGAAATTTATTCTCTCACAGTTCAAGAAGCTAGAAGTCTAAAATCACGGCACCAGCTCTACGGGAAGGCTTTCTCTCTCTGTCAGCTCTAAGGGAAGGTTCTTGTCTCTTTTCAACATCTGTGGGCCCAGCATTCCTTGGGGATCTCTATGTGTCTTGGCATCAGTATTCCCCGGGTCTAGGAGGTTCTCAGCACAGGGACTCCAGGTCCAAAAGACGCATTCTGCTCTCGGCAATTCTTTCTTGATGGTAGTGAGGTCCCTCCCCTCTCTGCATCTTTCTCCTTTTATCTCTCGTACAATAAAAGGTGTGACTCAAGCAAGGATGTGACTTGAGTAAGGGTATGACTTAAGTAAAGGTATGACTCAAGATACACCCCACGCTGATCATAACTCATTAACATATAGAGGTTAGGATTTACAACACATCACAAAATGAAGGATAATTATATCAGATCACAAAATGGACAACCACACAATACTGGCAATCATGGCCTAGCCTAGTTGACATATAAATTTGGGGGACACGCTTTCATCCATGACATTGAGCCACAGACTTCCCTTCTACCATCTTGGCTGTAGTCAGAAGAGGTTCCCAAGGGTAGCCCTGCTGCTAGGCAGACTTCAATGCCCTGCCATGTTGAGTACTCACCATATTTGGGGCAGTGGGCTGGGAGGTGGGTACACAGAGAAGACACAAACCAGTGCAAGACTGCAAGATGAGTGCAGGCCAGATCTCTCTTGCTGGGCTCCCTGGACCTCTCCAAAACTCCCTTCCTCTCCACAGACACTCTGCTCCTCAGACTTACGTTAGGGTTTGCCTTGCCAAGTTCCAGAAGCCTCCTAATGTGGAATGCTTTAATGTTCTTAATTGAGAAATCATGGATCAGAGGAAATCCTTGCTCACATTTTGAAAGCCCCCACACCAGACCTACTTCCCCCACATTCCCCAGCCCTTGGCCTGAGGCCCCTGGGGCCCCCACCAGCAAGCTGCTCTTCGTCTCCACACCCTGACTTGGCTGCCACCTCTCATCAGCCCTCATCAGGCTCAGCTGCTGCAGCAACCTGAAAAGAGGGAGCATGTTCTAATTAACACTGAGAGGCTCATTAGAGAGACAGAGCCCCCTACCCCCCTCCACTACAGCTTCTGGCAGAAGGTGAAAGATTGCTCTCTTGGGAAGAAGTGAGGCCACAATCACCCATGATTCATGGGGTTTAGAGAGGAGTGAGCAGAGCTGCTCCCTGGCCAGCCAGGCCCAGAGACCATCCCTCCCTGGGGCTGTCCTCCCGTCCCACATCCGTCTTTCTCAGCTCTCTGGCCTTGGTAAAGGGTAGGGTCAAGGTGGATGGAAGGGCCTGGCTGGGTGGGTGGAGCTGACCTGGGGCACTGCAAGTACCCAAGTCCTAAGAGAATCTAGGGGAAAAGGAGAAGGGATGGAGCATTTGGTTCTGAGCCCAGATCCAGAGGGAAGCCTAGAGTTGTATTTCACCTGGGGCATAGGAAAGAGTTCAGTTTAGTTCATGTCACAAACGTTGTTTATTAAGCCCAAGCATGGATCTGGCACAGTGCTGGGCACTAGGGATGCAGAAGCAGATAATAATATCTTGCCTGTGCAGTATAGTCTGTGAGTACTGGGAGGGTTCTGAGCAGGAGGGCAGCAGTGAGTGCTGAGGGTGGGCTGCAAAGGACTGGAAGGAAGTAGTGGGGGGCACTGCTGGCTAGGCATGCAGCAGGCAGAGGCTAAAATAATGGGAGATGGTCGTGCTGAACTGATTGGAACAAATGGTGAAGATGCAATAACTGAATTCAAATACCATTCAGTGAGCAGTGGTTCTGTACCAGACACTGTGCTAGGTGCTATACGTGGATCCAACGATGACTAAGACGTATTTGATGTCTCAAATAACTTATGCTCTGTTGGAGCCTGGGGGAGGGGCAAGGAAGGATGGGTTAGATAAATATCAGAAAGGTATTGAAGAAAACTAAGTGTTAAAAGAGAAGTAGGAATCAATGTTCTCTATGGGGGCTCAAGGCAGGGACACCCCCATCGGGTTGGAGAATTGAGATGGCTTCATGGAGGAGGCAACATTTGCGATAGGTCTAGAAGAATGTGAAGAACTTTTATGTGGAGGAAAGGGGATGGGAATGGAAGTTGAGGGTGTGGAGAACACAGCAGGCAGAGTGAATAGATTGAGCAAATGCTCACAGCAGGAAAGCCTAGTGTGGGCTGGGGGAACAGCAGGCAGTTGAGCTAATTTGTAATATAAACTTTGTGTAGTAGTAGAGGCTGGGAGGTAGGCTGGGGCCAAATCATTCAGGGCTGGAATGCAAGAGGAAGAATTTATACTTATTTTGAGCAGTGGTCCCCAAGCAAGGGAAGGCTGTGTTTACATCTATACTTTGAGAGCACTGATCAGTGTACTGTAGTGTTAGGTGGATGGTGAGGGTGAGAAGAAAGCAGAGAGACAGGCAGCTACCAGGGTGGTCCAAGTAGAGTGATAAAGAGAACCCCACATGGTGACAATCTGGAGGAAAGATAAGGATGATTGCAAAAGGTATTTGAGGAGGGGGGTTTCTGTAGGACTTGTGGCTGGTAAATCAGAGGACAGGGGAAAAGGAGGACCCAAGGACAAATGCACAGCTCCCAGAGTAGGTGGCAGAAGAACGAAGGTGTTGTTAGGCAATTAAGGAAGTCATCCAGAGAGCTGGATTGGGCAAGATGGGGAAAGACAATGGTTTTGTATAGGCAGACTGAAGGATCCATAGGGCTGTTAAAAATGCAGGTCTAGGGGTCAAGGCTAGGAGTGGAGATTTGAGGGTTATTTGCATAATCATTGTCATCATCATAAAAGAGTATGACAATGACTATCACTTAATGAGTACCTACTATGGACCAGGTACTATATGAAATAAATTAAATCCTCACAACAAGCTGCAGAGTAGGTGAAATTAGCTTCATTTAACAGATGAGGAAACAGTCAGAGATGTTAAGAAACATGTCCAAGGTCAAGCAGCAAAGAAGATGCAAATCTGAGACTGGATATTTCCCCTGCAGCTTGCTCATCAGTCCATTCAAGTAGAGTGATGTTTGATAGTGGATGAGCTTCTCTGAGGAAAGGCACACAAGAAGTGATAAGACATAGCCTGGGGAACATCTTTAGAGTCACCACAAAGGCTCTGCCTGAGATGGAGTCCCCTCTTAATTAGTTAATTATCAGCTATCGGGCTGCTCTAATGACTTCCAACATAGAAGTCATAGAAGATGTGTACAAGTACATGGGAGAAAATTTAAAACGTGTGTGGGGAATGAAAGATGGAATACAGAAAACTTGTAACTAGTATGCTTAGGTATTTTGTGGCCAGAATATAGGATTAAGGAGCTGAAAGTTAAGGAGCTGTATGAGGACAGGGAAACCAAGATAGACTGGGTAATGAGAACTGAGAAATTTCAAGGTGGTAAAAATGTCAAGAGCTGCAGAAATGAGGGAGGAGGAAGGGTGAGGATAGGCCATGGGATTTAGTGATTAGAAGGTCATTGGTGACTTTCATGAGAGCCATTTTAAAAGACTGGTGGGAGCAGAAGCCAGACTTCCAGGAGTCAGGGCATATGAGGTTGGATCAGTAGTTCAGCATTTGTTCGTGGAATGAGGCAGAGGGTGTAGACTGGTCCTCCAAGAGGTTCAGAGGAAAAGAGAAAGAAAGAGATTGGGCTAGTGCTCCAGAGGTGGGGAGTCCAGCAGAGCCTGGGGAGGTCTGGGAGGGCCTGTAGGCAGGTGGAAAGGGACCACCAGAAAGGCGGAGGGGGGCAATGCAAGTAAGAAAGGGACTAGAGGATAAAGTGAACCAGCAAAGGAGGCAAGAGGGAGTGAATGCATCAGCAAGATGATCGGGAATGTTATAGGTCAGATTAAGGAAGGTTTTTGAGAGTCACAAAGGTGAATTTGGAATTGATTCTTTCATTTATTCAATAAATATTCATTGAAGGCCTACTGTGTGCCAGGAATCGCCCAAGCATTGAAAATCAAGCAGTGAGCATGGAAGGCAAAGTCTCTGCCCTCAAGGGGCTTACACTCAAGTGGAGGGCTTGATGAGACAGCTTCAAGAATTCAATATCTGTTTCTTTTCCTCTGCTTGCCTGAAACATGGACATTGGCCAGTAGAAGGAGCCTTCTAATGTTATGTCAGCTAGCCTTCTGCCTCCAAGCAAGAAGAAACCATGCCAGGGGTATGGACCCCTTTACCATTTTGGAAACATCTCAGACAATAGGATTTCGCACCTTCTTTCTGTTGCCAGTAGCATCTCATAACCTGAAAAGAATATCCTCGGGCCTGGGGTTCTCTATAAGTATGAAGAGGCCAGGTGAGAAAGAGGTGATACGAGGCCCATGTCTGGTGTCAGTTTCTCATGGTGCTTGGGGAAGGATAAAAAGAAGACAGAAATTGAGAGGGATAAGGAGGCAGTTAAGTGATCAGTCCCACCTACTCTCTATACTTCCCCCTTGGAGCACTTTTCTGCCTAAACCAAGGCCAGATGTCCATTCTAGGCCTCAGGGAACCTGCCAAGTTCCACATGGAGAATAAGCTGAGTTACAATGTTCTCTCCCTTCTAGAATGATTTCTGCAAAAGCAGGAACAGAATGCCTCTGCAGCAGACATCTGTGCTTCTCTGGAGGTCACGGGTACATGAGGCTGAGGGTACCTGAGATAAAGACCACTTTATCAACCTGGTAAAGGAGCCCTGGTGGTGCAGTGGTTAAGCCCTTGGCTGCTAACCAAAAGGTCAGCAGTTCGAATCCACCAGTTGCTCCATGGGCGAAAGATGTGGCAGTCTGCTTCCGTAAAGATTACACACAGCCTTGGAAACCTTATGGGGCAGTTCTACTCTGTCCTGTAGGGTCGCTCTGAGTCAGAATTGACTTGATGGCAGTAGGTTTGGTTTGGGTTGGTTTATCCACCTGGTGTTGTAGGCAGAATTCTAAGATGTCCCTCAAGGTTTCTGCCCCCTGGTGTACACATCCCATATAATCCCCTCCCATTGAGTGTGAGCAGGACTAATGAGTATGATGGAATACCGCTCCTGTGATTAACTTACCAGTCAATTGACTTTGAGTTAATCAAAAGGGAGATATTACCTTGGGTGAACCTGACCGAATCAGGCAATCCCTTTAAAAGAAGGTGAAGCATCAAAGAGATGCTCTCCGGTTGGCCTTGAAGGAGCAAACTACCATGTTGTGGAGAAGGCCATGTGGCAGGGAACAGTGGGCGGGCCCTAGGAACTGAGAGCCTCATCCCTACAATTGAAAAAAACTGGATTCTGCTAACAACAGTTGGTATGATTTTTAAGAGTACCTTGAAGGCCCCTACAATCTGAGGATCATGACGCCATCAGGAGAGCTTGCTGCCTCCTGCTTAAGGCTTTGTACCTTGTGAAATGCAGATACTTCTGGGGAGAGTCATATATGAAGCCTTGTTGGCCCTTTAAACATTAATATGAATACATTATCTGACTATCTCCGGAGAGTGGGGTTGGATGTGGAGGGAGAGACAGATGGTTTCACTAGATTTGGAGATGGGCACTGAATGGCAAGGATGGAAGAGCTGAAACAAGTGTTGAGGATGTCCCATTTTACCTGGGGCTGTCCTGGGGACTTAGGGTTGTATCTATGAGGTCTCCTGGGCTAACAGGGTGCTTCTCTTGATCCAGCTATGGGGCACCCATTGTACCCAGGTTTTGTGAGGGAGGTGGTCACTCCAGCTGCAACCCCTGGTGGGCAGAGGAAAGGGGAGCAGGAAGTGGGTCAAAGTGTTGTGTTGAGGGATGAAACTTGGTCTTTCTATCTATACCCCTCCCTACCAGTGATCCCTGGGGAACATGGGAGTGATGATATCGTTCTTGCCTTGAGTTGTTAATCTCAGCCCATCTATCCTGATTCTTAGTTCAGGAATGACATTATGTGTAAGTGGAGTGGATGGCTGTGTATGGAACATAATTTCATGGCCCTGGAACACTTTCCCACTTCCCAAACTTCTGTAAGGACTAACCAGAACCCACAATGCCACCACTAAGCCCATTCTCTTAAGAGAGACCTAGTTAGTCCCTTATTTAAATGCAGAAACCTCCAGGAAGGGAGCATGGTTGAATGTCATTGGCCACTCACACCTCTGGGTCCTTTCCTGGGATGTTTTGGTAAGGAAGAAAAAGTGAGTGCATAGCAACTCAAAGGGGAGTAAAGATCAAAGACAGAGAGGCAGGGATGAGAGGAAATGAGTAAGGGCCCTGAAGACAGACTTCAAGGTCCCATGTCAGAGGTATTCCTGGGATCAGGTCTGCCCAGGTGAGGTGCCACCCCCCACCACCCAAGCTCTGTCCTGGTTGGACAGCTCCCATTGCTGTGAATAGGGGTGTCTCTAATTGTGGAACCAGGGATCATGGTGGCCTGGAGAGAAACCCACTCTTGAGACATCCGTCTATCCATCCGTCCATCTATCCATCCGTCCATTATCCACCCATCTCTTCATTTGGTTCATATTTATTGAGCATGTACCATGTGGCAGACCTGGGTTAAGTACTAGGAACAGAGAGATGACCAAACCCCAGTCCCAATGCTTCTAATGCTCCCAAGGACAAGGAACTATCCCAGTGCAGTGACATGCATGTTGAGGGGGAAAGCAGGTGAGCTAGAGTAGCAGCAATTCTTTTTTAGCATTTCTGTTTAATTTTTTATTATTTTCAAATATAGATAAAGTAGAAAGAATAGTGTAATAAGCTCTCATGTGCCCATCACCCAGCTCCAACTATTTTTATTAATATTCTTATTTTATTGATATTTTTTATTAATATTAGTAATCTTGTTTCATCTAACCCTTCTGCTTTTTTGATGGAGCATTTTAATACAAATTCAAGATATCATGTATTTCATGCATAAATACCTCAGTATGCATCTGTGATATGAACATTTTCTAATAACCACCACAGCAGCATCTCTCCCCCCTGTCCCTCGGGACCTCACCAATCTCTGGATTCTCTAATCCTATATCCTACATCTACCTCTAGGAGTCTTGCCAAGGACCTGGTATCTCTCAGTAACCTGACTTTCTTCCATGCTAGGAGTTTTCAGACTTTGAGCCCCCCGCCCCGCGCCCTGGCCCTCCAGCTGTGCGTTCCGAGGCCAGACCAAGGTTTGCCCAGGCAACTCCCTGCACTGATTGATATCCATCACCCCCAACTTTCCAGAAGGGTTGTAACACCCCTTCCCTTACTGAGCTCTTTATCCCTCTCTGTCCATCTTGTTGCAGATTGAAATGCTAGAACACAAGTACGGGGGCCACCTGGTGTCCCGGCGCGCTGCTTGCACCATTCAAACCGCCTTCCGCCAGTACCAGCTCAGCAAGAACTTCGAGAAGATCCGCAACTCGCTCTTGGAGAGCCGCCTACCGCGGCGGATCTCCCTGCGCAAGGTGCGGGTGCCCACGGCCGAGAGCCTGGCTGCCGAGAAGGCGCTCATGGAGGGCTACGGCCTTATGGGGCTGCCGCTGGTGCGCTCGCCCTCCCTGCCTCCCACCTTTGCCGGCACGCTGACCGAGCTGGAGGACTCCTTCACGGAGCAGGTGCAGTCCCTGGCCAAGTCCATCGACGACGCCCTTAGCACCTGGAGCCTCAAGACCATGTGCTCCCTGCAGGACAGCGGCGCTTACCAGATCCACCAGGCACTGCACGCGGGCGCGGGGCCGCCAGGCTTGGAGGCCGAGCTCCTGGAGCCTGAAGGCGCCGGCCCAGGGCCAGGGGATGAGGCTGCCAAGACCACCAGCTTGACCCAGGGCCACAGCAGCACCCTCATGATGGCTTTCCGAGACGTCACGGTGCAGATCGCCAACCAGAACATCTCTGTCTCCTCCTCCACGGCTCTGTCCGTGGCCAACTGCCTGGGCGCGGAGACGACCCAGGCCACCTTGGCGCCCACGGCCAGCAAAGCCGCGCAGGGCGAGGCTGGGGGCCAGGAGTCCCCTGCGGTCTCCGCCGCGGGTCAGGGCGATGCGCCAACAGAAAACCCGTGTGCAGAGGCGGGGACCAGCGCGGCCGTGCGCTCGAGTGGGCTGGGGACAGCCGAGGCGGTGACGGAGGAAGCCGTGGCAGAGGAGGAAGAGGAGGAAGAGGAGGGGGAAGGGGCGGGGGAGGTGGGGAGAGGGACCGAGGGCGAGGCTGAGGCCGGAGACAACTCAGAGCAGCTGAGCAGCAGCAGCACGTCCACCAAGTCTGCCAAATCCAGCTCGGAGGTATCTGCCTCGGCCTCCAAGGAGGCCTTGCAGGCCATGATCCTGAGCCTGCCACGCTACCACTGCGAGAACCCTGCCAGCTGCAAATCGCCCACGCTCTCCACCGACACCCTGCGCAAGCGGCTCTACCGAATCGGACTCAACCTCTTCAACATGTAAGTGAGCACTAGGCCTGGGGAGTTCTGCAAGGCCCCAGGGTGGGAGGGAAGGGAAAAGAGGGGAACCTCCATTTACCAACCAACCAACCAACAACCGAACAGTTGCCCTCAGTGGATTCAGACTCATGTGTTAGAAAGTAGAACTGTGCTCCATAGGGTTTTCAAGGCTGTGACCTTTTGGGAGCAGATCATCAGGACTTTCTTCAGAGGTGCTTCTGGCTGGGTTCAAACCGCCAACATTTTGGGCACCTACTATCCACTAGGCAGTGTGCCAAGTAGTTTATAACATCATCCCTGTGTCCTCTCAGCTGGCGTTTGTGCCATACGTGGTCCTTGAGATAATGTTTAGAAAATACACATTTTATTTTGCTTTTTTAAAAATTATGTTGGGTTTTCGGTGAAGGCTTGCACAGCATTTAGGTTCCCACGCAACAATTTCTACACAAATTGTTCAGTTTTCATTGGTTAACATTCGTCAAATGCGTGAATATTCTCATTATTTCTGTTCTGATTGTTCTTTTTATTTTAATTGTTACAAATTTATTTTAAGAAGTATTAGGAAAAATGTAATACGTCAGACCCATGCTTTCACAGCTACTGTTGCTTAAGATGAAACTAAGGTTTGAAAAGTGAGAGAATTTAAAAGAAAATACAGTATTAAGTATATAATACAAGTAGTATGAGGATTGAGCAGGAATCATTCAGACAGGATGTGAAGTATGGGAAACAGCATTATCTCATAGGGTGGGTGAAAATAAAACAGAATGAGAAAAGGAAGAAATGAGGAAAGGCATAGGTACTGGGTGATGGAGAGAGGAGAGTAGAAAGAGATTAGGAGAGTTTAAGGAGAGAAACAGGCTAGTGCCACAGCCCAGAGCCAGAGCCCCCAACCAGACAAATCCCTGCAACCAGAGTATGCAACTGGTGCCAAGCAGAGGAAGCATACATGCCCTTCCCATGGAAATATACAGTACAGGAGGCACTCATGTCTACCCTCCCTCCACTCACCCCTTCCCTCATCGCCATGAGCCAAGAAACAGAGTAGCCCTCCTGCCCACATCTATGTGCATTTATTCATTCAACTGACAGTTAAAGAGTGCCAGGCGCCGGAACCACAAAGATGAGCAAGATCTATCCCCCGGTCTCAAGAAGCTTACACTCAAGGAAGAATAGCTACCATGTATAGCTCACCTTACATAAAGTATCTACAGTCTTCTCAGCAACATCCAGAGATGTTGTTAGCTGCCATCGAGTTGATTCCAACTCATAATGACCCCAAAAGCCAGAGTAGAACTGCCCCATGTGGTTTTCTTGGCTGTAATCTTCGTGGAAGTAGATCGCCAGGTCTTTTTCCCAAGGAGTGGCTGGGTGGGTTCAAGCTGCCAACTTTCTGGTTTGTAGCTGAGTGGTTAACCATTGTGCCACCATGGCTCCTTATCCAGAGATAGGCGTTATTATACCATTTTACAGAAAAGGACAAGGGCTCACACAAATAAGTTGAGCTGCACATCGTTAAACAGCTAGTAAGGTGCAGAGTTAGATGAAGCCAGCTCTGTCTGACCACCCCAAGTTCACTGCTCTTTTTCTACATCAGGAAGCAGGGAGAGAGAAGAAAGGCGCTTTCTCTCCACCTGCTCTGGAATTCACTTTGCTTGTGCCAGGCCACCCTTTCCCAGCCCCACATCACCCTCACACCTCTCTGGGGAGGTTCAGGACGGTGAGGCTCTGGTGAGAGGTGCCTCCATGGGGAACACCTCTGCAGTGGAAGGAATCCTGGACTTACTGGGAATGCTTTCCAGGGACTCCGAGCACTTTTATGGGTTTCATGGCCTGGAAGAAAGGGAGGGCAGAGGTCACGGATGGCCTTGGTTCACTCTCTACACTTTCCTTCTCCCTGCCCCCCACCGCTCCCCCAGAAACCCGGACAAGGGCATCCAGTTCCTGATCTCCCGCGGCTTCATCCCCGACACCCCCATTGGTGTGGCCCATTTCCTCCTGCAGCGTAAGGGCCTCAGCCGTCAGATGATCGGAGAGTTCCTGGGCAACAGCAAGAAGCAGTTCAACCACGATGTGCTGGAGTGAGTTCCTCCCCCCACCACCCCCTCTTTTTGGAGGCCGAGGCTCTCCCCTTACCACGCCCCACATTCCCAGGATCTCCTAGCAGCCTGGGGACCTCTGCCTGGAAAGAAGGAATCTAGGGAAGGGAGCCCAGGCCCTGTGAAGTCTTGGTGATTTCCCAGAAATCCTTGGTCCCGTCCTAGCAGCTTCCTGATTGGCCACAGGGGCCAGAATCACCCGATCTTTAGCCAATCACCCCCTCCTAACAAGCCTCTTTCGCTCTTGAAAGTCTTTCTACAAGTCTATTGAGTGCTGTCCTGGGCCAGGCGCCATTTAAGGCATCAGGGATGTGGGCAAAGGAAACAAGTTCTACCTCCCTGCCACACCCCAAGGCAAGAGGAAGAGTTTGAAAAGAAAAGGGCTGGCCCCTCAGCCCTCTCTCTTCCTGCCACCTGCGTGTCCCCAGACCCCTGCAAGGGGCTGCATGCTCCCAACACAAAACTTGTTTTCATATCTGCGGTGAAAAACACGAGGCACGAAAAAGAAGGGGTTGGACTGAGGTTTATTAGAGCGTGAAAATACTATAATTTTATGAATCCACAGAGATAAATTGACCACCAAAATAACAACAAAGAAAACTTTTCTAAAGCCAAATAGATGGGCAAGGGGCTCCTCAGGGTCTACCTCAGGCTCCTCAGGGCTTTATTGGTGCGGACAGGCAAAAGCTGGCAGCAGGGTGTGGATCACACTCCCTCTCCAGAGCTGCCAGGCAGGGATGACATACCTCTGGGGCTGAGGGGCAGGGCTCTGGGAAGGAGGGGGTGAGGCCCCGTGAAGTCCGCTCCAGGAGTCTGCCTTCCCCAGGCCCCAGCCACTCCCTCGGTATTCTGTCTTCCACAAGGACCCTCAGTCTCACTTCCTGCTTAAAGGTCACCATTCTGTAGTGAGCTGCCTCGCTCCCTCTTTCTCCTGGAGTGCAAGCTCCTGGGAAAACCTCTCCCTTGTGTATTTGCCCCTGGAGGAGCAAGGACCTGCTAGAGTGGGGCAGGGGCTCCTTCTGCCCAAGGGTTTGGAAGCTTGGGGAGTCACCCGGTCTGAATGGCAAATTTATCAGTGTCCCTGGAGTGGAAGCTCAGACACCCAGCTTCCGTTTAGGGAGCAGCCTTGGTGCTGTGTCTCTGGACAAGTCCCTGCTCCCGGGGCCTGTGTTTCCGTGTCTGAAGTGTGAGGGGTTGGATTATAGGGGTGGACCAGTTGTTCTCGGAAATCCCTTTGTCCTCACACATTCTTCAATTTGCTGATTGGGGCGGTTGTCTGAGTATAGTCCACAGAACAAGGGCTTGGATCCATCTGAGGGATCCTGGAATCCCTGGGTAGCTCGTACTTGGCAGAACCCAGTTCCTGTCTCTCACGCTCAGTACTGGTGGTCGAGATGCTCTGAGTGCCTCGCAAAGGAAAGTAAACTGACAAATCTGCAGCATTTCGCTCTCTCCCTCTTTTATTCTCCTCTGCTTCTGGCTCCCCTTTCCGTCTACTGCCTCCCCTACTGTGTGGGCTGCGCTGAGCAAAGACACAGGGGAAAGGCTAGAAAGAGGAGAAAGGTCTAGTTTTCCTCCATCTTGTTCATCTGTGGCTGTTTTCTTTGCTTTTTCCTAGGGTTTCTCTCCCTTCCCATGGGCAAGTGGAAGTGCTCTCACTCTGTTTTGTCACACTGCTTCACACTCCCTGGGTGACCCTACGTTGTCTCTGTGCTCTGGAGCAGGGGTGACTCTGCTCTCCAGTGGGCCTGTGTAACTCACAGGCCCTCACTGTCTGTCGTCTATTCTCTCTTGCCTTCCCCAGCCCCCGAGTGGCCCAGGCCCACGTTGCTCTGGAGCGCTAGGAACACATGGTTTTTCTCCAGCCTTGGTTGTGCTGTGCAGCACAATGAAAACTAAGTGCCATCCTCCCTGGGAGGCTGAGCTGTGGGCTGTGAGCTGGAGACTCAGACCGGCTGCTGAAACCTATACTGGGGAGGGGAGCTGGGCTGGGGACGGGGCTAGTGGCTGAGGTGGGGGTCACGCAGCCAGCCCAGGGTTGGGGTGGGTGGGGCTGGACTCCCACCTTGGTGAACTCTCCCAGCGGGAGAAGGCAGGAGAAATGGCCCAACCTGAGTGAGAGAACGCAGATTCTAACCCTGTCTCTGCTCCTAACGTGCTGTGTAACTTTGAGCAAGCCACTTATTTAGTACTTGGTTTCCTCATCTGTAGAGTGAGAAGGTTGGACTGTGTGATCTCAAAGGTCCCTCCGGGTCCTGTGAATCTATGCTCTTTCCTGTTCCTTAATGCATTGTTGTCCACTGGCATCATGCAGAATCATCTGCCGCAAACCTCAGGGCTGGCCACGCTTTGTCATCCTGCCAAAGCAGCCCAGAGCAACCCTCAGCCTCCAGGGCAGTGCTGAGAGTTCATGTGAGAGCTAGATGACCATTCATCATTCATTCAACAGACACTGAGTGCCTGCTGTGTATTGGGAATAGGGCTGAGCTGGGCATCATCGTGTGGGGCGGGGGGGCAAGGAATTAGATGTTGCTCGTGGCCTCAGGGAGCTTATAAACCCAGACATCAAGGGAGAGAGGGTGAGGAGGAGCTTGGGAAGTGAGCGTTAGGGGACTGAGGGACCTCTGGCTACCACCCTGGGTATGAGGAGGGTCAGGTGCAGAGCAGAGCTCTGGCTCTGCCCAGGTGAATGTGTGGTTACCTTCTGCCTTGTTCTGCAGCCACGAAGGCCCTTGGGCTCTGAGGCCCTGGTGCTCACAGCCGCTGCACACTGACTCATCTCCACAGAGAGGAGCCCTCCTCCCCCAAGGCTGCTGTTCCCTGACTGCCTGGGGTGTCTCCGGGGTAGAGAGGGCTTTCTCCTGCACAGTGCCAGGAGAAGATGGAGAGGCAGGCAGAGACAGATACTAGCAGGGGAGCCAGAACACCAGGGTTCTCAGCATTTCCCTGCCATGCAAGTAAGCCATCCTGGAACCTTCCAGGATCCGCTGCCCCTTCCTGACTCCCACCAGAGAAAATCACACAATCTCAAAGTCGCCCCTTGCCATTTTGCCCAGGCCTGAAAGGCTTCACTGGGATTCTGCATGGCTCCTCCCACCCGGTGACATTCAGCAAGTCGCATTTGTTCTGTACAAAGCTGTTTGTCAAATAAAAGGACATAAATCACCCATCCCCTTGGAGACAGAGACAGCTCAAACCACGGCACTCTCCAAGAAGCAGCCAGACTTGGAAGGGTAGAGGAGAAAAGCCTCCAGGAGGGGAAGGAGCGTGACCCCCTTCCATTCTTGGGCCTGTGTGGGGAAGGAAGGAGGAGGGACTGGAGCAGGATCAGCTGGCTGCTGACCTGTGTCTGAGCATCCTGTGATGTGGTGAAATTTGCCTCCAGAACCTGGCGCTCTTGCAAGCTGACATCTGCATCCCTTTGTGTCCTATTTCCACAGAAGACACATGTTCTAAGAGGGAATACATTCTGCTAAGCTCTACCAAACAATAGTAGAAGGCATCCTGAGCTCTAAGGGCCATTCCTATTCCAGTGCTAATGTGGGAAGGTTGTTTTTTGTTTGTTTGTTTTTTTAAGGAGAAACCAGCCTCAATTTCCTCATTTTTAAAGTGGTGATAATTTAAATTTTTAAATACCCGTAAGGTGCTTAACTGAGTGCTTGGCCTTAGTAAACTAAAAAAACAAACAACCACTTGGCGTCAAGTCATTTCCGACTCACGGTGACCCTGTGTGTTGCAGAGTAGAGCTGCTCTCCATAGGATATTCAAGGGTGTGACCTTTCGGAAGCAGTTGCCCAGGCCATTCTCCAAAGGGGCCTCTGGTGGGTTGGAACCGCCAATCTTTTGATTAGTAGTCCAGCACTTAGTCATTTGTGCCACTGGGGACTCCTGGGACTTTGTAAGCTTTCTAGAAATGTTAGCTATTTTATTTCTATTATTATCTTGCCCACTTGAAAGCACAAGGCATTAGGCTCCCCCGACCCCACCTCACCCTCACACAGACACGCAAGGAAACCTTAAATATCTCAGGTGTGGTTTGGGGTCAGCTCTACTTAGCAGACAAGAAGAACTTGATGGGACTGGTTGGGGACTTGTTGAGGAAGAGGCGGGTAGCTCATTCCGGGACCCATCATGCACTCTTAGGAAGTCCTCTCCTAAGAGAAGGGAGAGAAGGGCAGTGGGAGACCCAGGCTGTGGGAGCCAGGGTTCAGATCCTTTGGGGCTGGAAACATCAGCCTTTCAGTTTTCATGTGGCTGGGAAATTTGGCTCTGCTCTATTTCCTTTCCGAAATGTTCGCTTCAGCAGGTTTGAAGGCCAGTGGATGGGGCAATGTTCCATGCTGGCTGTGAGCAGGCTCTTTTCTGGCCTGAGTGATTTTTTCCGATGTGAATCACACACACATGGAGGGCATCAACATCTATCACGTCCAGGAAAACGCACAGAGGGCAGCTTTCGGGGTAAGCTGCCAGAAGAAAATTTCCTGGGTGTTCTCTCCCTCCACTGTGTCTTTTCCATTCTTTGTTAAGTTCTAAGGCATATTAGAGTTTGACGTTGCGGTCAGATTTCATTATTTCATTTCCATGGAAATGTGTTGGCCAGAGTGTAGCAGATTTGTTCTTCTTAGGGGACATTTAGAAATGAAGACAGATTGTCTGTCAAACTCAACAGGCTGGAAGGCACTGGCCTTTCATTGCTAGAAAGAAATTATTTGAGAATGTCCTGCCGATTGTGCCATTGGTAATCTCAGAACAGTTCCTTTATTCCGAAGGGATTCCCATGAGCAGGCAAGGGGGCCCAGGCAGACCCTCAGAGGTCTGGAGGAGGGTAGAAAGAGGCCCAGGGCAGGCATGGACAGAAGACTTTGGGGCCATTTCCGTTGCTTTGAAGACTTTCCACTGCCACCACCTGGAGGAGTAGAAGGAGGGTGTCTCTTATAAAACTGGCGTCTCTGAGTTTATGGCCTTGACCCGTCACCTCTCTCGTCCTCTCCCACAACCCCTGTTCCCACTAGTAGACAAGAGATTCTCCTTAGCAGTAAACAGTCATGAGAGTTTAAGACACACTTCACTCTTCCACGTGGAGATCTTGGCATCCCAGTTGTGGGATGGACAAGTCAAGGGTTGAGACTCCCTTTGGCTTGGTCAGTTTTGCATATAAATCGGACTTTTACCCAAAAATGAACATATCTACCACCCAATTCCTTTACTCAGGTCCTAGCTCTGGAGGAATCTCTCTTAATCCATGTATGATACTCGGGTGTGGCTGCAACTGGCCACTCTTTGCAGTGAGACTTGTAAGAGGGAGCTTCCTGGAGACACACTCTCCTGGGTTTATCAGGAGGGCCGCCTGCAAGCGAGCAGGCCCTGAAATGCAATAATGACGGTTCACATTGGTCACACAGCATTGACTGTGTGCCAGCAGATATGGTTCCAAGAACAAAACCTCATTCCCGCTTCTCAGCAGTTCTATAAGGTCAGTGCTATTAATCTGTGCCGTTTTACAGGTGAAGGAACTGAGGAACAGAGAGGCTAAGTAGCTTGCCCACAGTCACAGGGCTGACCAGTGGCTGAGATGTGAAGCCAGGGAGTCTGGTTCCATAACCTGTGCCCTTACCACTGCACGATCCTGCCTCTGCACTTCATCTCAAGCCCAGGGCGGCCTGAATGCTTTTATAGTCCTTCTCAGACCCCAGCTGTAGATCATGGCACTGAAAAGCCCCCTGGATGGTCAGCTAGTTCAGCCTTCTCATTTGACCCAGGCAGAAACAGAGGCCCCGAGAGAAAAATGACTAGTCCCCTGGCCAATAGCAGAGAAACCTAACTGAATCAGGTACTGTCCCACTCCTTGACGTACCCTAATTTGCTATGCTCTGACCCTCTCGTCTGGGAAGAAAGCAGAGCTGAGAAGCTGATTCATAAGTCTCAAGAGGCCTGAGCTAGATTCTGTTTCCTCTGACTGGTATATTTTAAAGGGTCAGCGGTTGAATGTCTAATGACAGAATTTCAGGCAGAGTTAATTAGTGGTGAAGGAAAGGGTCTTCCTAACACCTAAGCTAGAGGAGACTCTGAAACCACTTACTCAGCTGGCATGTCAGCTCCGATTTGGTCTCCAGATACATAATAAAAACATTTATTGAGCCCTCTTATGTACCAGGAACTTTCCACGTATTATCTCTACTAAAGCTCATTACAACCCTGCCAAGTAGATGATGTAGGTGTTATCTCCATTCTATAGATGAGGAAACTGAGGCACGGAGAGGCTAAGTGACTTGAACAGATAGCTAAATGCTGGAAACTAGAGTCAACCCCAAGTGAGTCTGACACCAAAGGCCTGACTTCTCATTTCATCCCGTTATTGGCATAGAGCAGTGGTTCTCAAAGTGTGGTCTCCGGACCAGCAACATTAGCATCACCTGGAAACTTGTTAGAACTGTAAATTCTCAGGCTCCTCCTCATAACTACTGGGTCAGAAGCTCCGGGGTTAACCCATTGCCACGGAGTCGATTCCGACTCATAGCGACCCTATACGACAGAGTAGAAACCGTAGGGTTTCCAAGGAGCAGCTGGTGGGTTTGAACTGCTGACCTTTTGGTTAGCAGCCAAGCTCTTAACCATTGCACCACCAGGGCTCTGCTCTGGGGTTAGGGCCCAGCAATGTGTGTTTTAACAAGCCCTCCAGGTGATTCAGCGGCCACCAAAAACAAAGGAAACCCTCTAGGGCATGGACTGACACAATAGCCACAGCAGTAGACTCAGATACACCAGCGACCATGAAGATGGCGCAGGTCTGCGCAGCGTTTCCTTCTGTTATACAGTAAAGTCACCATGAGTCGAAGCTGACAACAGCAATTCATAACAAAGAACAACCAGGTGATTTTGGCGCTTGCTGACGTTTGAGAACCACCGGCAAAGAGGGATGCTGTGGAGTCCAGCAAGAGAAGAGTCATCTCAAGCAGCCTCATTGGCTTCTCATGTGTTTGAGTAGTTCAGACTTAGTTCCTTGGGTTCCTGAGTCCATCGCTTCGAAGGGCCCTCAAACAAGATTATCTTTGTCCTTGTGTCATAACCAGGAACACTGGCAGGTCCTCCAACGTCAGCTTCCTCCTACTCTATTTTTTTTTGGCCACATTGCACTTTTCCAAAAAGCCTTGACCTTTATGGAACATGTTATGAGTTCTGACTAGGAAAAATAACTCCCTGGTGGATGTGGATATTTTTAATTGAATTGTATAAGCCAAGAACTGCAGAAATAAAACCAGGGTTCCTATATCCCATAGCTGTGGGAGGAATAGTCTTTCGTCCTACTCCTGAAACTTGGGCTCAGTCTCCCACCTGGTGCACAAGTCCCGTGTCTGCAGCTCACACTTCTCTTCCCAGGCCTCAGCTTGGACCTTGCCTTCCAGATCTTTGCTGTCTCTTCCAGCCAATTAAAAATCCCTGCTGCTATCATTACCTATTTTCAGCTCCCAGCCAGTTCCTTTGTCTGCCAGACACTGTCTTGTTAAAAAAAAAAAAAAAAGTTGAGATGATGAAATTAATTTTCATCACAGTCATGTATGATGCTTCATTTACCTGCAACACAAACCAATTCCACACACAGATCAGTGTTAACAAGCAATTTTATGCAAGATTGTACCTGTTTATACAGATGCAGGGAACATCTGTGCTTATGTTTCCCCAGCCCTTTTGCCACAGCCCCTGCAGAAACCCACAGGAAAGAGAGAGGGCTAGCACAACCTACCCACCTCAAGAGTCACTCACCAATTAGCGGCACCTCCCGAGACAGGCCCAGGCATGCTCAGTTGGCAGCAGTCTAATCACTGCCAGTTCGCCCCAGTTCTCATCACTCACTCACTTGTATGTAGCTGAAGGGGGAGGGAAGCATGTGCACTGCACACATTTCCTGGGCAGCTATGTCCAGGTATCAGGGTCAGCTCCACATGATACCAGCAAAGCAGGTAGAGCAATCCTGGGCCCCTGGGCAGAGCGTCCAAAGGTGCAGCCTACTGTGGCTTCTTCCCCAGCTGATAGTATGCTCCAGGTCCTATTCGTTCGCTCAATTGGTCTCTCATCCATTCATCTGCAAACATTCATTGAGTCCATGGATACACCAGAATGCAGAGATTAAAAGAACTGCCCCTATCCTGAAGGAGTATATAGCCTAGTGGGGAAGATAGGTAGGCAAATGTTAAGACACAGGGAGGTAAATGCAATGGTAGACAGAAGACATGTCCAAGGTGCAGTGGAGGCCGAGGAAGACATCTAGAGAGGTCAACAGCTAAACAGAGACCTGCAAGGTTGGGACTGGGGTTGAGCAGCAGGAAGAAAGAACAGCGTGTGCAATGGCATGGAGGCATGAGAGAGAGAGAGATTGCAGGAGGCTCAGGAGAGCTGGGGCCAATATGAGGGAGGGGCAAGAGAAGCTGGGGAAGCTAACGGAGCCTTGTTTGCTTTGCTGAGGAACTTGGCTTTCATACTAGGGATGATGGGAAGCCTTTGAAGAAATGGAAGCAGGGGGGTGAGTGACAGGACCAAATGAGTGCCCCAGAAGGACGGTGCTGGAGGAGGTGGAAGATGGTTTGGAGGTGAGGAGGTTGGTTAGGGGGCTGTTGCAATAACAGTCATGGTAAGAAGGGATGAGGCCCTAAACCTCAGCAGGGGTCATGGGGAGGGGAGGAATAGGCAGAGCCTAGAGCCCTAGAGAAGCAGCAGGGCCTGGTGATATGTGTGGAAAGAGAACAGAGGTGGCCAGACCCCAGTAAACAGCCTCCTGGGCTGAAGAGAATTCAGAACACTCAGTCTCTGCATATAAATATGTTAGCGCTTCAGGCCCACTAGAGTAAATTCTGCAAATAAAATAAACATACATGTATTTTTAGTTTTGGGGGAGGGAGATGCTGGGTTTGGGGACACTCCATCTGAAGAATTTATCAAACTGGACATTGTCAAATGTTTACTCAGAACAAGTTAAACTGTTAGATACCAGGTAAACCACAAATATATGCAACCTGACTTGCCTGCAAGTGATGATACCACAGCTTATGTTCTTGTGAATATTCCCCAGTAACTGACATTCCAACCGGAGCAGCCCAGGTGAATTCATCAAGCCAGAACTCATAAGCGTCACGTTGCAATCGAATGCATAGAGGTGATGGTTTTCATAAGCCCTCAGCTCTCAGTCATAGCATTACTTAACGTTGTCTTTTATAAACAACCATAGATCAACCAAAAAGAAAATGAACTAGTTTGTGACTAATAACAAAATAATAAGGGCGAACCTATGGCAAGAAATAAACACTGAAGAGTTGTCAGCATGCAAACGGGCATTTAGAGCCACTGGGATGGGCGAGCCCACCTAGAGAGAGATTGTTAGGAGGGAGAAGGGGCCTAATGCCCAGCCCCAAGTTAGAGGTCAGGTGGAGGAGGTGGAGGGCTGCCCCCAGGGTGGAAAGAGTCAACTTCAGGGAAGGTAGTGTGATGGAAACCACTAGAGAAGAATGTTTTCAAGAAAGGCATGATTAACCATGTTGACGTTGCCAGGAGGCTGATGGGATCAGGACAGAAGAGAGGCCATTGGATTCAGCAACACAGGGGCCATTGGTAGCCTTGACAAGAGAAGCTTTAATGGAGTTGTGGGGGTCTAATGGACTGGAGCTGATTGAAAACTAAGTGGAAATGAGGAAGTAGAGACAGCGTGAATAGGCAGGTGTTTTAGAAGTTTGGCTGTGAAGAGGAATAGAGAAAAGGAGTCGTGACTAGAGGGCAATAAAGGATCAAGGTGGGATTTTAATGTGTAAAAGAAAGTACAAGAATTTGTGTGCAAATGAGAATGATTTAGAAGAGAGCAAGAAATTAATAATATTTGTAAGAACATCTCCAACTTAATGTGTCTAAAACTGGAGCCTTGATCTCTCCTCCAGCATGTGTATCCATCCCATCGTGGACTCCTCTCAATAAGTAGTATCACCAGTCCCCCAGTTGCTCAAGGTGGAAATCAGGTCTCCTTGTTAACTCCGCCTTTTCATCACCTAGCCCCATCAGTTCCTCTTCTAAAACGTATCTCAAATTGTCGGTTCAGTTTGTCTCCACTTCTTTTGTCTTAGCCCAAGCCATACCATCTCTAGCTTGGACCCTTTCAGTAGCCTCCTAACTGGTCCCCTGCTGCCTCCTAATCTCCCTATCCCATTCATTCTCCCCTCAACAGCCAGAGAGATCTTCTTAAAACAAACAGGATCATATCACTTCTCTGATCATACCCTTCTACTGTTTCTTGCTGCATTCAAAATGAACCCTCAAATCCTTCTCGTGACCCACAAAGCTCTGACTGATCAAGCCCCTGCTCACCTCCCTAGCTTCACAACCAACTGTCCTCCATTCTTCCCCTCACTCTGCATTGCAGCTTCATTGTTGCTCTCTAGGTCCCTGAAGGTTGTTTCCTACCACTGGGCCTTTGCATATGCTTTTCCTTCTGCCTGAAAGCTATTCCTCACCTCTCCCCTTCCCTTGGCCAACTCCTAATCATCTTTCAAGTCTCAGTTCAAATGAGGCCTTTCTGGGAACTCCAGTATAAAACACATCCCCTTTGTCTTCTTATGGAACCCTGTTCTTTGCCTATACAGGACTTGTCACAATTATAATGAAATTATTTTGACTCTGCGTTTAATGTCTGTCCCATCAGGACAGGGACTGTGTTTATGTTGCTTGCCACTTTTACCAAGTCCCTAGCACAGTGCTTTGCACACAGGAGGCCCTCAATGCATGTTTATTGAAAGAAAGAAAGGCAGCCAGCCACTACCAGGGGTCAGCAAAGGTGCAAGAAGGAGAAGGTGGGAAATCAGGGACATGGTGCCCCGTGCTGTGGCTCCGTGCCCCAGGCCACCTCTGAACCTTCAGGGAGCCAGACAGCCTCTGTCTCATTGCAGACAGCCAAGCGGCTCCTCACACACACATAGTCGTGCCTATGTGACAGTGTTCGGCTGTCCCCTAGGCCCTCACATGCCTCCACCCGGCATCTGGGCAAGATAGCAGCTCCCAGGGAGAGGGTCTTTAGCACCAGCCCACGAGCAGCAGGAGCAGCAGAGAGTGCAGGCTTGCCTGGCCCAGCCAGCAAGAAATGTATGCAGTCCTGCTGCGGGGCCAGCACTCCCTTGAGCTTCCGTTTCCTTGTATATAATAAAAATAATGAGGTAATGGTTAATATCAAACAGAATTAAGATTAAGACATTGCACACTTAGTGAAGTAAATGAGAGCTCAGAGGGAGTGGCCTCCCCCAGCGGTGAGCCCCCCTCCCACCCCACCCCCACACACAGAGTTGAAGTGGGGAGGGCAGGCTTGGGAGAGGGCCCAGCTGGAGGATGAGACCCCACAAGACTAGGAATCGGAAAACCGGCTCTTCCTAGGTGTGGGAGCGTGGGGCAAGCCCCTTTGGTCTTAGTTTCGCCTTCTGTAGAAAGGGAAGATTATACACCAGAAAAAACCACTGGGAAACGTGTGATGTTTTTCACCTTAAAGATGATCAGAAGAGGAGAGATGCCAGAGATGTTCAGGGTGATTGTTGGCTGTTCTGGCTTGAGGCAGCAGAGCAGATGGATTTGGTAAACTGTCAACAATCTGCTCCCCATACGGACTCCGTGGTGGCAAAGAGGAACGGGAGGGGTGAGGTTTTAAATGCTGATAAAAAACAAAACACCAAACCTGTTGCCACTGAGTTGATTCTGACTTATGGTGACCCAGTGTGTTACAGAGTAGAACTGAGCTCCGTAGGTTTTATTTGCCTGTAATCTTTAGGGAAGCAGATTGCCAGGCCTTTCTTCTGTGGCACCACTGGGTGGGTTTGAACTGCCAGCTTTTCGGTTAGTAGCTGAGAGCAACCATTTGTGCCACCCTGGGATCTTTAGGTGCTGGCAGATATGGTAAAGTAAGAGAAGCAATAGGAAAGAAGGTTAGAGAAGAGGAGAGATGGGGAGGCTAGGAAAGGTGTAGGTCAAGCTTCTACTGAAGGTGCAGGCTGAAGCTTATACTTTGAGGGGGAAGAAAGAATCTTGCTGCCTCCAGGGTGACCTTGGCCCTTGGAGTGGGGGGGTTGGTGACAGAGCCTGAAGGGATGGAGATCCCTGAGGCAGGGGCTGGGAGCAGGCTTGCTGGTAGACAGTGCAGCCTGGTCTCAGCCGCCTTACCCAGGAGGATGCAGGCCCACCAGGAAGGAAATAATTGTCTGCTGGGGTGGGTGGGGACAGCCAGCCAGTCACCGTGATGGGTGTTTCAAAGCCAGGCGGAAGTGCTGTTGCCATCCTCTGCCCTTTGGGAGCATCTGCAGTGCCCTTAGCGATGGGGTGTGGCTCTCTGCAGAGATGTCCGTGGAGGGGGAGTCCTCAGAGGCCACCTGGGCCAACCGTCCTCTAGAGAGAAGTGGCGACGTGTCTCATAGAGCAGAGCAATGCCTTTCTACTACTGAGCATGCTTCATTCCTTCCATTTGGGAATTTGCAGCTGGAAAATGTTGAGATTTTCTGCCCCCCGGGATCTGAGAAACCCAAACCACTACCTCCCCACCAAATGCTGGTGCCCCAGGAGGAAGGCAGGAAATGTGTGTCTGTGTGTCTGTATCTTTAGCGCTCCCTCCCTCCCACCCCCAGTGCAGCCCCTGATACCCAGGTGGGGACACACACATCCCTGTGGGCTCTTGCCCTGGTGACCCTTGCATTGCTGGACTCATGTTTTAAAAGTCTCCACGTGGGCCATAACGCCTCTTAACCTTGCACTCAAATCAGCCATTAGCTTTCAAATTTCAAGAATCACCTGGAGAGCTTGTTAAAAACGCCGATTCCCAGGCTCCACCTCCAAATATTCTAATTTGGTGTATCTGAGATGAGGCCCAGGGATGTACATTTTAGCAGACCCTCCTTGTGACTCAGTTGTGGGGTCTTCAGGACACATGCTGGAAGGTGTTTGATGTGGAGACCCCTCCAGCTCCGTGGCCCAGGAGTCCTACCCCTGGAGTCCACCACTCCACTCTACGGGTCATGTTTCATTTATTCAGTGCTTTCTGTTCCATGGACTCGTGGTTCCACCTGACTGTATCTCCCGTCCCAGTCCTTGGCTCTCAGGCTCCAGGCTCATTTCTGAGCTCTTAGCCCCAGTCCCGCATGAGCGAGCAAGCCAGTGAGAGGGCTGCGTGTCACCTGAGTGAAGAGCTGGAAACTAGGCCATCGTGCTTGGCTGAGCAGATCCCACCCTCTTCCAGCTGCTCCTGCTGCCTCCTTCTGCTGCCTCCCCCAAGTGCCCCAGGCCTCTCAGAACCCCTCCCCATCACTGTGGGGTGAGGCCTGATCCAGAGCACTGGGCAGAGGGTACACTGAGAGAGGCTCTGGGAGGGCCATCTATGAGGGAAGCAGGGTGCCAGGACCTCAGGCTCAGAGGTCCATGGGGAGAAGGTGAGGTGGGTGTAGGGGGTGGAGTAGACAGATCTATGGGGGCACATCTTGGGGAGCACCTGGAAGCCAGACCAAAGGGACCAGGGGCCATTCTGGGGCCCCACAAGGGGGCCCACTACTCTCCTCCTTGACCTCACAAGAGTCAGGGGCTTCTGGGGTGAGAGGGTGCAGTGTGATGCTGCTCCATGCCCAGGCCCCCCCAGTCCGTGGTGTTTTTCTCACCCCCCTTTTTCTTCCTCCATCAGTTTACCATCTTGTTTCTCTTATCTTGCTCCTTGTCTCTCTGGTTCTTTGTCATCTCTCCCACTATCTCTCTGTCTTTCACTTTCTCCCTTTGTCTGTTTCTCTCTTATTCTCTATTCCTCTCCATGTATCTCTTTCTCTCCCTTTTTGTTGGTCTGTCTGTCTCCTCTCTCTCCACTTTCCCCTCTTTTTCACCCTCGCCTTCTCTGTTTCTTTCCTTCTCTCTCTCCCTGTTTGTCTCTTTCTCTTCTTGTTCTGCCAGCCCCTTTCATTTAACTCTGTGTCTCTCACTATCTCTGTCTCCCTGGCTCATTAACAACCTGCGATATGCAGATGACACAACCTTACTTACTGAAAGTGAAGAGAACTTGAAGTACTTCCTGATGACGACAAAAGACTACAGCCTTCAGTATGGATTACACCTCAACAAAAAGAAAACAAAAATCCTCACAACTGGACCAATAAGCAACATCATGATAAACAGAGAAAAGGTTGAAGTTGTCAAGGATTTCATTTTACTTGGACCCACAATCAACACCCATGGAAGCAACAGTCAAGAAATGAAATGACTTGTTGCACTGGGCAAATCTGCTGCAAAAGACCTCTTTACAGTGTTCAAAAGCAAAGATGTCACTTTGAGGATTAAGGTGTGCCTGACCTAAGCCATGGTATTTTCAGTCACCTCATGTACATGCGAAAGCTGGACAATGAATAAGGAAGACCAAAGAAGAATTGATGTCTTTGAATTATGGTGTTGGCAAAGAATGTTGAATATACCATGGACTTCCAGAAGAACAAACAAATCTGCCCTGGAAGCGGTACAGCCAGAGTGCTCCTTAGAAGCAAGGATGGTGAAACTTCATCTTATATACTTCGGCAATGTTATCAGGAGGGACCAGTCCCTGGAGAAGGACATCATGTTTGGTAAAATAGAGGGTGAGCGAAAAAAAGGAAAACCCTCAATGAGATGGTTTGACACAGTGGCTGCAACGATAGGCTCAAGCATAGCAATGGTTGTAAGGATGGTGCAGGACCAGGCAGCATTTTGTTCTTTTGTACATAGGGTCGCTGTGAGTTGGAACCAGCTTGATGACACCTAACAATAACAATCTCTCACTATCTCTGTCTCTCTCTCTCTCTCTCTTTGTGTCTCCCTGGCTCTAGCTGTTGCTCTCCTTGCTAATTCACCTTCTCCAGGTTTTCTTCCTTCTGTCCCCACTGGAGACAGCTCTCTTAGTTACCAGCCCGCAGACAGTATGGCCCAGTCTTCCTTGATTTGTACCTTCTAACGGGCTGGCTATGGGGATACACGTGTGGACCCCATGATGCTGCCCTTGGAGCTCACGTTCCAGATGGGGAGGGTGCAGGGTGGAGGTGACAAGGGCTGCTAACACCTAGAGGGAGAAGCTGGAGCGCCTCTCGCCCTGCTGGACCAGGAGGTCTCTGCTACCCTGACTGTCTCAGATGCCCAGACATTGACATCACCAGTTCTCGTACTTGGGCAAAATTCTTGCCTGTGGTCAGCTCCCAGCCCCACCCCCTTATCCACTCGCCATCCCATGCAGATAAGCCTGAGAGAAGGCTGGGTTTGACCAAACCAAAGAGGAGCTCCCAGCTTGAGGATGGCCATCTGCCAAACCCCTCTGCTGCTACTCTCCCGGCATCTGCAGTGTTGCTCTCTTCTCCTTGTTCCCTCTGAAAGGCGTAGGGGAGGCAGAGTCCTCCAACCACCAGGCCCCAAACCACCACCACATGGAGTCTCCTGTTGCTTTCTCCTAAAAACTGACTGCAGAACCGGGATTGACTAGCGATCTCTGAATCTTCTAGGGCAGTAGACCCAACACAGGGACTGGAGGATCAGGGGAATGTGGGGAGTGGCTCCTGCTAAGAGCTCGTCCCACCATGCATGCATCCCCTCACTCAGGAAGCATTTTCCGAACCCCCTTAGTGTGCTAGGCACTGAGCTAAATGCTGGGATTGCAGGCATGACCCAGCTCTTGCTCTCACCGCAGGGTAGGGGAGGCAGATGGGGACAGACGATTATCCCTCAGGCTTGTAATGCTATGGCGGAATCAGCTCAGGCTACCCCCCCCCCCCCCCCCAGTGGACAGTGTGGGCCTGGCTATAAGATAACCAGGAGAGAGAAGCTTGGATGAGAGCGTGGGCGTGGAAGGGGAGAGGTCATCTCCTAGAGCTGTGTGAGCACCTGTAAGCCTTGTCCAGTGGGTCTTGTGATCAGCTTCTACTGAAGGAAAAAGTAATTCCCAGGGGACACTCAGTCGGCTGCTTTGCCAGGCCCAAATTCCTGCCTCACTGCTTATAGCCCCTGGCCCAGAACACTGCGAAGGAGGGGAAGGCAGGAATAGGTGGTGGGGCTGGAAGGGTCCTCGCCTCAGATCTCATGCAAGGAAGGAAGGGAGCCTCTGGGAGTAGGTCAGGTCAGAGGAATGAGAACTGCCTAGTTGGGGTAACTTTTGTACCTGTCCCCTTCCTTTTCCTCCCATGCCCCTCAGAGGTGGAAGGATCCTTGGAGAACAGGGACTCTGACTTCCTCCCTTTCAGAAGAGGAAAATGAGGCCCCTAGAACTCAGTCTGCAAGCCAAGGTCACAGAGAGTGGTCAGGCCAGGACCAGAATCTGGGTCTCCCGCTTCTCAGCCCTGACTGTCACACTGCCCATCCCACGTTAAGTCAAATTTGTCATTTACTCTCCAGTGGGCTCCATCTTCCCCCAGCCTTCCCTGAGAGCTGGGGTTAGTTAGAGAGGGAGGCTGCTGGGTGAATGAAGGACTTAGGATGGTCTTTGTTCCTTTATCATTTTGACTAAGGCACAATGGTGGGGCAGGGACTGCAGGGGAAATTTCACCTAGAAACCCAAATGGGAAACTGAAAGTTAAACTGGGGAGAAATACAGGCTCCTTCTAGGTCTTTGAAAGAACAAAAGAGTAAATTGTACTTACTCAATTTTTAAACTTTTGACTTTGAGATACTCTGAGATTGAGAGGAAAGGACTTGGAATTTGAGTCAGAAGATCTGCGTTCAGTCTCCTTTAGCTCTGTGATCTTGAGCAATCAGCTAACCTCTCTGGACCTCTGTATTTTAGCTGTGAAATGGAGATACTAACTGAGCTGCCTGTCTCGCAGGGTCATTGTATTAGGTGAGAGGTATGAGAAAGCTTTCTCTTAGGTTACTAAAGTAAGACTCCTGGAAGAGGGGGTGAGGCCTAGGAGGCAGGAGTAAGACTGGCCCAGCTCTTGTCCCCTCCTGCTGGTTACAGGACCCAAGTCCCTCCCCGCCAACAGCAGGGGGCGTTCTAGCCATCGGGAGTTTGCACCTTACTCTCTAGCACTAGTAGGTGTAGGAAAGTTTAGGTGGGTGACTTCTCATGACCGCTCTTCCCGCCTGCCCTCAGCTGCGTGGTGGACGAGATGGACTTCTCCAGCATGGAGCTGGATGAGGCTCTGCGGAAGTTCCAGGCTCACATCCGTGTGCAGGGGGAAGCCCAGAAGGTGGAGCGGCTGATCGAGGCCTTCAGGTAGGGCCCCCCCCGCCGACCCCGCCAGCTCCACTTCCCTCACAGACCCCCAGCTCATGCCTGGAGCATGGTGGGGGTGGTGCGTGAGGGGCAAGCAGAGCTGCTGTGAGCCTGGGGGATGGGAGATACTGAAAGGTCAGTCGGGGTGGGTGTGGGAGAGCCCCTTCTGGTGTAGGTAGCAGGGGTGGGCTGATTAGAAAGGAGGGAAAGATAGAAAAGGGACGGAATCCCTGAGCTCTCTGAGCTGGAAGCAACACCAGATGGGGCACCCCCAGGCTGGACTGCACCTCACCCATCCTTGCCAACAAGCAAACCTGTATTGAACATCTTCTCTGTGCAGGGCTGGTGCCCTGGGGGATTTGTGGGTGTGTGAAACCAGCCTTGTCTTCTCATTGGAGAAGTGGACCAGGGTATGGGCCAGACAGTAATGAACAGATTGAGGTAGGGCCTTCCTGGGACTGCCCTCATTGCTGGAACTTGGGGGAAGGGGAGAGGGAGGGTGTCTCAGCATCCTGCGCCGTGTCTCCCCCACCACAGCCAACGCTACTGCATGTGCAACCCTGAGATGGTGCAGCAGTTCCACAACCCTGACACCATCTTCATCCTCGCCTTCGCCATCATCCTCCTCAACACCGATATGTACAGCCCCAACATTAAGCCTGACCGGAAGATGATGCTGGAGGACTTCATCCGGAACCTGCGAGGTGAGGAGGTGGAGACGGGGTAGGAAGGGTGAGGTCGCTGCTCAGGCCACATTCTGTTTGGTGTTAATTCCAAAGGAGACAGTGAGTCTGAGCCCCGATTGTAGACTGTCATCTCAGCGGCCAAGGGCACTGCATACTGATTTCTGGGCCTGGTCACGCATAGCAGGCTGGGAAAGCCACTTTCATGCCAGGTATCTGGGGAGTTTCCAGGAGCCCCTGCCACTGCCCCACCCAAAACAACAAGAGCCCTTGGGCAGTGCCCCCTTGCCTTCCATGGAATGTTGACCTCTAGGTCCCTGGCACCATAGTCGGTGTCTAGGTGACACCAGCCCTTCCCACTCCATGACTTATGAGAGAAGAGCCAGGAACAGGACTTTCAGGTCCTGAGTCTATTTAAGTCAGCCTTGCAGATGTCTTTGCATCAACCAGCCTTGCATCCACCAGCCAAGTCTTTTTTCTAATCGCTATAGTGCACCGAAGGAGGCCTGGAGGTGCAATGTTAAGCATTCAGCTGCTAACCAAAAGGTCGGCAGTTTGAATCCACCACCCATTCTGTGGGAGAGAGATATAGCAGTCTGTTTCCATAACGATTACAGCCTTGGAAACCCTATGAGGCAGTTCTGCTCTGTCCTATAGGGTCACTGTGAGTTGAAATCAACTCAATAGCAACGAGATTGGGGTTTGGTTTGTTATAGTATACCACCTGATAGAGAGCAAAACATCATTTGTGTTGGATCAGTGTTTATATTACCAAGACTAGGTAATCCAAAGCAGGGTCTTAAAGTGTATAATGATTACAATTTCTTTTTCCATTTGTTTAGCTCTTCATGAGCCTGCCACTAACTCATCCCCAACTTTCTACCCTACATGTCCCTCTCAATACATTTAAACTCAGGAGGTATTCTGAGTTTCAGCTTCTTGGAGCTGTCTCTCCTGGTACCTCTATCTCTGTTCCAGTCTGGACAGGTTGCTAGGCCAGCAGCATAGCTGTCATCATGGGATCTCCCTCCACATCATCCTGGAATCTCCTTCATGTTGCTCTTGTGTTGCATTCCTATTTCCTGGATTTCATAGTTTCCTCATTTTTAGTTTACTTCCAGAGAAAAGGTACATTGGAGGCAAACTTCTTGAGATCTTGCATGTCTGAATATACATTTTTCTATCTTCACACTAGATTGAGAGTTTGGCTGGAAAAAGAATTCCAGATTGGAAACATGTCCACATGGAATTTTGAAGGCATTACTCCATTGTCTTCTAGTTGACAGTGCTGCTCTGCCATTCCAGTTCCTGACTTTTTGTGCATTATGGTTTGATTTTGTTTTTCCCTCTGAAAACTTTTTGGTTCTTCTATTTGTCCTTTGTGTCCTGAAATTTAGTGATGCTGTGTCTTGTGATAGGTCTTTTTTCATCCATTGTGCTGGGTGCTGGGTGCTGGGTTGGTCCTTTCAGTCTAGAAACATTTGTCCTCCACTTGTGGGCAGTTTTCTTAAATATTATATCTGATAGTTTTTACCCTCCATTTTCTCTGTACTCAACTTTCTGGAACTCCCGTTATTCAGATGTTGGATTTCTTAGTTTGATCCTCTAATTTTCATGGATTCTCTATATGCCATCTTTGTCTTCTTGTTCGGTTTTCTGGAAGATATTCCTCAGCTTTATCTTTCAAGCATTCTTCTAAGTTTTTAATTTCTACACCATATTTTTCATTTTCAAGAGCTCTTTTTTGTACTCTGAGTGTTCCTCTTTTATAGCATCTATTGTTTCATAGATGCAATATCTTCTCATACATCTCTGAAGATATTAATATGTTTTTATTTGTGCATTTGCTTCAGTTTCCTTCTCCCTGCTTGCCATTATTTCTTCTGGGTTCCTTTTTCTATTTTCCCCTGTATTTCTTTCTCTTTCATGTTATAAACTTTATATATAGTTAATGAAACTTGGTTGTCCATTCATATTTAAGGATGAGCCACTAAAAAGTTGATCTACAACTGTGTGCATGGACGGGGTGTTAGTAGGGTGATTTGGTTGAGCTGTTTTATTGGGGGACCTCTACTACAATATCTTTAGGTATTTTTCTTGTGCTGGTTGATTCCCCTGAAAAGAAATGTCCAATCTGTTGCCCAAAGGATATGAGTCTGGCTGCCAGTGTTCTGAGATCTTTGGGGGAAATGGGATTGAGGGGCCTCTTAGTATTTAGACGTCAACTTCATCCTCCATGGACTCCCACCCTTGGCTGTGCTTGGAGTCCCCCATCCCGGAATTCCCGGTTCACCCCTTCCAGAGGATTATCACGTAGTTTTCTGCGGGAGTGGAGGGGAAGATAGCAAAGCCTACATGCTTTTTAAACTTACTTTTAACCTATTTTCCTGCTTCCAGCCTGCCTTTATCTCAACTATCAGGGGTTTCTATTGCCACCAGTTCCAGAACACTTTTGTGGTTCTGTGGTGTGTTGAGTGGCTTCTAACCTCTCTGTTGGCTTACGTTTCAGCTTGCCCGGGTTTTCTAACCTATCCACTTTCTAGGTCCTGTGGTGTCATTGCATCTTCCTTTGTTCTCTTTGTCTTTGTGGGTTTATGCCGTTAAGAAAATATTCCTTTTTACTAGGGTATTCAGTGGGAGCAGAGGTGTTCAGGTTGCCATCTTTAATTAGAAGCTTCTTGTGTTCAGTCTTTATCCCTGTTCTTTCTTGCCCTCAGCTGGATTTCTTGCAGACCCCCAAGGGTCCTACATGGCTCATTTGTCCAATTTTAAAAAAACAGGATCAGATGTGGAAGAAGCAGGGACAAGACAGGGAGTTGCTCATAGAAAGCATAATGTTCTCTCAGTAGTTGGGAAAACCCTTTAAGGACACTTGCCAAAGTTGTTTTATTTTTAATTTTTTCATTCTTATAAGAGAAGCATATACTTATTAAAGAAAGATTTGAAAAAAGTAAAATAAGATTTTTTAAATTGCCTGTTTCTACCTCCAAAAGAAACTATTTTCACGTTGATATATTTTCTGCTAGTATTTTTGTTGTTGTTGCCAGAGTTTTATCATTACTTAGAAGGAAGAGGTGGGGTGGAGGGTCTCATTCCCTGCATTATCAGAGGGGTCCGCCCTGCTCCTCTTCACTTAATGTCTAACTCCTCACACATGGTCAGGGGAGAATCTTTTCACCCATACAACAACCAATCACTGAATACTGTGCTCCCGCTGGAGGTGGGGTGAGGGCCCAGGAGGGGGAAGATCCAAAAGAGAACAAGACAGAACCTCAGCCTGCAAGATGCTCACGTGGAGGGTGGTTTAAGACAGATACTTAGAAGACGTTCCAGGGAGATAGAACCGCAGAAGCAAAGGCACTTAGCAGGAACGTGGAGGCTGGAAATAGTCAGGAAAGCATCCTGGGAAGTGAGAGAGAGGGTTCTGTGCCTGGAACAGCAGGAGATGAGGCTGGAGATGTGTGTTAGGACCATATTATAGTGGTTTTGCTGCTGAGCTAAGGAGTTTGTTCTTAATTGTTCTTCAGTGGCAGCAGCCATCGAAGGCTTTGGAACGGGATTGTGGCAACGTGAAGGCCACCCTTTAGGAGCATCAGTGTGGTATGGGGGTTTCCTCTCTCTGGCTTCCATCCCCCTAACCTCCCCTCCATGTTGGTAGGTGTGGATGATGGCGCTGACATCCCCAGGGAGCTGGTGGTGGGCATCTACGAAAGGATACAGCAGAAGGAGCTCAAGTCCAATGAGGACCACGTCACGTATGTCACCAAGGTGGAGAAGTCCATCGTGGGCATGAAGACAGTAAGTGTCCCCTGCAGAGCAGCATTTACCGTGTGGAGGTCAGCTTCCTTTCCCATGGCTGCCAAGCCACCCTATCTCCCACTGCCTTTTGTTTCTTTCTCCCTGGCGTCTCCTCCCATTCTCCTCCTTCCCTTTCAAAAACACCATCCTTTTATTAATTCTCTTAAAAAATGGTTATTGAAAAAATAGTTATTGAGTGCTTACTTTGTACCAAGCACTGCATCCTGTTTTTTCTTTTGCCTAATTTATTTCCTCATTGCCTTTCGCTAGCAGATACTGCAGCAGGAGAGACTAGGGTGAGGTGTCAAGAAAGACTTCCCAGTGGCCTAGGGTTGAAGCATCTGGATGGTTGGCCATGATAGAAGGCTTAGGATCCCTTTCCTAGTATGGAATGGGTACTAGGCATTCCTGAATGGTCCTAGTGAAATATAAGGCAGGAATGGGCTAAAGTAGAGGCCCTAGACTATGGTGTCTCAACCTATTGGGGTGCCCAGTCAGTCATGACCTGTGTCACAAGCAATATATTCCAGAGTTACAATGATTTTTAAAGTGAGCATTCCCTATAGATTACTATACTACTTAGAGATCAGCAAGGTTGGAGGTCTGAGGCCACCCAGAGGTGCCTCAGAAGAAAGGCCTGGTTATTTACTTCCTAAAAAGCAGCCATTGAAAACCCCATGGAGCACAGTTATTCTCTGACACACATGGGGTCACCATGAGCCAGACTCAACTCAACGACAACTGGTTTATCTCTAGTTCTGAAGGTGGATACTCTGCTATTTATCGCCAGTTCCCTCTCCGTGAGAAGCTGGCTCAGGGCGCGGTTCCCCAGGGGGCTTTGCACTGGGCTTAATCTCCCCAGTCTGTGCAGGGATGGCCTTTTCTGCTTCAGAGACTTCATCGCTGAGGTCTTGGTTTGTCTGGTTTGCCAGTGCTTGGCTTGTTTTACACACTGGAGTTGATTCAAGATATGCCTGTGCACTGGTTTCCTAGGGCTGCCATAATAAAGTACCACACAGTGGGTGGCTTTAAACACCAGAAATTTATTGTCTCACATTTTGGAGGCTGGAAGTCCAAACTCAGGGTTTCAGCAGAGCGGTGCTCTCTGAAGCCTCTAGGGAAGAGCCTTCCTTGTCTCTTTCAGCTTCTGGTAGCTCCAGGCATTCCTTGGCTTGCAGCTGCAGTATGACTCCAATCTCCATCTTCACGTGACCGCTGTCTGTCTCTCTGTGTCTCTTCTCATCTTTTATAAGGATACCACTCAGATTGGATTATGACCCACCCTACTCTTGTATGACCTCATAGTAACTGATAACATCTTCCTAGACCCTATTTCCAAACAAGGTCATGTTCACAGGTACCAGGGGTTAGGACTCCAACAAATCTTTTTGGAGCACACAGTTCAACCCATAGCACTCTGGAATCCCCTCACTCTTGCACACTTGCCTTTGGATGTGCTGTAGAGAAAGAGGCAAAAGTGTCATACCTACAAGTGTTAGAGGGGAAAAGGCCGACAGTGCCTGGATTTGAACAATCTGGAGGCTCTTTTCATTTCCTTTCCCCATCCCCTACTCGTTTCTCTCCTCATTTGCTCCAGTGAGGTGAACCCCTTCTTCCTCAGCTCCGCAAGAAGTGTGATGAGAGGGCAGAGCCCAGATGAGGAGGGAGGAGGTTTGGGGTCATGCTCAGGCCCTCTCCCCTCTCTGAGCCTCTGTCTCCTCTTCTGGAAAGTGGATGCTATGGGGTAGGGAGGGCCTGGGTCTCTGGGGACTCTCCCGCTGAGCGCATGTCTTGGTTCCAGGTGTTATCGGTACCCCACCGCCGCCTGGTCTGCTGCAGCCGGCTCTTCGAGGTGACAGATGTGAACAAGCTGCAGAAGCAGGCCGCACACCAGAGGGAGGTGTTCCTCTTCAATGACCTGCTGGTGGTGAGCAGCCAGGGAGTGGGGCGGGTAGGAGTTCTCTCTCAGAATCAGTCCTGCCCTGACTACGTTACCTTCTAACAGAACGTTATTTATGGAGTGATTGGTTTACAGTTCTCATGGTGCTTTCACATCATGGGATAGGAGGTAGCTGAAGCAGATATGATAATTCCCATTTTATAGGCTGCAAAACTGAGGCACAGAGAGGTTACATTGTCTGTTTGTGGTTACACAGTCATGGTGGAAATGAGCTAGATCTCAGACCCTCAGCCTCTCCCACTTTACCAGAAGCCTGGAGCAGAGAAGATGTGGCTATGTGCTTCAGTCCCATGTATGGGAGGTAGGCGGGTAGGCCGGAATGGAGCACGCACCCTTAGCTCGGTGGGGGAGATGCTGGGGTACATGTATGCTCACACATCTGAGGGGTACTCATTCGTCACTCCTTGAAAATAAGTATCTATTCAACAGTTATTTTATGGGTGTCAACTCTGTGCCAGACACTATTGTAACTGTTGGGAAAACAGTAGTGAACAGGATTTGATTTCTCTCTTTTCCTCACACCCGTGTCCTCTCTATCAGTGAGTCCCGTTCATCCCAAATCTGACAACCTCTTACTACCTCCACTGCTACATTCTAGTTCCAGCCCCAGCCTCTCACCTGGATCACCAGGGCACCTCCACACCTGCCACCTGTGGTCCACACAGCGGCGGAGTCATCTTCCCAGAGAGCAAATCAAGCCTGGGCCTGCAAGGCTTCCAACTGCCCCGCCCCCCAGCTTCCTGTGTAGTGAGGAAGAAGTCCAGACTCCCCAGGCTGGCCTGTGGCCTCCAGGACTGCCCTTGGCCCTGACCTCACCACACCACCCTCCCCCCCGCCCGCCAGCTGTCCTGCTCCAGCCACCCTGAGCTTGAGCTGCCTCCTCACAGGCCAGGCTGGCTCCATCTCAGGCCTTCATCCCTACTGCTCCTTCTGCTGGAAAAACTCCTTCCGGTCCTTGCATGGCTGCCTCCCTCTCTCCATCCAGGTCTCACCTCACATGTACCCCCTTCAGAGAGGTCCTCCCTGACCACCTAGCAAGGAGCCTGCTCAGTCACCCTTTATTCCTCACTCTGCTTTTTGTTCTTCAGTGCACTTGCCAAGTGTCTGAAATGATCTTATTTACCTATTTGTTCCTGTGGTTTCTTTGTTTATCATGATTGATTGATCTACACCTTGACTGTCTTCCTCCATGAGAACGTAAGCACCATCATTCAGGTTGAGGGCTCTCTCTGTCTTGTGTTCTGCTGTATCCCCAGATCCCAGCTCATAGGAGGTGCTGAATAATGATTTGTTTATTGAACAACTGGCTGACTGAGCTTTCATTGTAGTAGGGGAGGGAGATAGAAAATAAGACAACAAACAAGATCAGATGTTGGGGGAAGGTGCTATGGAGACAAAACGCTGATAGGCTAGAGAGTGACTGGGCTTAGGGTGGGAGGTTTCTATTTGCTTTTATTTTGTTTTTTTTGGTTTTTTGGATGGGCTGGTTAGGGAAGTCCTCTCGAAGGTAACATTCGAGTTAAGACCTCAGTAATGAGAACAATCCAGCCATGTAAAAAGCTTTGAGGAGAGAGTTGTGGAGAAGGAAACAGCACACGCAGAGGGCCTGTGGTGGGACTGAGCTTGCCCTGTTCAAGCTGCAGAGAGGAGGACAGTGTGGTTCCAGCATGAAGCCAGAGTAAGGCAGAAACCAGACCAGGGGACACTTACAGGCCAGGGCAGGAAATGTGAATCGGATTCTAAGTGCAGTGGGAATAGCCACTGGAAGCTCTTGTGCAGGGAAGAAACATTTTGATATAATATGTGTACGTGTGTGTGCACGTGTGAATGCATCCTGAGTGCATAACTGTGCATGTATATCTGTGTACCTTTGTGTGTGTGTGTTTACTTGTCTGTTCACGAGACCATATCGGTCATCCCTGTGTGCTCATGCCTCCACACGTGCACAAGCGTATTTATGTGAATTTACACCTGTTGGTGCATGTCTATCATCCTCTCTTGAACAGATTCTCAAACTTTGCCCGAAGAAGAAGAGCTCCTCCACGTACACTTTCTGCAAGTCGGTCGGCCTGCTGGGCATGCAGTTCCACCTCTTTGAGAATGAATGTAAGTCTGGATTGGGCAGGAAGGATATGGGATAGACTGGTAGAACGGGAAGCTGAGGGAAAAGGGCTATAGTGGGGTGGAGGGAGGCAAGGGTGCCAAAAGCTGAGCCCACTCCCCACCTCTGGCTGGGCTCTAGCCTTGGCCCCTGCTGCTCACAGCCCACTGGGGTCCTGGGGTCTGGTTTCCAGATTACTCTCATGGCATCACACTGGTGACCCCGCTCTCGGGCTCTGAGAAGAGGCAGGTGCTGCATTTCTGTGCCCTGGGCTTGGACGAGATGCAGAAGTTTGTGGAGGACCTGAAGGAATCCATCGCTGAGGTGGCAGAGCTGGAGCAGATCCGGATAGAGTGTAAGGATGCAGTGTACCCGGAGTCAGTTGGTGGGGGTGGGGTGGGTGGGCACCCGGTCCGCAAGGGACAGGGTCAGCTTGTAGACAGACACAGCTCTGGTTCTGTGCTTGTCCCGTCTGGAGTGAGAGTGGGGTGAGGCACAGCCCTCCTTCCACCCCCTGCTCCCTCTCTCCTGGCTCCACTGCCCTGTCACAGGTACACTGCTCTTCGTGTTCCTTCACAACGGAAGCCAGGTACACTAGAGTGTGCACACCTAGCCAGATCCGTGGGGCAGCAGGTGGGCCCCTTGGAACAGAGAGCTCTGCTTTGTTTCACCAGAGCGTCCAAATGAGCTGGATGCAAGCAAAGAAGTCACTGGAGTGCAGGCTCTTTTCTCTCCACCAAAATGTCTTTTATAGCTTTTCCCCTGCAGCCCCCCAGGATGCAGTCAAGGTTCACTTATCACATCTGGTTGTTTCATTCCTATAATCTTTTAATCCAGAATAGTCCCCCCACTTCACTTTTTTATGACATTGTCTTTTTGAAGAATCCAGGATAGTTTTCTTTTATGCGCTCTCATTTTTGATTTGTGTGATTATTCCTCTAAGGAATGTCTTGATTCTTGATTGTTCCAGTTGAGACATTTTTAAAAAAACATGGGTCTCTGGAGTCCCTCGGTGGTACAAACGGTTAATGGCTGCTAACCGGAAGGTTGGAGGTTCAAGTACACCCGGAGGTGCCTCAGAAGAAAGGCCAGTCAGTCAACTTTAGAAAAATCAGCCTTGAAAACACTATGGAGCACGGTTCTACTCTGACACACATGGGGTCGCCGTGAGTCGAGGTTGACTCTACAGTGACTGTTCTTCACACATCTGGGTTTACCAGTCGCTTTTTGGTTTAAGAAAAACACATCAATGGCCTGCCACCTGTGCCCATTTGCCAGCTTTTACTGTATAAGTATTGCAGGGGGCTTCAGATAGCCTTTAAAGAGAAGTCAATTAAGGATGGATTCAGAAACTGAAACAGAAAATAAAAATATACTTTAAGTCTGCCTTATATGGCCACTTAGTTAAAAAGTGCCTCTAAATTAATATAAATCCACTAAGCAATAGAAGGGCAGTGGAAGTTTTTGAGCAGGAGACCAATATGACAGGGCAGTGCTTTTAATCACTGTTTATTGAGCACCTGCTTCGTGCAGGGTGGTGGTGTTGTGTGCCCTCGAGTCGATTCCGACTCATAGCTACGCTATAGAATAGAGTAGAACTGCCCCATAGGGTTTCCTAAGCTGTAATCTTTATGAGAGCAGATCACTAGGTCTTTTCTCCCATGGAGCCCCTGGTGAGTTCGAACCACTGACCTCACGGTAACCATTGCACCACCAGGGCTCCTTATGTGCAGAGTAGTTTATTTACATGCTGTTAATCCTCACAGTGAGGTCCCTAGGTGGCACAAACGGTTAAGCACTTGACTCCTAGCAGAAAGGTTGGTGGTTCGAATCCACCCAGAGGCACCTCGGAAGACAGACCTGATGATCTGCTTCTGAGAGGTCACACCCTTGAAAACTCTGTGGAGCAGTTCTGCTCTGCGCACCTGGGGTCTCCTTGAGTCAGAATCAACTCAATAGCAACTAGCAACAACAGTCCTCACAGTGACCCTGCCAGGGAGGTGTATGTCTCCAGGTTACCGATAAGGCTCCGGGAAATTAATAGCACGCCCAGGTCATATACACTAGAAGGGGAAGAACTGGCATTCACATTTAAGTCTGATTCCAAGGCTCATACGCTCTTTTCTCTGAAAGTGCAAGAAAAGGTTCTGTTTATAATTTCCCAAGAAAATAATCCAATTCAGGTTAAAACAAAAATCCACCAAACTAGACTGTATAACTCAGGTAACTGGTCAGGGGTGCAGGTGTGACATGTAAATTCCCTTTTCCCAATCTGTTGGCATGCTTGAGTTCAGCAGTGTAGCAAACAAGACTCTTTGCAAGGGCTGGCCTGGGTGCCCAGAGAGGCCACCCCGGCTTTTGTTCTGGAGCAGTCTCAAGGACGCATCCTGAAATGGCTTCTTTTGTTTTCAAAGTACCACAGATGGCTCTGTGCAGCCCTGGGGAGCCATAGGCATAGACTGGCACTAGCATAGCTGGAAGAGGCTCCTTTTCCCCATCGGCCCCGAGAGCCCCACATCACATCCCTTCCAGGTACAAAGGAATAGATATTGTCAGAACCTGTTATGTCAAGAGGTGAAATGTCCTCTCCTGCTGTCTAGAGGGCAAGAGAACAGGGAGCAAGGCTTACCTTTGGCTTTTTTTGTTCAGACAGAGAGAAAGGGATGGAGCACCTGAGGAAAGATGAAGGGCTGGTCAGGGACACAGGGAAGAAAGGAAGTCAGAAAAAAAGAAGATGACAAACAGTAGCAGCAACCATTTCTTGAACACTGATTACATGCCAGGCACTGGGCAGATTGCTGAGTCTATTATATTATTTACTCCTAAAGCGAGGAGCCCCGGCAGCACAGTGGTTTAAGCACACAGCTGCTAACTGAAGGGTAGGCGGTTCAAACCCACCAGCCACTCTGCGGGAGAAAGATGTGGCAGTCTGCTTCTGTAAAGATTTATAGCCTTGGAAACCCTATGGGACAGTTCTACCCTGTCCTGTAGGGTCACTGTAAGTTGGAATTGACTTGACAGCAATGGGTTTGTTTTGTCTTTTTCAATTATTCTGTATTAGTAACAGCTCAGGCAAGTTGTTTTAGGATTGTTGTTGTATACTGTTGAGTGGATTCCGACTCATATAGCAGCCCTATAGGATGAGTAGAACTGCCCCGTAGGGTTTCCACAGCTGTGTATCTTTATGGAGGCAGACTGCCACATCGTTCTCCCACGGAGCAGCTGGTGGGTTTGAACCTCCCACCTTGCGATTAGCAGCCATGCGCTTAAACCACTGCACCACCAGGGCTCCGCTATGTAATAATAATAAGTATTATTATCCTCATTTTAGAGATGAGGAAACAGGCTCAGAGTTAAGGAAGTTGCCCAGGTTCACACAGTGACAAGAATTGCACAAAGGTTGTAATTACTATGCTAATTTCTCCAAAGCCAAGACAGCCCCTGCAGGGAGAGGAACAACTCTCAGTTCAGGAAAAATATTTAGTACTGATTGATGGTGTGATTCAGGCAATCGGTACAGATGGTTCTGGTTTGGGGGTTTGCAGTTCAGTGTCCCTGGATTATAGACAACCAGAGAGACAGATAATGGGACCCAGGAGAGTCGCTTTAATAAAAGGAACTTGAATTATGTCTCCTGGAAAAGAGAAGCTGGAGGAGTGATTTAATAATGACTGTCAAGTCTCCAAGGATGGTAACTGGCAGATCTCTAACACCGCTGAGGGAAGAACAAGAAGGAACAGGTTTACAGTCCAATGAGAGGAATTAAAGTTGAGTACCAGGACAGATGTCCTGGCCCTGGAAGCACGTGGGATTTCCTCCTTGAGATGGCTTTGAAAACCCGATAGAAGCTCCGGCCTGCAGGTGCCGGGGAATGGATGAGACATCACTAACCAACAGTCCTAAAGTCTGCTGTGTGCCAAGTGCTTCTTATACATTGTAATAAAAGCCAGACCCTGTTCTAAGTGCTTTAAATGCATTTTCTCACATAATCCTCTTTACAACACTTTGAAGTAGGCCCTGCTGTCCTGTCAAGTGAGACACTGAGAGGTTAAGAAACTTGCCTAAAGCCACACAGCCAGGAAGCATCAGAACCAGGATTCAAACCCAGGCTGCCTCCCTCTTAACCTGTTCTCCCTCTCTATTGTGACGTGCAAGTAGATACTATCATCCCATGTATAGATGAAGAAACCGAGGCTCTGAGAGGCTCTTTAACTTGAAATTAAGTGATATGGCCAGGATTCAAAGCTAACTTGGCCAGACTCCGAAGTCCATGTTTTGGTAGCAGGGATTGGGATGTCCCTCCCCTTCTTCTACCTTTTCCTGCTCTCTCTCATCATTTCTCCTCTCAGCTCTGCGTGATCAAGGGTAGGGGTTTCTCTCTGTTCACTGGCCTCTCCATCCCCTAGGGGAGCTAGAGAAACAGCAAGGAGCAAAGACCCTCTCCTTCAAGTCCAGCGGAGCCCAGGTGGACCCACAGTCCAAGCAAGGATCACCTACAGGTAAGCCGCAGCTCCACTCCGGAGCTCCTGGGACCCCAGGCCAGGGATGGCCCAGGCCCTGGGCCCACTGAGGCCACGCACAGTCCCTGGGCTTGGCTTCCTGGGGAACTTGGGTGAGTGCCCATCTCCATGACCATTCGTTTCTGCAGAGGAGCTCCGGGCTTATTTTCTTTATTTTGTGGGGCTGTTATTATCACTGGGAGTCAGGGGAAGAAATATGTCAGGTGAGAAAGAAATGCATCCATGGTATAAATGGCACTAGAGGTCCAGAGTCCAGAGCAGGGGAGAAGGAAGGCTGCACAGAAGGGTCTGGAATTCTTGCTCTTCCCCTTAAAGTCCTTTCACTAATAAACCCTGAGCACTCTGTTATCCCAGGCCCAGAGTCAGCCCACCCCAAAATCCAGATAAACTCTCAAGCCCGATTTCCCAAACAGTTCCTTAAATTAAATGATTCACCTCAGATGATTCAAGCCAGCTGCAGACTTTGCTTCGCCTTTGCCCACTTTCTTTAGACCTGCTTCCTTCCACCAGCTGACATGGTCCTGCCTTTCTCCCTCCTGCCCCTAACCTCAGCCCCCACCTGTGCGCTCATGGGAAGAGTTACCCTACCTCCACTCCACCAACCCTGAATGAAAGAGAATTAGGAAGAGAGATGGCATAAGGATTAAGACTCATCCCAACAAAAGCCCAGCAAACATCCAGAATTGTTCGCTAATTCATTCAGTTATTTATTATTACATTTGACAAGCATTTATTAAGTGCCTGCTGTGTGCCCTGTGCTAAGCACTGGAAAGCAAGTGTCATAGCAAGACATCAGTTTGAGCGGAGAAACTCCAGTGGATTTCATCCTGGCCTGTAACTTCAGCCATTGGCCGTGATGCAAGGCTTTGGACAGGCAGTACCGTATGAACTGGTCACACCAGCTAGGAGAGGCGATTCATTTTCCGAGCAAGACTTGGGACTCTCTTTGCTATGTGGAGATGTAGCCTCTTCTGTGTATGGGTTTGGGCTGCAATCAAGCACCATAATTCTGCTTTCCAGTAGCCCCTTGTCTTAGTCATCTAGTGCTGCTACAACAGAAATACCACAAGTGGATGGTTTTAACGAAGAGAAGTTTATTTCCTCATAGTCAAAGTAGGCTAAAAGTTCAAATTCAAGGTGTCAGCTCCAGGGGAAGGTTTTCTCTCTCTCGGCCTTCTCATTAGTGTTCCCCCCAGACTAGGAGCTTCTCGGCGCAGGGACCCCGGTCCAAAGGACGTGCTCTGCTCCTGGCACTGCTTTCTCGATGGTATGAGGTCCCTCTGTCTCACTGCTCACTTCTGTCTTTTATATCTCAAGAGATTGCCTCAGGATGCAATCCAGTCTTGTAGATCAGGTCCTGCCTTACTAACACAGCTGCCGCCCATCCTCCCTCATTAACATCATAGAGGCAGGTTTACAACATATAGGAAAATCACACAGTACCAGGAATCATGGCCTGGCCAAACTGATACACACATTTTCTGGGGGACATAATTCAATCCACAACACCGCTTCATTACTATAAGGTCACAGTGCATGGGTCACTGCGTGTTCACAGTTGTTTAAGCTTCAGAGCCAATGCTCAGCTGTGATTTCTTCCCTGACCTCCCCACTCCACAGCCCGCACCCCAGCCTGCCTCTTTTGCAAGCAATAACCCCTCAGGCTGGGATGCATGTCCCCAGGGACTTTTCCAAGAGGAGCCCCCACAGTGGGATGTTCCCAAACAACAGCACAGCTCCCCCTTGTGCTATAGAAAGCAGAGGGGTCAGCACAGTGAGGGGAAGTAGCACCCTTGGAGGGGCGGTATCTGAGAACTAAAGGGGTTCCAGCTGAAGGGCCTTGAGATGCCTGCTTGCGTTGAGGATGGGAACTGGGGGTGACTGAGCTAGAAAGGGTTATCAAACTGACCCTGGGGTCCACAGGGACCCTGGTGCTGTGCCAAGCCTGTCAGAACCACCCTAATAGTCATGACAAAGCTGTTATTAGGCTCTCACTGTGCCAGGCACGGTGAGTGCTTTACAGGCCTCCACTCATTTAATCCTCATTGCTTGGCTAGGTCCGTCGGTGGTGCAAACAGTTAACATGCTGGGCTGCTAACTGAATGGTTAGAGGTTCACGTCTACCCAGAGGTACCTCAGAAGAAAGGCCCGGCAGTCTACTTCTGACAAATTAGCCATTGAAAACCCTATGGAGCAGTTCTACTCTGGCATACATGGGGTTGTCATGAGTTGGAGCTAGTTTATTCAGCTAGGTAGCAGGGAAGGGAACAAAGAAGAAACATGGCCCTTGCCCTCAAGGAGTCTGTGGTTGAAGGAGACAGGTTAACATGTGCCCCCCCCACACAGTGGAACCCCCTGTGCTTCTGAGAGCAAAGAACCAACGCTCACTTCATAAGTCAACTTTCAAAGTCTGTATTGGGAATGCTTTCACTGGGTAAATTAGACTCAACAATGCCAACATCAGAAAGAACTTAAGAGATCTAGTCTTCAGAGGCCCAGAGGGGTATAGCATCTTGCCCAAGGTCACACAGCTACTAAGTGGCGGGACTAGGACTAGAATGCTGGGCTTTTGACTTCCAGGCTACCACCCCAGGCTGCATCACAGTTGTGAGTAGTGGGGCACATGGGGTCTTCCTACTCACACCATCTAATTGCAGAGATGGGGGAGGGGCGGATTTGTTTCAAGGTAGGTGGAGATTGAGCCCTGTGCCCTTTGCATTCAAAGCCAAAAGAGACGTGGCGCTGGGGGAGAGGCCTGCGGAGAGCACAGTGGAGGTAAGTGGAAGCCTGGTTGCTGAGGTGAGTGATTCTGTGCCCCGCTTGCCCTTCTTCTCACCGTCTCTGTTGTTTCTCTTCTCAGGTATTAATCAATGCCTCCCCAGCCCGACTCACCATTTTACCAATTTCAAGAGATACAATTAAAAGTTACTGCTAGCATGGGTAATGCCACTGTTCCAGCGCCTAATTAAGCCGCCAGCACTTTCTACCCGTCCCCGCCCTAGCCTGCCCCAGCTGGTTGCCCTCCAAGGCTGAGCTCCCAGACTAACACCGTGGACATGAAGCCCATAACACCCTCCATGCCGGTCCCTCCCATGCTTCCCCAAGTCAACTTCCCCAGCAAACTGCTTCTTGTTCACTGATCCCCAAATACTTGTTATTGTCAGAGAGCTCTATATTCCCTTCCCCAAATCCTCCCACCCTCCATACGAGGGGCCTGGGCTTCCTCCAGAGAATCACCCCTAAGTCAGGTTCCCAAGTAGTCACTTTCAGGGTAGACCCTGCCCTCCTGGATACCTCTTGGGAGAAGTTGGAGAATTGAGAGTGCAGGCAGCTGGGAGGGTGGAACTTTTCCCTGGAGCAGCTGGTCCATCTGGAATGCTGGCCATGGGGTAGGGATGCATACAGGAGAAAATGAGGCCAAGAAGGAAGAGCTGGGTTGGGGTTATGTTAGAGGTTTTCCTGGGACAGGAGTCCCTCGGTGGTGCAAACAGTTAAGCACACAGCTACCAATCAAAAGGTTGGCAGTTCAAATCCAACCAGAGGCTCCTTGGAAGAAAGGCCTGATGATCTGCTTCTGACAGATCACAGCCATTGAAAATCCTATGGAGCGGTTCTATTCTGAAACATATGTGGTCACCATGAGTCAAATCGACTCCATAGCAACAGGTTTGGTTTTTTGGTTCCTGGGAGAAGAGCTGATAAAACTGAAGACTGTCAATCCCCAAGCCACAGCTTCCTTGGCTGTTCTGTTGCCCAAGTGAGAGAATGGGAAGGGAGTGGGGACGCAGCAGCAGCAGCTGGCCTCTGCCAAACCCAATTGTCACTTGGGGAGCACACAGTTGCCCCTGCAAGACTGACTGGGACTGGCCCACCCACACTGGCCTCCTAGAACCTCAGTGAGCCCCTCCCTCCCTCGCCAGGCCACCAGGGACCACTGGCTGCTCTCACACACGCACACCTCCTTCCCCAACCCCACTCCAAGCTGGAGGGGCCTCCCACTCTGGTGCTCCATGGGGACCTGCACTTAGATGTCTGAGGGAGGTGCCAGCCCACCAGCCTGACTAAACTCTGGGAAGCCCCAGGATCCCCACAGGGGAGCTCGCTTTCTTCCATCCATCCCTATGGCCCCCATCCCCACACACCTGTGTCTGGAGGAGGCACCTTTACACGGAGGAGCTTCCCGCCCCAGCAGCTGACAAGCCCCCAGGGTGGGTATTCCGTCCTCTGTCCCCTCCCCTCCCCATCTTCCCGCAGCTGCCCATTCTCTAGCCTTGCAGATAAGCGCACTAAGTTACCAGCCCTCCGTTTGTTCTACGAGCCCTGCCTACGCCTTAGAGAGGACAAGCACTCCAATGCCCCGTTCTTCCCTCTTACCCTGCCCCAAAGGGCATGTGGCTATCTGCAAGGCTGACACCCCCTTGGCTAGCTCCAGGGCCCTGCCAGCCTCTGCTCCCAGCGCAGAGGGCAGCCTCACTGCCCAGTGGCCTCTCGGCTGGACCCCGAGCTCTCTCTCCCCTGCCCTCTCTGTGTCAATGCCTGGCCGAGCCCCTTGGCAGGCGCTTTTCCATTGTCTCTGAGCTATTCTGACCTGCTACTCCTGTTCCACCTGACTGCCTTTCTTTGTCTCTCTCTCCTCCTTTCTTCCTTTCTTTCCGTCCTTGCTTCCTTCCTTCCTTTCTTCTTTTTCTTTCTTTCTTTCCTGCATCAGCAGGGAGGTGAGAAGGGGGTCAGAATGCAAGGGGGGTTTGCTGTCACTTCCTGCTTTTCGCTTATGAACCATTAAAATAAAGGTGTCAGGCTGGAGGCGGGTGGAGGGAGAAGTGGGAGGTGCAGACAGTGAAGGGGGGATCAGAAAGCAGGAGGTGGAGGAGAGGTGCAGGGCAAGGCTGAGCGGCATGGCGGGGGTGGGGGGAGAAGGTGGGGGGAGAAGGAGAAGAAGGCTCAGTGGCCTGGGCTTGGGGCAACCAGGCATTTGCCTGGGGAAGGGCAACTGTAAAGTCTGGGGAGAGCAAGCAGAAGGGGCCTGGCCTGCCTGGCCATCTCAGGCCACTTTTCTCCTGGCGGAAGAATTCAGAATACAAGCAGGTGCGGGGAAGAGCCTATCCCCTCCAGCAGCGGTGGTGACGAAGGCCCTCTGTGTGAATGAGGACCACCAGGAGGTCCCACGAAGAAAGTGGGCTGCAGCCCTGCTCTTGTTCTGCTGTGGGTCTCAGCAGGGCAGTGAGGGGCACAGGGGGCTCTTTTGTTTAGGGGACCTCAGACCTAGACAGTGCTGCTGAGGCTGGAGGTTGAGAGTAAAGAATAAAGGCTGGCAAAGTGCTGAGCTTGGCAGTTGGGGGCTTGTGAATATTGAGGGTCAGGACAAAGAACCAGGGCTTGGCGAGGCCATGGGGGTGCCTAGAGCCAGGAAAGGGGATCCCTGAAATCGTACCTTTGGGCAATAAACAGTATTAAGATCAGCTGGCTTAGGGCTGAGATCGTTTTGGGTTGGGCCATCCTGGTCTAGGCTCAGGGATAAAGTCCCCCCGCCCCGCCGCAACCTCAATTCCCTCTCTGTGCTCTGAGCAGCTGGCCTTGGGAGGTGGTGCCCCCAGACAGATGGTGGCCCAATAGCAAGCGTCCTCAGAGAGGAGAAGGGTCTCAGCCATCCCCCTAAGGGTTGTTCTGTATGGGTGTGGTAGATCCTATCAGCTAGAGAGCCTGGGGATGGACCATGGTAAGGAATGAAATCCCTCTCCTTCCAGAATACGCTAGCCTCCCTTGAGCTCATTTCACCCACCTGCCTCTGCCAGCTAGAAGAGGCCAGCCTGGTTCACAGTGACTTCCATGGTCTGAGAGAAAAGGCTCGTGAGCACCATCTGGGCCACCTCCTCTTGCCCTACCCAGGGGATAAGAGTTGTTGAGCCTTTTCTGGGTAACTCCTTCCTACAGCAGAACAGATTTAACCAGGACCTAGGTCGGGCCAGAAAGGCAGCCAGGGACCTAAGACTCTGCCCTCGGCTATCTGAGCTGCTCTTGGTGCTGGTCATGGACTTGGGAGTCTGGGTGGATGGGCTAGGTCCAGACCACTCCTTCCGGGGTCCCTGACATTCTGGGGTTTGGATACCTGTCTGATGTCGCAGTGACGATGAGGCTTGCCCTTTAACAAATTTGGCAGGAGGAGAGGGGGGTGAAGGCTCAAAGATGCTTGACTGTCCTGTGTCTAGTTCCCCTTTGTCGTCAACACACCCCTGAGAGGCTGGGAAGGAATAGAGGCTGTTATCTCTGCTTTCCAAACTCTGAGGTTTGCGGGCAGTGAGGCAAGTGAAGTTTTAGCCACGGCCCAAAGCTACCAGCCCAGCAGGTCCATGTAATCAGACTGTAGAGCTCTGCAGAAACCTAGAGTCAGTTGGTCCAACTGTCCATCTCACAGATGGGGAGACTGAGGTCTAGCAAGGTGAGATTGCGCACGGTCAGTGGTGGAACCCTCGACTCCACTGTCCCTCTCCGGATGACCAGGGTCAGCCCTTCTGCTTTCCTCTAGGTGGAGAGATGGGGGAAAGGGTTAAAGTGCGGGCTGAGTGCACGTTCTCGGGCAGCAGGAGCCAGGAGAGGGGGAGGCAAAGGGCAGCTGAGGGTAGCCAGTCCTAGCAGCTGGGAATTAGTGTTGTAACATTTCATGCTTCTCTGGCTGTTTCTAAACTAGGTGTCAATTCACAACAGGCTCCAAACGTCCCATCACAACCCCGGGCTGGAGGCCGAGAAGGGAGCGCCGGCGCCACTGCTAAACCCGCAGCCTAGCCCCCTGCGAGAGCAGCCCCAGCTGCTGCCACCACCACCACCCACGCCCCCAGGGACCCTGGTGCAGTGCCAGCAAATTGTCAAAGTCATTGTCCTGGACAAGCCCTGCTTGGCCCGCATGGAGCCCCTGCTGAGCCAGGCCCTCTCCTGCTATGCCTCGTCCTCCTCCGACTCCTGTGGCTCCACACCCCTGGGTGGCCCAGGCTCCCCCGTCAAGGTCATCCACCAGCCTCCGCTGCCCCCGCCCCCGCCCCCCTACAACCATCCACACCAGTACTGCCCTCCGGGCTCCCTGCTGCACCGGCGCCGCTACTCCAGCGGCTCAAGGAGCCTGGTGTAGTCTGCACTCCCACCCTGCTGTCCACGGAGGGCTGGCCGCCAGGGGCCGGGCTGTGCACGGCAGCCCAGACTGCCCTTTCGTGGCTCCCCACACCCTAACACAGTGCGTTCCCAGTCACCGATCACCGCCGTTTTGAAACCAGAACTCCAATCCCTGGCACCTGGTTTGCCTCTTCCGACCATGCTTCCCTTACTCAGTTGAGCACCCTACCCTCAAATCTGGAGACACCAGCTCACCCTCCAGGAGCCCTGCACAGCTGGGAGTGAAGAGCCTCCTCTTCCTCTTGCCACCACGCTCCCCATTTGGACCATGGATTGAAGAAAACGGGAGTGGAGGGTCCCCCCTTCTCCAGACCCTGAAGTCTGCTAGTGCCACAGGGCCTCAGGCCGGTGGGCAGGAGTGTGGGAGGCTGGGCTGGCCAGCACCAGAGCATAGGACAGAAGGTGGTCTCGTACCTCAGGATTAGGTGCATCTGTTGGTGGACTGGGTGGAGGAGGGTTGGCCCTGCTCCCTGGAGGAGCCAGGTGGATAGGAGGTGTGAGAAGGGGCAGCTTTCACTGCTGTCCCCCACCCCCAGCCCAGCGGTCTCAAGAGGCTACCCCTCCATCCCCAGGGAGATTGCCTGTCCTCACCACACCCTTCCCCTTCATCCCAGGATCTCTGCTCTGGCTTTCCCAGGGGCTGGGGCTCTGCCTGCCCAGAGCTGTCCAGAATAGAAGTTCCTAGGCTCCAGGAAGGAGGCAAAGGGGAGCACCCTCAGCTCTCCTGTGGCCAGTTCAACAGGGCTGTGGAATCATGAGGTCATATAGCTGCAAAATGCACTTTTTTCAGAGTATCTTAGTTCCCTAGCCCCAAATACCCAGCCAACTGGAACCAGGTAGGTACAGAGAAACACTCAATAACCAGGTTGCGTTGTTCCATTGTGGAAGCAGACACAGAGAGGGGCAGTGGTTTGCCTGGGGCAGATGCAGCCAGCAGAGGGAGTCAGGGCCCCTTCTTGCTTGACTTCTGTGGCCTCCAGGAAGGGCTTGGGCACAGAGGCGGTGACAGGAGCGTGTGCTGCACAGCCACCTGCATTTCCCCAGCGGCCATCCAAGCTGGCCCCTCAGCCTTTAAACCTCCCCTCCTCGGAAGCACCAGACCTGCCTCTATCAGGGGTGGCTCAAAGAGACCCTAAACCCTCAAAAGTACAAAGGAGAGCCAGCAAGAGGCTCCCGAACTCTCGCCGACTTCCCCAATGGCGAGCAGAATTGAGAGGCAGCCTTTAGACAGACCCACCAAGCCCAGGCCTCGGGAAGCCCCTCGCCCTCGCCAGCCCCATGAGAGGCCAGCCCTGCCTCAGAGACCAGGAGGCAGTGTGCCTTGACCTATTCCAGTCGTGCTCTTTTCAGGAAGTGTTTGTCCCAAGCCTGACTGGACCTCCAGTCGTGTGCCAGTGGTAGTTGCTGTCCTGCGTTAGCATCCCCCACTCCCGGGAACCCATCGTTACAGTGGCCTGAGAGGTGAAAGTGGATATCTACAAAGTCTAAAGTGAATGGACTTAACCCCTACCCCAAGCCCCAACCTGCAGTACCCTGGGCCAGCTGGGAGGCAAAGATTCTTCCCCACTATCTGAGGTTCCAGATGACCTAGTTTTGTGTGTACGTGTGTGGTCACCCAGACGTCATTCTGATGTCACCCCACGGGTTTATTTCTGGTCCTGTCTTTGTTGGCCTTGTTTCCATAATTTGCAGCCAGTTTGCCCTCTTCTCCCGCTGTGGCTCCTCAGCCCACGTGCTCATGGCTGCCCTCATTGCCCTGGTCCCATCTTCTGTGTCATAACAGGAACGCGCCAATCAGAACCTTTCAGAATGGAGCAGCTGGCAGATGGGGTGCCCAAATCAGCCACCTCTGATGCCCTTGTCCAAGGCAGGGCTCACCTTTAAAAAGTGAAAGCCTGGGCAGCAGGTGTCAGGGACACAGAGAGTCAGTGAAGTTGCGAGCATGAGAGTGGATGGATCTTGAATGAGGAGGAACAAAAATAAGAGTTTGAGTGAAAATGATGCATGGGAGGCAGGGAGTATGAGTTATGAAGAAGTATGAGTTATGAGTGTGGCTGAATATATGTATGGGGTGGGGACCATAAGTGCCAGGGGCCACTGAGGAAGGGGGACAGCCCTTGACAGCCCAGCCGGCCTGCTGAGCTCTCCTGTTCCCATCATGCTCCACGGTTTACAAAGTGCCCTTTTTCCCTGGTGAGGGGCACCACTGCTCTGAGACGTAGGTGGGCCCCTCCCACCCACCTCTGCTGAGCCCTGGTTTTCCCTGTAGATTGGGGGCCGGCAGAGTCTGAGGGCTGGCGGGGCCTCTCCTCTGAGAATCTGAACTCTTGGGCATCTCAGAGCCCCTTCCCCAGGGTGGAAGGCTCCCCACCCCTGGGGGCTGTGGTGGCTGCTCTGGGCCCACTAGCAGCACTGGGAGTCCTGCCCTGGCAAGCAAAGCCGCCTGGGGTTAGCAGCACACAGAGCCAATGCTAAGCCTCGGGGGGGGCATTTATCCCCAAGAGGCTTAGACCCCATTTAACCCTGGAGCAGGGCACAGCTGGCCCTCTTCACTGTCAGGGGAAAAAAGAGCTTCACAGCTATAACTTCTGTGCCCGATTTGCCAGCAGACTGAGGTTGGGGCCCACCTCTGTCACTCTCCACACAGCCCAGCCTCCAGAGCCTGGGAAATGCCTCCTGCCCCTGCCTATGGCAGCAGCCAGTCAGGGCCTCAGGCCTTCCCAGAGGACCCAGCTGGAGATGCTCCTGGGCCCCTTGCTCTCCCAAGGCTGAGCAGGAGTGGAGTATGGCTGAGTCCCCAGGCACAGCCTCCAGTGCCCGGCCCCAGCCCCCTGGCTACCTGCCCAATTACCCGAAGATGGTCCCACTCCATCAACTCTCTCAGCCTTACTTAGGGGACCTGGGTCCTTCTCCCAGTTTTATCCATTTGGCCCCAATTCCAGAATCATGAGTGGGAGATGAAACTAGCTTTCCCACCCACTCTTGGGCAAATCCCACCTCCAGACCTGAAACAAGACCCTGCCCTGGTAGCTTGTTCTGGAAGTCTGTCTGTCTGTCTGTCTGTCTCCAAAGGCTCCCACACGCTTTTAACAGCCCTGGGCCCTGACGCCTGAAGTTCTTGACCTTTACCACACCTGTTCCCCCACAGCCTGCCAGAATGTCTCTTTGTGCCCAATAGGCTGCTCCGACAGCCATCTGTCTCTGTGTCCTGCTGTACATACCTTCTTGCTGCAACCCCTCCCCACCAAACAAACCCCTCCACCCTATCGGAGAGAAGCCTCTCTAGGGAAAGGCAGGGTGGCTGCACCCAGCGACTAATCCAAATGGCAAATATTTTGTAACAAAATAGCCCAGAGGTATTTTATCTGTTCAATTCATAGAGTTTTAGAGATTATATTGAAAAATGTCACTTGAGCAAACTGTGTCGGTTTGGTTTCTTTTGTTCCCCAAGAAGGAGGGCCCACCTTTAATCAGAGCGTCCAATTGGTGTGGGTCGGAGGGTGAGAGGAGATACGTCTGCGCTCAGCCCTGAGGCTGCTGGGCAAGGCCTTGGCAGAGGGGAGGCAAGCTACTCTCCTCTGGCCACAGTAGTCTCTCTTTTTACCCCAGGATAACGTGCCATGATGTGAAACAATTAGGAAGCTCTGCCGTACATAAATGAGGCTTGGGCACGAGGAAGGTATGGCCAGCCATCTGGGGGTGGGCACTGGGGCAGAACTGGGGGTACAGGGTGGGAAGTTGACCCCATGTGTGCTGGCCTCACCTACCCTCACTAGCACATGCGTGCGTATGCACACAGAGACAGGGTGGAGGGATGGGGACTCTTTCCTCAACCCCTCCCCTCTTTCACTCCCCCAGCAGCTTTGGTGGCTTCTTTCCCTAGGGAACCAGGAGACCTAGCCCCACTAGCCAGTCCCCAGCATCTCAGGACTTCCTGCTCCCATGATCCTAAGGACCCTAAGAAATAACCTTGAGCCCGGGTCTGGGAAAACTGTGGGAAGTAGCCTCAGGACAGGCAGGAAACCACCGGGGACCACAGAGCTTTTGGCCAATTAAGAGCAGGTTCCAATGGAGACCAGCTTTGGAGGGAGAATGCACCCCAACAGCCCATGTGCCTCAAGGCAGGAGTGAGAGGTGAGGAGGCCAGGACTCCATCTGCCCTGCTATGCTCTCTGCAGTGGAGAGCCAGGGTATGGGGGCGGGGGGGTGTGCGGGGGAAGGACCATGCTTGATCATTAGCCTCAGGAAAGCCAGGCCTTCTAATGGCGTGATCTGGTTTGACAAGCCCAACAATCCACTTCCTGAATGGAGGGGCAGCAGGCTCAGGTGAAAGGATGGATGAAGTTTCTGGAGCCACAGAACAGAGTTTAGCAAACACTTGCTGAGCCCCACAGTGAGCCAGGCCCCCTGCTGGGAGCCAGAAGGGATGGGGTTCTGCAGAGGGATGAGACAGTAGCCAAGTGGGTGTAACAGAAGCAGAAGTCTGATGTCAGGGCCAGAGAGACACACGGTGCTCGGGCCAGTGTCCACAGCTACTTGGAATGCTCACAGGCTCCGTGGAGAGGGGCTTGAAGATGGGGCAGTTTCTCCTGCAGGGAAAGAGGAGAGAGCCTTCCAGCAGCACAGAGGCAGCAGAGGCCAGGATGGCTGGTCCTGGGGCGCCTGCAGAGGGCATCTAGCTGTCCTGGGGACCAGACTCTGAATGTCCTAAATCCGGAAAGCTCCAACGCCCTCGCCAGCTGGTCCCACCATCCTCTGTTAAAGGCCCGAAAAGGAGCATGAGCTTGGCCTCTTCCCAGGAAACAGGAAATTCTGGGAGAAGCCTGGGGCCAACTATGACCTGTCCCATCCTGGGAATTCTCTGACCTAGTAAGCTGAGGACCGGCCCCTTGAGAGCACCCGTGTGGGAGCCCAGCTCAGGGCAGGCCTGGGAGAGGGCCCCACTGTGTGTGCCAGGCTGTGGGGTGTGGCACCCATCTTCCGTATCTGATGGCCCCTGAGGTCATCTAGGAGGAATGCCTGTCCCTTTGGTGTCGTCTGCCATAGAGATGGAGAGCTGTGGTCAGCTACATCTCCCTTTGTGATGATCTTCTGCAGACTGGGGGAACTCATCCATCATTGACTTAGAATGTTTCTAGTAAGGGGTCCTTGGATTTGCTGGTTTCTGGCTGAGAGCCATGGGCCAGAACAAGATGCCAGTGCCAGAAATCAGGATGAGTTCAACAATAAACTTGTGAACATCTGCCATCTGCCAGGCACTGTTCTAGGTGATACAGCAGTGATGGGACAAACAAAGTTCCTGCTTGAGGGGTTTCAGTTGGTCTTGTGAGAAACAAACACACAGATAAACGGGCCAGTGATTTTCACATAGCGGATGGTGATGCAACAGAGGTCGTGGTGGCGGGGCTATTTCAGAGTGAGCATCAGGGTGGACCAGATCTGGTCAGGTCTGAGGTCAGGTGAACCGTCCAGAGACCACCTCCACAGAGGCTATGGGTGGAATGACCACATGTTTTTTTGAGGTAGAAATCAGGACAGCCTGCCAACGGACGGTTTCCTGATATATGAATTTATTTAAATGAAAAGTCTTACTAAAGTATTAAAATGCATGTTATAACCACCTTTATTGAAGAAATAATAAAATTGGGCTTCTCCCAAAATATCCAGGACAGATGGTCACCATAACCACAGACAAGGAAAAGAAGTAGGTTGAAAGTTGGCAGTCAAGGGACTCCAGAAAGGCCCAGACCCCAGAAGCAGACTGGGGGAACTCAGGCAGTGTAGGTGGGGGCAGTGTTCCAGGCTAGGTGGGCAGCCAGAGCAGGAGGATCCAGGCCACTAATGTAGACCCTGGAAAATAAACACCAGCCACAGTGAGACAAAGATGCCTGACACCAAGGCCATCCTGATTCCTGATAGGGGAGAACACCCCCCCATCTAAAGGTCTGGTCAGCCTGTAGGCAGTGCCTTCCTCCCCTGTCACTCCAAACCAAGCAGACTCAGGTTTCCCATTTACAAATAATAATGAGATGGACCCCGATAGCCTTGTACCTGGTCGTGGGGTTGACAACCTTTCACACCTCAGCATGGGCTATATAAATACTGCAGTAAGACTGATTTTTTCCTAAAGTAGGGTTGGCAAAACACCGCTGTGGGCTCTGACATTACTCCCACGCCTTTCCCCAGCCTTGACAGTCATGGCTAATTGACCATTGCTTTCCAGAGATCACCATCAATCAATGTTTGTTGATCCCTGGGGTGAAATTAACTTGCCACCCGGCTCCATGACATGCTCGTTGAGCCACACTGAAGGACAATAGTTTGGATGGGAGTCGTGTTAGAGCAGGAGGTAGACCTTTCTTCAGAGGGCACAGGAAGGTGCCCCTCAAGGAGCAGGGGAGGCCCAGCCAGAGCCAGTGGTGTAGAGTTACAGTTCTTGTCAGCTTCCTGCTTCAGGGACAGCCGGGCTCAGGGACAGGCCCCAAGCGTAGCTTGGAGTCAGGGAGATCAAATGAGGCGACAGGAGTTGGGAAGGGGGTGGGGAGAGGCAGGTCCAGGAATGATCCCACCAGGAAAATTCCATTCTGGATGAGACTGAGGAGTGAGGAAATTGGATGTCAGGAGATGGGGATGGAGGGATGGGAACACTTTCCTCATCCCCTCCGTCCCTCTCATCCCTCCTGCAGGTCTGGATGGCTTCTTTCCCTAGGGAACCAGGCAGCTTAGCCCCACTAGCCCAGTCCCTAGAATCTCAGTGCTTCCTGCTCCCATGACCCTAAGTACCCTAAGGAATAACCTTGAGCCCGGCTCTGGGAAAGCTGTGGGAAGTAGCCTCAGGGCAGGCAGGAAACCATCAGGAGACCTGGCTCTTGTTCCCCTCTCCCTAACTCCCCTGGACCTGCCTTACCCTTCTCTTCCTTGCCCGTGAGGAGCCCTGCAATCTCCTTTCCTTCCAAGACAACCTGGCTAGGAGCCATCCTTCCTCCCTAACCCCCACTGGTGACCAGAAGGCAGAGGGTGAAGGAGCCTTGTCCACCTTCCCGGGGAGCCTCCAAATCCTACTGTCAGGCCTGGGGCAGCCTCACTGGTTAGTTAGTCCAACTGCTTCCTTTTACAGATCAGCAGACTAAGCTAGAAAAAGAACAACAGAATAATCCCCAAGTAAGTAGAAAGACGGAGATAATAAAGACATGAACAGGAATAATGAAAGAGAAAATAAACAGAATTAACTGAGCCAAAAGTTAGTTCTAAGGAATGACAAACCTCTGATGATACTGGTCATGAAAAAGAAAGTCAACACAAATAAATCACTTGAGGGAAATAAAGGGAACGCAACTACCAATATGGAGAATTTCTTTTTTAAAAGAGAGAAAATAGTATAAATAAACTATAAACTTTATGGCAACAATTTTGAAAACCTTCACAAAATGAACACTATCCTAGAAAAATATCTTACCAAAACTGGCTTAAGGAGAAATAGAAGATTTAAGGTATGTAACCATTAAAGAAACTTGAATGTGTAGTTTAAAATCTATCCTCTCCTTTCTGCCCCCCACTAAAAAAAACCAAAAAACAAATACAAAACAAAAAAAACTGCAATACCAGGCCAGATGATTTTACAAAATTCTATTATACATTCAGGGAACAGCTAGTTCTAATCTCCTATAAACTCTTGCAGAGGAAAAAAAGAAAGAACATTTCTGAACCCCTTTTATAAGCCTAATGTAACCTTAAAAACAAAAGCAGACAAGGACAAAACCAGATAAAAAAGCAAAACTCTAGGCCAATCTTGCTTATGAACATAAAGGCAAAGCATTCTTTTTTTTTCTGTGTAACAGGTATTTCTTTCTTTTTTTTTTTTTTTTTTTTTGTACTTCAGGTGAAGGCTTACAGAACAAATAGTTTCTCATGAAACGGTAGTACACATATTGTTTTATGACATTGGTTAACAACCCCACAACATGTCAACCCTCTCCCTTCTTGACCTTTTTTTTTGGTAAAAATACTCATAGCCAAAGATACACCATTTCAAAAATTTCTACATGCACAGTTCAGCAACATTGACTACACTCTTCCAATTGTGCTGCTATTCACACTTTAGATGAAGGCTTCCAGAACAAAATAGTTTCTCATTTAACAGTACACATGTTGCCCTATGACAATGGTTGACAACCTCACAACACATCAACTCTGTCCTTACTCAACTTTGGGTTCCCTCTCACCAGCTTCCTTGTCCCCTTCTGCCTTCTGGCCGTTGTCCCTGGACTGCTGTACCTCATTAGTCCCATTTGGTTTTATGGGGCCGTCCACTCCCAGGCTGAACGGTGAACCTTGGAGATGACTTCACCACTGAGCTAAAAGGGTGTCTGGGGGCCCTACTCTCGGGGTTTCTCCAGTCTCCTTTAGACCGGTAAATCTGATTTTTTTTTTGTGAGAATTTTGTTCTACATCCTTCTCCAACTCTGTCTAGAACCCTCTGTTGTGATCCCGGTCGGAGCAGTCAGTGGTGGTAGCCGGGCACCATCTAGCTGTACTGGACTCAGTCTGGTGGAGGCCTTGGTAGCTGTGGTCCATTAGTCCTTTGGACTTATCTTTTCTTTATATCCTGTTTTCTTCATTCTCCCTTGCTCCCGAAAGGATGAGACCAACGGAGTATCTTAGATGGCTGCTCATAGGCTTTTAAGACCCCAGACACTACTCACCAAGGTAGAATGTAGAACATTGTCTTTATAAACTGTGTTAAGGCAACGCATTCTTAAACAAACTATTAACACACTAAATCTAGCAGCTATAACAAAAAATTATACACAAAGACCAAGTTGGATTTGTTCCAGGAATGAAAAGATGGTTAAGTAATTTTAAAATCTGTTAATACAATTCACCACATTAACAGATTAAAGGAGAAAAAAATACAATCATTTGAATATATGCACAAGAAGCATTTGATAAAATCCAACACTTATTCTTGATTTTAAAAAAACAGCAAACTTGGAACAGAAGAAAACTATAACCAAATAAATGATATCTATCAAAAATCTTCCCCCAGTGGAGGAATCCCTGGGTGGTCCAAATGGTTAACACACTTGGCTGCTAATTAAAAGGCTGACAGTTTGAGTCCACCAGCAGAAGCCTCAGAAGAAAGGCCTGCTGATCTACTTCTGAAAAATTCAGCCATTGAAAACCGTATGAAGCACAGTTCTACTCTGACATACATGGAGTGTCCATCAGTCAGAGTCAACTCAACGGCAACTGGGGAAAAGAGAAAATCTACATCAGCCATCATACTTAATAGTGAAATTCAGAATTCCTTTTAAAACCAAGAGGGAGGCAAGGATGCCTGCCACCATCACTTCTTGTTATCAAGTGGAGGAAGACAAGAAAGAATAAATAAGTAAAAGGAATAATGATTGGAGAAATGAAACTGTCATTAATTTCCAGACAGCCTGATTGTCTACTTACAAAGCCTAAAGAATCGATAGAAGAAAAAAACAAAAAGAATTAATACAGAAGAAAAGGCTGTGGCCAGAGAGGAGGTGGCCTGCCCAAAGCCACATAGTGGTAGCAGGGCTGGTGCTGGGACCTGGTCGCCTGGCTAAGACCTGGCTGACGGCTGTTTTTCCTCTGCCTACTAGCTTGCTCTGGCAGCTCTCTGTCCTCATCCCTACTCTCCTCCCTCCTTGGACCCTTCTCTCAATAACAGATCCAAATTCCAACTACACTTACTGAGGCCAGACTCTGGCCAGAGATGGTGTGTGGCCTACTTTTACTGACTCCTCCTAACACTCCTGGGTGCGGGGTGTGGGGTGGGAGGGAGTCTAGCTGGAGATGAAAGACCAGAGTCTTGCTGGGTCGGGGTGGGGTGTGGGGGTTTGTCCACAGCTAGTTATGGCATTAGGTCTCTGGGTGGCTTAAACTGCTGGTGCTCGTCTACAGACCTAAAGGTGGTGGTTCAAACTCACCCAGCAGCACCGTGGAAGAAAGGCCTAGTGATCTGCTTCTGTAAAGATTCCAGCTGAGAAAACTCTATGGAGCAGTTTTACTCTGTAACACATGGGGTCGCTATGAGTTGGAATCGACTCAACAACGTTTTTGTTTTTGTTTTTTTTTGTAATGGCATTGCTAGTGTGGAATGGGGTGAGGTGGGAGTTCTGCCTTGGCGGTTTTCCATGTGTTGGTGAGATGAGTATGGGCAAAGAAAGCCTCAGAATGATTGCGTCTGAAGTCTTGCTGATTTCTTGTTATAGCAGGGAGGTTAGGCACTGACCCTTTGGAGAGAGCCAGGTCCTTGAGGACTCTAGTCAGCCTTGGCAGACAGTGACCCTCCTCCCTCTGTCCATGGTCTCACCTGGCAGTCCTGTGCTCACCTCACCCACTCGTCATGTGCCCGGAGGGCTCCTCAGACCAGCTGAGCGGCCTGACCTGCTGGTCATTAGACTGGAGGTAGAGGACACTGGATGGAGGAACCAGGGCCCCAGGCACCAACCTAACTTAATTCCCTGTAACCCACCAGGCTTGGCTCTCATCGGTGTCTCTCCCGGCCTCCCCGCCCAGCTCACATGTCTGAGGATGGCTTCTCTGTATTGATGGGTGGTTAATAAGCTTTTCATCCCTGTCAGATCCAATCAGCCCTTGTTACTTCACTGAGCAATGAAACCAGCAGGGAAGCCACGTGGGCGTGGTCATCAGGGAGCTGGGCATGCAAGGACTGAGGTTGGCAGAGAGAGGGGCAGGCAGGCCTCACCTGCCTCAGAGCGAGGAGCAGAGGGCAAGGCCTAGGGCCGGGGAGGTCTCTGGAGGGGTCAGGAGTGGTGAGGATGTGGGGGAGAGGCAAAGAATTCAGACCAGAAGAGCACCAGGGAGCCCTTCCCTACCAGAGTGCTGAGGGCTGCCACTGATGAGGCCCACGCCTAACCCTCAAAGGGCAATTCTCTATTAGTTATCTACTGCCCCTTAACAACTTACTCCAAAACACAGTGGCTTAAAACAGCAATACAAATGTATTATTGCTCTCGGTTTGTGGGTCAGGAATTCGGGGCCCACTTGACTGGACATTTCTGGCTCAGGGTCTAGATCACGTAGCATCCCAGTCATCTGAAGGCTTGACTGGGGCTGGAAGATCCATTTCTGAGGTCGTTTATTTGCACAGCTGTCAAGTTAGTGTTGGCTGTTGGTGGGAGACCTCAGTCCTTTCTGCACAAACCTCTCTCTGTTGGGCTGCTTGAATGTCGACAAGGCATGGCGGCTGGCTTCTCCCAGAGCATGCAGGCCAAGAGGTCAAGGCAGAAGCCACAGTGCCTTTTATGACCTAGCTGCAGAGATCACTCACCATCACATCCACCATATACTATGTGGACTAAGGGTATGAATATTAGGAGGGGAGGATCATTGAGGGCTGTCTTGGAAGCTGGCTACCACAGGGCCCTTAGGGGTAAAGGTCGACCTAACGGTTTATCTCAGCGGCTCCTCCTATGTCCCTGGTCATTTCAGGTCAAAATTCTGGCCTTTCCAGTGAGCCAAGGTCCAGTCCTGTGGTTATGGTACCCCTAGCTGTGAAGTCGATTCTGACTCACAGAGGCCCTATAGGACAGAGTAGAACTGCCCCATAGCATTTCCAAGGGGCAGCTGGTGGATTCAAACTACCAATCTTTGGGTTAGCAACCAAGCTCTTAATCACTGCGCCACCAGGGCCCCATGATTATGATAACCCAAACCAAACACTCTGCCAATGAGTCAATTCCAACTCATAGTGGTTCTATAGGACAGAGTAGAACTGCCCTATAGGGTTTCCAAGGAGCAGCTGGTGGATTTGAACTGCTGACCTTTTGGTTAGCAGCTGAGTTCTTAGCCACTTTGCCACCTGGGCTCTGTGGTTATGATACTCCCCCACAAGCCCCAGACCTGGATGTTTCCTCCTAAATGCCATAGCCCTCTCCTCCAGAACTCCTAATCTATGTCCCTCTTGCCCCCCATCTGGTACCCAATTCTGTTCCTTTCTCCTTTCCCCAAAGCCCATTCCCATAGTCCTGTTGCCTCACCTTGGCAACTAAAGGCTTATCTGACAGGTAGCTGGGTGATTCACTCACACACACACACACACACACACACACACACTCCCCCACCCCCACCTCCCTGGGAGAGCCAGCCCAGCATGGCAGGAAGTCTACCTATCTCCTCCTCCCCTCTGAGGAGGGTCAGGTTCTCAGCACTTACTCAAATGTTCTTTTAATATATCCAGAGGTGCTGGGTACTGCAGGAAGGGTCCTGGATGAGGGGGATAAATTAGGCTTCCAGATGGGGCTCATCAGGGACCCAGATGAGATTGGAGCTCATCAGGGACCCAGGTGAGGCTGGGCTCAAGGGGCAGGTCTGCCGGCCTCAGCCAGGGTTCTGGTAGTTGGGCCTGGGGTGGAGGAGTTCTGACCCAGGACCAAGAAGCAGCATCCCTGGGCGTTACTGCGAAGGAACTGAGTGGGCACAGGAGATGCCTCCTGTCAGCAGGGGCAGCGGAGAGGGTGCCCTGGACCTGACAGGTGAGTTTGGGAGGAGAGCTGAAGGTGGAGCTTGGGCAATTCCTGGAAGCCCCAAACCGGAGTGCAGCCTTCTCTTATTGGGATCTCATGGAGTGGAGTGGCGGAAGCTGTTAAAAGTGGGATGCAGGGCCAGATGGGGGATAATTTCCCCTGGTCAGTGCCTTTCCAACCTAACACACACAGCCGTCGCCACACACGGGGTGTCCGCTCATAGGCGGTTGTTGGCTCTAATCTCAGCAGGACCTCAGGGTGCTCCTCAGCTCCCAGAGCCCTGGCGGACGGGAGTGGGGTGACCACACACACCTTAGAGCACACCTTAGCTTGTGCGCAGGGCAACCTGCACTGGCGTGCTGGCCTTCCTCCAGGGCTGGGCAGTGGGAGGTGCCTCTGGGGTGAGCTAGGGAGGGAGAGAGAGTCCAAGGCCAGGCTAGCACACCAGGCCCAGCCTCAGCAAGAGGGACTTATGGGAGAACAAGGTGAGCAGTTAGGGAATAGCAAACCCCAAAACACCAGCAGCCTCAAAGAGCCAGCTCTGCAAGGAGCCCAGCCTGGGAGTGTGAGGGGCATCCCAAGGAGTAGCTCAAGGTGCCAGGAAGGAGGGGACAGACTTAGCCTCACAGAGTAGGGGTGCCACTGCCAGATAAAAATGCCTCTGCCTAAAATAAGGGGAGAGGGAGAATGACTGCTAAGGAATCCTGGGAGTCAGGAATGATCCCAAACATCAAGAAAATCCTAACTGCAATCTGTTTGGGTTTGGAGTCTACTCTGTCATTCAGGGGCTGCTGTGGCCTGAAACTGTTAGATCTAACTTTGACATTGAACTTAGCCACCATCCTTCTTTGGGAAAGAGAAGCGTCTGTGTGGAAGGGGGAATTGATCCAGGATTCATAAATAGCATCAGAGGGTCTACAAAGTGGGAAGTCCACACATGACAAGCCAGAGTTGGTAGCTGTCCTATGGCTACTCCCTTCTGAGGCACCGGAACTCCTAGACCACAGCCGTCTGGTTTTCTCCTCCTGCTCAAGCAAGGATTCTGGTTTGGAGTCCTCTCCTCTGCCCAAAAGTTCTCACTTCTTCCCCCAGGGCACAGGTTTTGAAGCCAAATGCCTTCAAACATGAATGTGTGAAAAGAGCCTGTGTGAGTAAGGGCGTGGTGGAGCCTGTGGCAAACTAGAAAGTGCCTAAAAGTTATTCACTGAGAAAAAAAAAATTTTTTTAAATATCTTACTGGCCAAACAAATCAAATCTGCCAGTTAAGGCCTCTGCTACCAGTTTGAAACTCAAACAGCCTAAGAGATGAGATGAAAACAGACACCAAATCAAAACCACCCACCTGCTCTCCATGCATACACACGCACCCACACATATACCTGTATTAGCACTCTGGGCACATTAAAGTAAAAGTGTTGCTCCTTGCACATGTAGTGGACCCAATATGAATGGATTCCCATGAGCTATGTAGTTGGCCTCAAGTACATTTCCCTACTCCCTGTTCCCTCCAGGCCCGAATATCCCGCATCCAGATCCCTTTGGACTCATGGGCCCTAGAGGCTCCATACTGAGTCCCAGTGAATGAAGACATGGTTAGAGGAAGGTACTGCCTCTAACTGTCCCCCACACAGAGCAGAGACCTTCTTAGTCAGGCTGTGAATTTAAAGCCAGGGGCATCTGGGGCAGCAGAGGGTACTAGGTGGATTTGTGCAGGTAGAGGAGAGAGGCCATGGGTGACTGAGGACAGACAGCTGAGACAGACTGTGAGACTCGGGGCTGTGAACTGGAGAGAGCTTGTGCTCACCTTTGTGCAGAACTGCCCACCTGGCCTGCAATAGAAAATGTTGTCTTCCAGGCTGGGAAGTACCAAGGCTTAGAAAGCATGGCACCCTCTGGGCAAGAGGCAGGGGGCTGGGGAGACAGAGTGGCCTCAGCCCTTGTGTCCTCTGCAGCTGAGGCTGCCCCAGAGCACGTGCAGACTCTCTCCGGGAGCCCTCTACCACCACCCATCCCCACCAGGGCATGGGGAGAAGGATGTGGGGAGTATTAGACTTCCAGAGGGCGAGAGCTTACACAAGGAAGGAGAGAGCTCATACCTTCCTCCCTCAGCCTGTCCATCCATCTGGCGAGTGCAGAGGGTTCAGGGCTCTTTCCTCCTGCTGGTAAAGGGTGCCCTGGAGATCTGAGGGTATGGGGCCAGGGGATGAGGCACTGCTCCCACCTGCCACCAGGCAGCAGCAGAGAGCACTATGCCCGCCTCCCCTTCTGCTTTCTGATGTCCTCAGTCTCATAAGTGAGAGCAGCCTGGCTGAAGCAGTTTCTCAACATCCCTTCTTCCTGGGCCTCCTTCTTTACCCACTAACTCACCCAAGAAGGGCGGGCATAGGTCCACAGAGCAGTCCAGGGGGAGGGAGAAGGGGACTGCAATAACTCGAGTCTGGACTTCTGCTGGTGCTCAGTGTGCCAAGATCCTTGTTCTCACAGGCAGCAAAGCCCCTACAGATCTGGGAGCAGGATGGTGAATGCGCTGAGGATGGCCTGGGGGCTATCAGCAATGGGACTTACCGTGGCCAGACCACAGATTTTTACTTTGGCTGCTGGGTAATGGCTCAGGATGACGTCTAGGTCCTATTTCCCCCTTATTTGCCTTCTTCCAGTGCCCAGGTTCTGTCCCAGGAAGCTGTCCTGAAGTTAAGAACCCTGGTAAAGGGAGTTCCCACCCCACTCACACTCTTCTCCTCCCTTCCCTTCTGAACACAGGAACCTTGAATATATCCAAGCCCTGCCTTTCTCCTCCAAGAAGCCGTCCCCAGCCAGGGAAGGATCTGGTATATTCAGGAGGGGTGTGGGGAGAGGAGGCAGTATGTGGGGAAGGGGAATAGGAGTGGCTGAGAAAGGGAGGGAGGCATTGTGGCAGCAAAGACGAGGACCCCACACCCATACTCCTCTCTCTGTGGGAGACCAGGCTTTCACAGACTCCAAGGAACCCACTGTGGGTGGAGAGATGGAAAGTGGAAAGAACAAAAGGGTTCAGAGCAGAAATCTGGTCAGAGGAGTATGAGCTCATCAGGAGAAAATACCAAGGTGGGGGCACCAATCTGTGGAGAGCTACTCATCTCTCCACTAAGGGGACCTCTTTCTCTCCCATCCCAAGTCAGAGTAACTGAACAGAAATGAGGCAAATTAAAGACGCACACAGTGGCGGAGATCCATACATGCTTGTTAACTGAGCAGGAGGGTGTAATGGGAAGAATTCTGGCTGGAGAGGAAAGAGACTAGGTTTTAGTCTCATCTCTGGCCCTATGAAATTGTGTGAACTTAAAAAAGTCATTTGGTCTCTTTGGTCCTCAGTTTCCTCATCCATGAAAATGAGGAGTTTGGACTAGAAGCAGGGATAGCAAGTGGAGATGCCTGGAGCACTGTGTTTGGAAGGATGAAGTGGGGAAGGATCTGTGATCAATTAGCAATGTCTGCCTCAGGCATAGGAATGGAAAGTAGAGGTATGCATGCCATGTATTTTTAAAATCTAGGAATCATCTCTAAGTCTCCTCTATCCCGGTGCGCCTTGAGTTGATGACAACACTGCAAGAAGCGAAGTGTGGAGCTTAGGGCTGGAGTTAGGGATGGCTTGAGCGACTGCCTCCAAATAATTCAAGCTGATCATGGCAAGTGAAGGTTTGCTTTCTGTTTCTCTACCTCCTTACCCAGGGAATCTTCAGAATATTAGGCCTAGTGAAGGGCTTCCATCACCAGAGCTGGCGTACTGTAAAGGAACTTCAGAATCCAATGTGATGTATTCAGCTGTCACTTCCAATATGGTGTGTTCCATGGGGGTCTCTGAGTTAATCACTATGTATATTGGAGTACCCTCCCAATGCACAAATATTGTAAGCTCTAATAGGAAACATCCCCACAATGAGAGTTCTCTTACAGTGTAATGTGCTATAATCAAATGGTGGACTTCAAAAAGACCACCTTCCTTTATAAATAAGATGGTGTGTTCCAACAGGGAATTGCATCACAGCATGGCATATTCCAGTGGTGGCGTCTTTGGCCCACCAGAAGAAGCTGCTCCAGCTGAGGAGAGGAGTCTGGCCTCTGGCTGAGGGGTGCTCATGGGCATCCCAAAGGTTCTCAGCAGGACTGTCCACTGGAGGGGGGCTGTCCACTGGAGGGGGGATGGTAGTCCTGACCCAGATTCCTGGCTCAGCAGCCATCCAACCTCTGGCCACATCCTACAAGTAGGTCTCCCTCTCCCCAGCTATTAGTCCGTCCTTGGTTGAGGAGGGCCTGCAGTCCTGGCTGACGACACCGTCCAGATATAGATGTTGCTTGGGCTGCAGCAGGCTAGGGTCAGGGGCGATGAGCTGTCGCAGGCGCTGTGGGGAGAAGAGGCAGTGAGTGGGTACTGTGGGCAAGAGAGGCAAAGATGTCTCCTCATATCTGTATCCCCAGGGCCCAGCACGGGGCAGCTCGATACAGTGTGAATGAATAAATGAACAAATATTTTAAGAGAGAAGAGGCAATAACATGGTTAACAGTGTGAACTGCCTAGGTTCCAATCCTGGCTCTGCGACTGACTACTGTGTGATCTTAGGCAACTCATTCATTTAACCCCTCTGTGCCTCAATTTCCTCATCTGCAAAATGAGGATAATAATAGTACCTACCTCATAGGATTGTTGTGAATATTAAATTAGTTATGTCAAACACTTAGAACAGTACCTAGCATGGGGTAAGTGCTCAATCAGTGTCTATTTTTGTTATTATTATTACTATTACCATTATTTTGTGTTCAATAATTGTCTATTATTTTTCTTTTTATTAGTAGTAATACTATTACTGTTGTTATTGTTATTATTCAAATGGGTATGTAGCAGACATTGCCAATTAGTCAATGTAACATCCATTTTCAACTCCCTCCTCCCTTGCTACCTTCCACAATAGAGGCTGGAAAGGCTAAGCCTGCACTTTTCCCAGCTTCCCCTGGGCAGTGAGACATAAGCAGAATTCTGCTAGAGACTCTTGGGAAAGCTTTTATGACAAAAGGACAGATATGTCTTGTACCATTTCCTCCCCGCCCCGCCCCTTTTCCTGCTTTGAATGCGGATATGATGACTGGAACTGTGACAGCCATCTTGTAACCATGAGGTGATAAGCATGACGGTGAAAAGCCAACATACTCAGGGTGGAAGTGTAGAAATATAGGAAGAGTCTGATCCTTGATGACCTCTATGAGCACCTGAACTAAATGGCAGTAGTCCCCATCTCTGGCCTTCTTAATATGTGAGAGAAAAGAAAAAATAAGCCTATTTGCTTAAACCATTACAGATTAGATTGTCTGTTACTTTTAGCCAAATATATTTCTAGAGATATAATGTCTTTATGGCACTGGCTATAGCTTCTTGCAGGAAAGAATGTCCCAAACTTTAAACAGGGAAACTTTTGCATGTGGTTCACCAGCCAGGGTTTAGATAACAAAAGAAGCCAGGAGCCTGTATATGCAATAAACTATAATGGTTGGTTATCAGTTTCCCAAGAGCAAGTAATATGTGTCTGGGTACTTGATGTTCCCTTGTTTGTAATTTAGTTTTTCCCCTTAACCCTTTGACAGTTTACTCTGTTTAGCCTGCCCCGATGATCTGGTGGGTCCCTTCTAGTTCTGAAAGTCTGTGAGACTCTAGGACTTTGAACGTTTATAAAAACAAAGCTATTAGACTGGTCTTCAAGACCTTTCTCCTTTAAGTTTCCATGAGACCAAAGGGCTGCCGTACACTCAGAGTATGTGTTTGCACCCTGGGCCCCAGCTGTGGGTACTGCCCTAAGTCCAACCTCTCTCCGTAGTCACCTCTTCTAGCCACCTACCTTCTTGAAGGAGCCCCGGGTCTTCAGGAGGGTGACAACAATGAAGAGTGGGACACAGATCATGGAGGAGAAAGCCAAAAACCAACCAATGGAGTATCCCCAAGAAGGGTACACGTAGATGTTGTTGTATTTGAGAGGCGTGTATTTGCTCAAGGAGAAGAGGAATGTAGCCTGGAATGAGGAAGGAGCAGACATGGATGAGATAAAGATCCATAACACCCTCTCCTCAGCTACTTAAATATCCAATGGCAGAAGACAAGTTAAATACACTGTGGTACATCTATAAGATGGATTGACAAAAGCCATTGCAAATCATAGGCCAAGGCATCACTCACATCAAGGACTAAGACAGGAGGAGATGTAAAGGAAGGGAGGGGGAATGGAGGAGCTTAAAGAAGACAGACAGGAAGAGACCAATAATTGGGAAATCAGGCAGATGGGATGAGGTACTGTGAGAAGGGGATGGAGCAGAAACTAGAATAGATGATAATGACAGTAAAGCAAACAGATGAATGAGACAGCCCCAGAAGAGAAGAGCAGGAGGGCAACCCCAGAAGAGGGAATAGACCAGCCTCCAGAGATTAGAGCCCCATAATGGAGGCATCCTTTTCCCCACTTCCCTGAATCTTCTGGAGGCAGGAGGGAGTTAAGGCATAGCTGGATGGGCACATACCAGGCAAAGTCCAGGGGTCAGGAAGAGCCAGGAGATCTTCACCAGGGGCCATGGCCGGTAGCCAATCATGTCCTCAATGTTGTCATAGAAACGGTCTGCTCCTGACGAGGCAAGTGGGGAGGGGGGTAAAAACAGCTTCATGGGTATTTGGGAAGGACTCACACGGCTTTGGATTCTTCCCCACATCCCTAATTCTGCAATGGGAAACTAGAACAGGGCACAATGACTGAAATGGGTCCCTGGCACCCCAGCCACAGGGAAAGTGGGAGGGAGCAGGGCCACCAACGAGCACCATGTCCCTCCTAGTGAGACCTCCTTTCTCCCTGTCTAAGGATAAGACAACAATGGTCCCATCCACAGAGAAGTGGTGTGAGAAAAAACGAGTTTCCAGAACTACACAAATGCTTATTGTTTATCTGTGTAGCAGAGATTCAGTTTCAAGTCAAGACAGCAAAACAGCAAGGTCTCACTGCTCAAGCATATCACGCTCAGCGTATACAGGGCCAGAAATCTACTGGGAATAGAAAAAGGTCTAGATTCAAGGCTGTCGAAGAACCACCTCTGAGTTTCCAATGAAGTGTGGTAAGAGGACTGATTTGTGTTCATGAAAACATTGGCAGGTTTTATTTTGTTTAATGTCCTCAGGTTTCCATATTGCTCTAATTCCAGCAGAGCCAGCCTTCTAAGAAGCAAAGAGCCACCAATTGGTAAAGACACTTGGAAGGCCCCTCTCGCCCCCACCAAATACCTTCCCACTGGTCACTGGTACATGAAATCCCACCATTGGAGAGCCATTCCTTTCTTCTAAATTCAACCTCAGTTAAAACCCAGATACTGCTGGGTTAGTACCTATATAACATCTTAAGGTGTATCAGACACATATACCGCACTGTGATTGAGTACCAGATCCTCTCTAAGAACAAGGAGTATTGGGAAATCAGAAAGACATCAGATGCTTGAGGTGAAAGGGTAGGCGACATCTTCAAGGAAGGGAAAGGACACCAAGTAGGAAGGCTCAAGGTAGCAAAATAAAAACCTTCCTGCTCATGGCTTCTCCTGAGCCCTATGGTGTGGTACCCACTTATCCTCTTTGCCCTGTTCCTTGTAACATTGGCATTGTCTTCCCCTAACTTGATGTAGTAGAGCCAGACAGGCCTGGGGGACGATGACAGCTCCTCCACTTACTGGCTATGTGAGCTTAGGAAAGAGACCTAACCTCTCTAAGCCTCATTCTCCTCCCTGTAAAGGCCTGCCCTGTGGATTGTGAGCCGGCTTGTGACGCCACCAGCACAGTGCTTGACACGTAGTAGATGCTCAATAAATAAAGGTTTCTTCCCCTCTATTGTTATCAGGGGAGTCCCTGGGTGGTGCAAATGGTTAACGCACTCGGTTGCAAACCAAAAGTTGGAGGTTCCAGTCCACCCAGAGGTGTCTTGGAATAAAGGTCTGGCGATGTACTTCTGAAAAATCAGCCACTGAAAACCCTATGGAGTACAGTTCTACTCTGATACATATGGGGTTGCCATGAGTTGGAGTCAACTCAATGGTAACTGGTTTTATTGTTATCGGGCAAAATAGTATCACAGATATTACAGCATTCAGTACCAAACCAAAAACCTGATACAGTGAAGTTGATTCCAACTCATAGTGACCCTACAGGACAGAGTAGAACTGCCCCATTGGGTCTCCAAGGAATGGCTGATGGATTTGAACTGCTGACCTTTTGGTTAGCAGCCGAGCTCTTAACCACTGTGCCACCAGAGCTCTCAAGCACCAGCAATTGGTTATTCAGCACTGAAGGTGACAAAGCTGTTGATCTGATGTTGGTGGAAGTGTTGGTTCAGCTCAGTATAAGAAAGAAATGCATGACAATCACAATGGAAAAGGCTACCTCAAAACCGCAGGAATGAACTTCCTGTCAGTGGAGGTGTTCAAGCAAAGTGTGAGTGATAACCTATTTGTTGGAAAAGGGGATGTGGGAGCTTGCAGAGGACCAGACTAAGGGGCCCTGAGGGTCCCTTCTGACTAAGCTTTCTACTGATGAAGGGCCTCTAGCATCTTCTTATTATCATTATTACTCAAGGAAATCAGTTTTTTCATTATCCTGACTTTGATCATTTGATCATTAAGGCACTCTACCTGCCATAATGAGGAGTGCCAGGGTTCCCAGGGGTACAAAAAATTCCCTGTAACAAGACCCAACACAGCAATACAAAGACACAAAGAAACCAGAGGACAGAGCACCCGCCTCTCATCCTGGAAAATCCTGCCCTTTGCTGGGCCTCAGAGGTTCTTCTCCTACCTCCTCCACATCCTTACCCTACTCTCCCACCCCACTTACCATACACCCAGCTGATGCAGATAACTTCAAACACCGCCAGGAAGAGCAGGCATAGGCCACTGGTAGCATAATAATCAAACAGCTGGAAGATGTACATCCCGCCCTATGGAGAAGGGAGTGGAGCTGAGGCCTTAGCCAGTGGGGGGCAGAGGACAACTCCCACCCTCAAGAGATGGCAAAACACTCATTGGGGTGCTGTCCTGCCCAGCCCATGAATGAATGGCAACTTCTACAGTTGTGAATATACAGTGAAACCTGTGAGAGCCGGAACTCGACGTAAAGGCTTTGTCTTTCCCGGTCTCAAAAGTTTTTCACCTTTCACAGGGGGCAGTCTTACCACTTTTCTATTGCTCATTTTAGTGGAAAATATTTGAATTTTTCTTCTCTGACAGGTTCCCACCTTACACAGTTTCCGGCTTTCGCAGGTTTTACTGTAATACGGATATATATGAGGCAACCTATTCCTTGCATCTAAAAGGAGTTTGCCCTGCCTGTCCCTGCCCCCAAGCCCCTCATTCAACATCATGTCAACAGTCTCTGACACCTGCGTGGACATTGGGGGCTGTAGTGGGCATGGATTGTTTTGTCTGCCCAGTATCCCATCTCCTGCAAATTGGCACCACCTCACCCTAAGCGTGTTCTTTTTATGTTGGGGTACCCTGCTCCAGGCCTGACACTTGCCGGCACTTTCAGGAAAAGGCCCTCTCTTTCCTGTGGGGTTAGTTAGAGGGTAGAAGTAGGTTGGCGCTGCATCAGCCTTCTCTCCTGCAGGAAGAAAATTTGCCCAAGAACGAAGTTCCCAGAGGAAAGAGGCAGAAGACAGAGAGCAGCATTCCTGACAATGTCATTAGCATAACTGGATCCAATCGTGCCTGAAACCAAAATGTCTTTAGGCTTTTCAGTTACCTGGCCCAGTAAATTCCCCTTTCTGCTTAAGCCAGCTTGCATTTGGTTTCTGTCACTTACAATCAAAAGGGACTTAATTAATGTAGGTGTATTTCATTGGATGGTCCCTACAACCCTACTGTGAGGGAGACAGGCAGGTGTCAACACGCCCATTTAGCAGATGAGGAAACTGTGGCTCTGAGGGGCTCAGTGTGGGGGCTCAGGTCAGGGCCACAGTGACACGTGACCCTGTCCCCATGGCTCCCTGGCCCTGGAGCCCAGCCTGCAGGCTGCCCAAAAGCTCACCTCAGTGACCAGGAAGAGCCCGATCAGGTAGCATACCACCACGATGCCAAGGATGAGGAGCTTGCGCCGCCCGCTCTTCCGGAGCTGCCTGGGGAACATGTCCATGGAGGCCGTCACCAGGGACTCCATACAGACAAACTGTGGGCAGGAGGGGAATAGGGAGTAAGAGGGATGTGAGGACAGGCGCTCGACCCTTCTTTCTCAGAGTCACGTACTGATGCACAGGAGTGCAGGGAGGGGCGCAGAGGGCCAAAACTAGGAGGGAGAGAGGGTCCGGGGTGAGGCCAGCCTGCCCTTAGCCACATCTACACGGTGACTGCAGAGGAGGTGATGTTCTGTCACCAAGGGGTGACAGAGAGGGCCTGGGGCCAGGATGGCTTGAGCCGAGTAGCTGGAGGTGTGGAAAGGGGCTGGTGGAGCCTTTGGGCGGGGCATCGTTGTGTGGGGAAGGGTCAAGGTTGTAGGAACAAAGCAGGTAGCTCCCTCACAGAAGAGGGTCTCAGGGCCTGGGGTCACCCAACCAACCCCAAGGAACAGCCTGGAGAGCGGAGGGAGCCTTGGAATTTACAAACCGGGAAATGGAATGGAAAAGGAAGTAATGCCAGGAAATGCAGACGCTGGCAAGAGGGTCACCAGGGCAGGGCTGGGTAGGACAGGGGGTGGTGGTGACGTACCTGGCTGTCCAGCCCTAGGAATATGAGCATGATGAAGAAAAGGCAGGACCAGAGCTGGGATAAGGGCATCATAGTCACAGCCTTGGGGAATGCGATGAAGGCCAGACCAGGACCTGCCAGGCACACAGCACAATCAGGTGAGCTCCAAGGTAAGAGCTCTCCCCACAAGTACTGTGTGTGTGTCTCTGTGTGTGTGTGTAGGATTCAAGAGGTCACAGTGATTCCATCCATTATTCTGCTCTTCCCAGGTTCTGGGGAACATACTATTGGTTCATCTCTTCTTCCACCCATCCATGCATCCATGCACGTAGCTATCAGTCATCCATTCTGATCTCCCTCCTCTCCTCACTCCCACTCACATTCATGGAGCCCCTGCTTGGTGCCAAACAGTGCCCTCATGCTAGAAGTCTCAATTACCCAGCTTTTGGGACTCCTGCCTTTCTGTAGGAAGGGCCTGAGTTCTCTGACCTCCTCCCCGCCCTTCCCCTGAGGTCCCAGACAGCTAGGTGGCTCCTACCTGACTCAGCCACCTCGGAAATGGGCACCCCCTGCTCCTGAGACATGAAGCCCAGGATGGAGAAGACAACAAACCCGGCCACAAAGCTGGTGCCGCTGTTGAGGAAGCAGAGGGCGATGCAGTCCCTGTGGGGGCGGGGGTGGGGGGTGCAAGCAGAGAAAACAGAAAGAGGGGGAAGAGAGAAAGAAACCAATCGCGGGAGGAGATGCCAAAAGACAGTAAGAGGGTAAAGAGGAGAGAGAAGGGGGAAGGTAAAAGAACAAAAAAGAGAAATGGAAGGGAGAATGGAAAGAAAGAGACAATGAAAGAAAAAGACACAGGTCAGGTATCAGAAGGTGAAGAGAGTAAAGTGGGAGAGAAAAGGGAGGGAGAAAGAAACTCAGCCTGGGAAACGAGCCCAGAATGTTAGTTTGACACAACATGTGACTCCCTGATAATAAACAAACAAGGCCTGGGCCCAGTGACTGGGAGGTGGTCCCTGGAGGCATGCCCACCCCTAGAACTCCTTCCCGTAGAGAGACCAGGTCACTCCTCCCACCCCAGTGGCCCAACTTGCACCTGTAGCAGTCGTTGTGGTACTTGTTGTAGCTGCCCAGGGCTGTCAGGCATCCCTGGCAGATGGCGAATGAGAAGAAGATCTGGGTACCAGCATCCATCCACACCTACATGAGACCCCAAGAAATGGTAGTGAGAAGGTGAGAGACAGCCCACTGGGGCCTGGAGCACTAGGGACAGAGACTCGAACCGACCGCCCTACAGCACCAGCCACAGCAGCAGCCTAGTCCCCTTGGGATTCCCTTAGAGCTTCACACCTATACCCCAACTCCCCGTTAACTTGTCCTTCTCCTGTCTAGACAGTGATCTCCTCACAAGAGGGACTATTTTTAATTCTGTTTTTGTAGGCAGTTAACCAGTTGCCCATTAAGTTGAGTTGAGTAGATTCCAACTCATGGAGAACCCATGTGTGTCAGAGAACTGTGCTCTGTAGGGTTTCTAATGGCTGATGTTTTGGAAGCAGATCACCAGGGCTTTCTTCCCAGGCACTCTGGGTGGACTCAAATCTCCAACTTTTCAGTTAGCAGCCAAGCACATTAACCATTTGCACCACCCAGGGACTCCTATGGCCTCTTTGTTTTTGTTATTACTGTGTGCAGGGACAGATTACCCAATAAGCAAGGTAAGCACGTGCTTAGGGCATCAACAAAATGGGCACCGGTTGTCCAAAGCAAAGACCTACAGACGCCAAGCAAACAGGATACAAGGAAAAGCAAGAGCCACAGTGGAAGGGAACTATCAAGGCAGTAAATGGAATTGATACCAGTTCCACTATGTGAGAATGTGCTGGCTGGAAATAAATTTCACGCAGAGTCATGAGGGTGCCCCCTCGAAAGGTTGTTTAAACTATAAGGCCCCTACTATTTCAGCACCTTCATTGACATCTGTCTCCTATAGTCCCCTCCCGTGTAATTGAAACTCTCTATCTCAGTGGGTCTCTTGGGAGTATACTATTTCTTCCTAATAAACTAGAAGTGGGGTGGACTGTCGAGTCTAACTCTTGCTACATTCACCCACTAAAAATTTTATAATCCAGTTCATCTCATTCCACTAAAATGTCATACGCCACTTTCGTATTCAATCGCTAATATTATAGTCGCATTTAAAAAGACGTTATATCATGCATAGCTAAGACACACACACACATATATAAACCAAAAACCAAACCCATTGCCATCAAGTTGATTCTAACTCATAGCGACACTATAGGACAGAGTAGACCTGCTCCATAGGGTTTCCAAGGAGCGGCTGGTGGATTCCAACTGCCTATCTTTTGGTTAGCAGCCAAACGCTTAACCACTGTGCCACCGGGGTCCCACATGCACATATGTATGTGTGTGTATATATATATATATATATATATATACACACACACATATACATATATGTGTATGTATATATAACTCACATATTCCGTTCGAATGAGTGAGAAAACAGAGGAGGAGGCACCATGGATTATCAGTGTTTAGGGCCCTCACATGCCTTAATTCGGCACTGGCTGTGTGCCATGTAGTCGATGCCAACTCGTAGCGACACTGTATGATAGAATAGAACTGCCCCATAGGGTTTCCTAGGCTATAATATTTACGGGAGTAGATCTCCAGGTCTTTTCTCCCATCGGGTGGCTGGTGGGTTCAAACTGCCAACCTTTTGGTTAACAGCCGAGCGCTTAACCACTGCGCCACCAGGGCTCCTTGTAAGCATTTAGTAAGCACCAAGTACAGGCATCAAGAGATGTCCAAGACCTGTCTGCAGGGCAAGCTAAGACAGCCACCACCACTCATTCAACTAGCACAGCATACCTCAGGCAGCTAGGACCTGGGGGCAAGGAGGTGACTTCGTTAAAATATAGAGAAAAAAGCACAAAAACTCCAAACGGGGAAAAGAAAAAAAGAAGACGAACAAAGAATGCGATCATAGAAGTCCTAGAAAAGGAAATACAACTGGCCAATAAATCTATGGGAAAACGTCCAACCTTACCAGGAGTCAAAACAACAAAATTAAAATAATAAAATGATACTATTTCGGCCTATCCCATTATCAAAGATTAAAATAAATTATAATCAAATCTAGCAAGGGCCTTACAGAAAAAAAAAAGAAAAAACTATTGCCACTGAGTCGATTCTGACTTATAGCGACCCTATAGACAGAGTAGAACTGCCCCATAGGGTTTCCAAGGAGTGGCTGGTGGATTGGAATTGCCAACGTTTTGGTTAACAGTTGAACACTTAAGCACTGTGCCACCAGGGCTCCTGCAGAAAGAAAGGTACCCTCAAACACTGATGATGAAAGTCTACATTTCTCTAAAGTCAGTACATATCAAGAACCTGAAACTGTGCATGCTCTTTGATTTACTAATTCCGATTCTAACTACCACCAGGAAATAGAGATGTGGTCAAAGACATGTACAAGGTGTTCACTGCAGCTGTATTTACAATAGGGGGAAGACAGTCATCACCTAAATGTCCAAGAACTGGGGGAAATTAAATGATGACACATCCACTATGTGTAAGCTCCAAGAGGACAGGACTCAGTGTCTCTTCTGTTTGTTCACTACCCCATCTCTGGCATTAAAACAGTACCAATTTACTAGTTGCCATTGAGTTGATTCCAACTCATGGTGACCCCACGTGTGTCAGAGTAGAACTGTGCTCCATAGGTTTTTCAATGGCTAACTTTTTGGAAATAGATCACCAAGACTTTCTTCCGAGGCACCTCTGGGTGGACCCGAGGCACCTCTGGGTGGACTTGAACCACCAACCTTTTGGTTAACAGCCAAGCACGTTAACAGTTTGCACCACACAGGGACTTCCACTAGAAAAATACCTGGCACTTAATGGGTCCTCAATCCATTTTTGTCAAATGAATGAATGATGGATAGAGGAAATATTATTCAAGTGTTAAACCTGACATTTACAAATGAATTTAATAACATACAAAATGCTCAGGATAATATTTAAGTGAAAAAAGGGCATAAAACTCTATATGTCTCTCTATATGTAATTATCTTAACTATGTTAAAATGCACACATACCACCTAGTAAAAAAGTCAGAAGGAAAGATACTAAAATGTTAACAGAGATTATATCTGAGTGGTGAGATTAAAAGAGATTTTTAGTTCCTTTTTCATAATTTTCTTCTATGTTATCTAATTTTTCTACAGTGGGCATCTATTGCTTTTAAACCAAGAGAAAAGCAATAAAAGACTTTCAAAAGTCCAGATCTGGTTTGGGGTGGGAGACATGTGGGGAAACGGTCCCCAGCATGGTACCAACCTGGGGGTCCTTGAGGCGAATCAAATCCGGCTTCAGATAATAAATGATGCCTTGATAGGCTCCAGGAAGGGTGATGCCTCGGATCAGTAGGATAATCAGCATCAGGTAGGGAAAGGTGGCTGTGAAATAAACAACCTGGAGAGGAAGCCGGCCAAGGTCACTCCTGGTGGGGACACAGCAGCCAGGAGCTGCCAGGGAGTCTCCGGCGGTCCTCCTGACACCCCTCCCCAGGCAGCATGAGTCACACCTAGAGACTCTGAGAGTCGGTGAGCATGTGAAACTTTCCACACCTTCCTTTACACATTCCAGTGGGTCTCATGCTCCCTAGCAGAGCCAAGTGTGAGATATTCATCAGCAGGGGATGGGGGAGGAGAAGGAGGGAGCAGGAAGAACAGGGAAGGGTACGAGTTTCCAGTCCATAACATTTCAAAGACTATTTTTAAATCCAGAGTCTGGTCTCCCTTAATCCCTTACCCTGGCCATTCTCCTCATGCCCACGGTGAGGGTGGGACTCCCCCGAGGGTGACCACATTTGTACAGTGATATGTGGGGAAATTTAGACAGTACTTTTCCAGGCTTAAGGCTGGGGAGCAGCAGTGGCCTGAACTCTGGCCTCCTGGAGACACAGAGAGGGTGTCCCACTCTGCCCCTGACCAAGCTCAACTCCTTACCCGAAGCACAGGCACTATCTGTTGTTAGTATTATTACTATTACTATTTTTATTGTGAGTGTTATTATTATTATTAGCACAATCCAGGGAAGGGGGAGGCCAGTGCAGGAAGAGCCTAGATATATGTGCTAATCAGAGAAGTCAGCACCCTGCCCATCTCCAGCTTCCAAAAGCATAAAGCATCAGTCTCAGATTACCTGGGCTGGAAATAATGCTCAAATCTGAATTCTTTCTATACAACAAGCCAACTGTTGTCTATCCTTGGTGAGAATTCCTTCAATGACAGGGAACTCACCACCTCAAAGACAGTTCTGTTTGGTAGTTCATACTAAAAATGGTCTTGATGTGTTGTCAAATACCAAAAGCAAGTCATACAAGTGCATGATCCTAGTTGTATAATATACACACATAATCCATATAGATACAGATCCAGATATAGAAACACACACATCGAAGACATTAGAAGATAATACAGGAAAAAGGTAGCAGAGATGACAGATTTGACCTGCCACCATGCAGACGGCCTGTACAGTGATCAGCTCTGACAAGTAGGAATGTGTGTGACTTTTATGTTTATCATTTGCTCTGTATATTACTATTGTAAATAGGTTTTTAAAAGTCATATTGAAGAGAAAGCACTTCCTTGTATTGAGCTAAACCTGCCTTTCCATGACTCCCCTGTACTCTCCATACATCTCCCCTAGACTATGCTGTCTTTCAGTTCTCCAGAGGGACACTGAAAGTGTCCCCATGAACCCTGGGGGCCACAGAGAGCTTACAAGGAGCCAGAATACCTCACCTTGCCTGTGGACTTGACCCCCTTCCAGATGCAGAAGCAGCAGATGACCCAGGCAAGCAGGAGGCACAGGGCCAGCTCCCAGCGCACAGCGCCCAGGTTGTGGATGCCTGAGGTGATGCCCAGGACCCGTCTCCTAAGGGGTTGGAAAAAACAAATAACCAGTGAGAGGCTAAAGAGTACAACTTGCCTCTGTCACCAGGTCTCCTGATTCCTAGAGCTGACCCCACAGACCTCATACTCCATGGCTTTCCCTTCCCCCATCCCTACCTCACCTCCCCCGTGGCTATGCCATGTTCCCACCTGTGGTCTGAACGCTCCTGGCTGTTAGAAGACCAAATCACAGTAATCCCATAGGTATCTTTGTCTTTCTAACTCATTCAGACTTCTCTGTTGCACAGAGAGATAAAGAAAGAGACGATGAGGGTGGTGGGAATGTATGAATGAATGGATGGAGAGTGGATATTTACATGTGCAGGTTGATGAGCAAGTATATGGGCATCAAATGGAGGGGCTGAATGTGTGTTAGTATCTAAAGATACTTTTGGTAGTGATGGAAATGTGTGAGTGTATGTTTGTGTGTGTAAGACTATAGATGGGTGTTGTGAGGTTTGGGTACCTGTGAAGGTGTACATTTGTCAGTGTAGGTGGACATGTGTGGGTGGGTGGGTGTAGAAGTGAGGGTGTAGTAGACATGTGTCAGTGTAGGTGAATGTGTGTGGGTTTTAGGTAAGTGTGAGGGTATAGGTAGACTTGTGTGAGAATATAGGTAGACATGTGTAAGTGTGGGTGGATATGAAGGTGTAAGTAGTCATGTGGGAGATGTGTGAGTATAAAGTTTGCCAATTTCTGTGGTGTAAATACTCCCACCTTGGCTGATTTCAAGCTACCAACATGATATCACTGAACACAGGGTTGGGAAGAAATGTGAATGATCGGCTCTCTTGAGCTGGTATGGGCTGTTTCCTGCACACCACTGGACATTTGTGGGTAGACAGGGTGGATGTGGGTGGATGAATGTGGGAGGGAGTGGATGCTAGGGTGAGGGTAGACACATGTGAGAATGAATGTAAGTGGACATGGATGGATATATGTGTGAGTCTAAGCGTAGGAAGTGGGAATGGATACGTTAGTGTTCACTCATCCATCAGTGATGTGTAGGGTGCGGGCATGGGTGGTGAGTAAGTGCTGAAAAACATGCATAAAGAGTCTTCAACTTGCACCACAAGTCCCAGAGCTCAGACATCCAAATTCCCTCTGTTTGGGGCACCCCAGTATTTGGCAACCAGGTCCAGCACATACTCCCAGAATTCCATGACAGGTGAGGTGAAGTTCTCAGAGGGCAGCATTGTGTGGGCTCCCGAGTGATTCAGAAAGTCCATGCAGTGCTCTGTCAGGGACAAGGTGAAGCAAGGTGTGTATCAGCTGGAAGAAACTTCATCCTAGTGCCCCCCAACCCTCTGGCTTTGCAGCCTGGTGGATTCCACATTCCCCATCCCCCACACGACTACTTACACCTTCACTTCCACCCACACCCACACACATCCACCTACATTCTCACACAAGTCTACCTGTACCCTCACATTTACCCACAGGAGCTTCCTTTGGGGCCCCCACTTTCCAGAGTATCAGGAGTTGGCTGCTTCGGTAGTTCATGGGACCAACCCCTTCTCCCATGTGGCTTGCTCAGCTCTTGGTCACCCTGAACGTGGCTGCTCTTCTGACCACCCCTCCAACCTCTGACACAATTCAGACCTCAGATCCAATCTGCGCCCTCACAGATTGCTACATGCTCATCTAATTTCCCAATCTTCCCTGTCTCTCTATCCTACAGACCAAGTGACTGAGGCTTTGCACCTGCTCTTCCCCTGCCTGGAATGCTGTTCACATAGTGAGCACCTTCTTGTCCTTCAGCCTTCATATAGCACCTTCCCTGAGCAGCTGTCTCCCACAACCTATCTAAATTATTTCTCCCTCTCATTGTTTTACAATTACTGCACTCTTGTTTCTTTCACTCATCACAATTTGTAATTGTTTTGTCTATTTGTCTATTTCTACCAGTAGACTGTAAGCTTCATGAGGGTAGGGCCCATTTTGCCCTTGCTCACCCTAGGACCTCCAGCACAGTGTTTGGCACATACTAGGTGCTGAGTAAACATTTGTTAATTGAATGAATGAGTGAGTGATGGTAACCCCTTGCAGCTGTGTAACACACTCACAGTCCCACTGGGTTTCACAACCACCTCCTAGTGGCTGGTCTCAGGTCCCGCAGAATGGTCAGCCAGCAAAGCTTGCACCAGAGCCCATATAGCCTGGTTTTGGGGCAAGTGCTCCTTCATTGTTTGGTCATTGCCAGCCACCATAGGCCCAGCCCCAAGGGGCTGAAACGATGAATACCTGTGTTCCAGGAATTGGTGCAGGTCGTCCAGGGCAGCTCAGAGGTGAAGGAACTGAACAAGTAGAAAAGGGCCCATGCAAGGATAATGATGTAGTAGACGTTCAAATAAGACTCAATGACCACAGATGCCAGACCAATGCCTTCCGAAGGATGGGGGGGTGGGAGTCGGGGGAGAGGGGGAGGAGGAGATACAAGAGAATCCAAGAAATCAATGTTAGCGATAACAACAACAAAAAAAGTCACATAGAAGCCGCCTGGGAGGGTGCTGAGTGCTACACAAACAGAACCACAAGTGTTTATTTACTGGCATGAGAAGCCATTCAAAGCCTATTTCTAAGTAAGAAGAACAGGCTACAGAACATTATTCTATACATTATCCCATTTTTATAATACACATTTGCATGTATATTTTTTTCATGAGAAAAACTCTGGAGGGATATTACATATTCACCAGAAAGTTAACAGTGGTTGTCTAGGTGATGAGATTTCAGTTGATTTTTAAAATTTTTTTTATTTTCGCCTGTCTATATTTTCTAGTTTTTCAATTACAATCATGTATTACTTGTAATACACGAGAAAATGTAATATGGAGAAAAGACTGAAGTTGTCAAAGATTTTATTTTACTTGGATCCACAATCAATGCCCATGGAAGCAGCAGGTAAGAAATCAAAGACATATTGCAGTGGGCAAAAATCTGCTGCAAAAGACCTCTTTCCAGTGTTAAAAAGCAAAGATGTCAACTTTGAGGCTAAGGTGTGCCTGACCCAAGCCATGGTATTTTCAATTGCCTCATATGCATGCAAAAGTTGGACGATAAATGAAGAAGATCGAAGAAGAATTGACGCCTTTGAATGATGGTATTGGTGAAGAATACTGAATATACCATGGACTTTCAGAAGAACAAACAAATCTGTCTGGGAAGAAGTATGACCAGAATGCTCCTTGGAAGTGAGTAAGGCAAAACTTCCTTTCATGTACTTTGGAAATGTTATCAGGAGGGACTAGGCCCTGGAGAAGGACATCACGCTTGATAAGGTAGAGGGTCAGAGAAAAAGAAGACCCTCAACAAGATAAATTGACACAGTGGCTGCAACAATGGGCTCAAACACAGTAACTGTTGTGACGATGGCGCAGGACCTGGCAGCGTTTCCTTCTGTTGCACACAGGGTCGCTATAAGTCAGAACTGACTCGATGGCATCTTACAACAACAACGTTACTCGTATAATAAGCGGCAGAAAGAATAAAGGAGTAAGTAGGGATAAACTGGTAGGAATCAGTAATATAACAGCAAAAAACAAGAAGAAACCAACAAGGAGGAGGATGTGGCGCCTGCCGACAAGAAATCTGCAGCCTGATTCAGCATCAAATGCCATCTCGCCAGGAGAACAAGGAGCAAGAACGTCATGAGGTGTAAAATTTGCACTTCTATTTTCACACTTATCACGAAGTCTCAGGGTTAGCTGTGTACACTGTCACCTCAGCGGAAATGTATTTGGGGTGAGAAGGGGCAAGGAGAGGAGTAAGGCTCCGCCGCCCAGCCCCCCACCCCCCGCCAATGTTCTACAAAAGTGGAATCTTTCCTGCAGTTATTTTAAAGGTAGTATGTTGCCAGGTCGGTTGTTAGCCCTGTGTTGTGAACGCAAGGCGGTGAGAAGTTGCGAGCGCGGCCTCCTGATTAGAACCGGCCCGCCCCGCCCCTCCCGCCGCGTTTATCCGGAGTCCGGGAGCGCGGAGGCCGCAGAGTCGTTTTCGTCTCCGGGTCCTGTGAAGCCAATACTCAATCACTATTTAATGGACTGTTCGAGAACAACCCGTCAGCCTGAGGGCTTGTCGAAAAATCAATGCTGACTGTAAACAAAACCACCCCTTTGCAGGGAGAGCCCACCCTAATTGTCGTTTCCGATGGACCTGGCAAACCCACACTCCTCGACTGGGAAAGGAAGCGTTTTCCTGGGTTTAGGTCCCTGCTCAGCAGCCAGAGCATTGAGGGACAGGAGCCCCCAAGAGTCTGCGGTGAGGGTGAGCAGGCTGTCGTCGGCAGGATGGCGGCGCAGCCTCGGGCTTGGGCCTCGCTAGGGGTGGTGGTTGGGGCTGGAATGGCGAGGAGGGTCCCAGGGGAGCTGGCGGCCGCGCCAGGCGGGATATTTAGAGCGCGCACAGATCTACACAAACACAAACAAGCGCCTGCTGTGCCCGCCGCCCAGAACGCGCTGTGCTCCCCCTGTGCTCCCGACCAAACAGGGTGGGAGGCGGGGAGCAGGCAGCGAAGAAGCAGAGAGTGGGGGGTGTCAGCTCTGTAAACACCGGAGACCCAGGAGGAGGGCAGTGGCTGGGGCCTGGCGGGAGCGTTTGTGGTGGTGATGGCTGGGGAGAGGGGGCAGTCCCCCCAACTCCAACACTTACTCTCAACACCACCACCCACTACCCCACCCCATTTTGGAGAGTAGGGGGGAAGCCTGTGACTGTGGGTAGGTTGAGGAGGGAGGCCGTGGGTGCCCTCGGGGATGTGTTTCTTGTGAGCGCCTGTGTGCATAGGCTCACTGGGTGGGTGGAAGTGGGGTGGGGGAAGTTAGGCAGGTGGAGAGCAAGTAGTAAGCAGTCTGGGATGCCCAAACAACTTGAGTGCACACAGCCTGAGTGAGGCTCTCCCTGAGATCCCAAGCCTTGGGGGTGCTCTGTAACTTGGAAAAGGGGGAAAGGGCCATAACCCTCTTCCACCTTCCCCTAGGTCCCTGTCAAATGCTCATTTGCTCATCCTGTCCATGGCACCCCCATCAGATAGTGCACGTGGCCCAGAGAGGACAGTGCTTGCTTGTGTGCCTGCCCACTGCTTGCTTGGGAATTGGGCCCAGCTGGGTGGGACATTAGGCTGGGGGCCAGAACAGAATGCAGGGAACCTCCTCAGTACTCCGGCTGAGGCTGCAGCGCTCCCAGAGGACCCAGAACTCTGAGTAGAAACATGGGTGGGCCAAGCTTCACCCTGCCTAGTCCCTCACTGCTGCCCCTACAGGGGTCCCACGGAGGCTCCAAGAAGTCAGCTGAGCCCCAGCCAGGGCTCCAGGCATCAGTACTAGCTTAGCCTTGCCCTGTCCCCAGTCAGTGGTCGGGTTCCCAGCCTCTGCAGGAGCCAGTTTTGCCCCCACCATGCCGAGCTCTAGCCAACCTGCTCGGTTTGGCCCCCTGTCTGAGGGAACCCTAGAGGACCTAGTCCCTGGGGCTCCTCAGGGACTGGCATGAGGGAAGAGTTCTCTCTCCATTTCAAATCTGCAAGGAAACTCTCAGGGACAAGGATACCCCTTGCATTTCCCACTGGCCCTTAGAAAACTGGTACAACCAACTAGAGGGGTGGGTGGGGGAAGGTTGCCCCAAGCTGTTCTCATTAGTGACAACAGATCCATAATGAGAGAGGCAGAAGCTGTCCCTAATACGGTTAAAGGTAAAAAGCATGGGCTTTCCACTCAGGTAGATCTGAATTCAAATCCTTAGGTAAATGACTTCATTTTCCTCATCTACAAAATGAAGTGAATATAGTTATTGGAGGGTTAGATGAAGAAATACATGTAAAATGCTTAGCATAAGCCCTGACATATACTAAGGTCTTCATAGATGTTAATCATTAATATTATCATTACTATTACTATGTATTTTGGCGCCTCCTCTGGGACATTGCCATCTACTCAGTAGATTTTCCATGGAGCTGATGAAAAGTAAGCTTCAGGGCTCCTCACTTGCAGAGACTCCTTCCAAGGATCTGCACCTAATTTTGTATTTGTAGTTTTGTATTGTTTTTCTTAGAGAGTGCCCTCCTATCCAAGTTTTACAAGCTTTGGGTCCCTCAAAACCTGGATCTTCCCTGATTATATGTCTTAATACCACCCCAGCCCACGCCACCCCACCCTCCACTTGGTACAGGATGAGCGTGGATGAGTGAATGAGGCCATGGCTGCCTAGGGAGGGTGAAGGACAATGGAGGGATGTAGGTGAGGCGATGGCCCCATGGATGGAGGGAAGACCTAGGGAAGGAAGGGGACGGGAGAATACTCACCTTGGAAGAGGGGGCAGATCTTCCTCCAGGCTGTGACGCTCCCTTGGCTGGTGTATTGGCCCAGTGCCACCTCCAAGAAGAACACGGGGATGCCACAGGAGAAGAAGAAGATGAAGTAGGGGATGAAGAAGGCTCCTGCGAAAGAGGGGTGAGGCAGGAGCTGAGCCACGTCCCCGGCTCTTCTTCAGCCTTTCTCAATTCAGCCCTGGGTCCCTCTCCCAGAGACCTGTCCTCCACCACCCGCCATCTTTACTCTCCTTCCTCACACCTCCCAAGGACCTGAGTCAGCCTTCCTCCTATCTGCGAGCTGTCAGGGGGATTAGGCAGGTATAGGTGGAAAGTTTCCGTTTCTGAACCTACTCAGGATGGGATGGACCTTTGAAGGGAAATAAATGAAAGTTTAGGTGAAAATCTTAATATATGCACTATTTATTTTTCTGAGTGTGCTTTACAAATCTAGTCAGTTTATTACTTTTGGAACAAACACATGTTATGTATCAGTTGATACACTTAAATTATCATGTTTGTACATTTTAGAGAAAAACAAGACCACCTTGGAAAAATTATTTTTCCTCTAATAATTGTCAGAGGGAGTCTCTGTGTGGCTCAAACTGTTCGCTTGGCTGCTAACTGAAAGGTTGGAGGCTGGTGTCCACCCAGAAGCACCTTGGAATAAGGGCCTGGCGATCTACTTCTGAAATATGAGCCATTGAAAACCCTGTGAAGCATGGTTCTACTCTGATACAGATGGAGTTGCCATGAATTGAAGTTGACTCAACAGCAAATGTTTTTGTTTTTGTTTTTCCCAGAGGGTTTTTTCCTTCTACCAGGCTGTGTTCTGAATTGGGCTACCAGCAGAGAAGACCATTTCCTTTGCTCAAGGTAGATTCTCGGGGGTTGGAGTTTCAGACAGTCATCCAATCAGGCACTGACTTATGGGCCCCAACCAGAGACCAGGCTTAACAGACATCCAGCAAACTACATGAAAATGGAATTTGAAGACAACCCTAAGCCTGGGTGTCCACTTCAGTAGGTGTCACTACATATACCTCACTTCAGAGGTTTATCTATGGATCGGATGAATTATTATTTATTACACAAGAATAGCACTTAACACTTATTTGGTGTGTGCTCAGCATCAGGAACTCTTCTAAATGCTTTCGAATGTCAAAATCCTCACAAAACAACCCCTAACGGGGTAGGTACTATTATTCTCTCCATTTTAGAGATAAGAAAACTGAGGTAAGTTTAAATATGTGAAAACTGAGGGACAGATGAGGAAACTGAGGTACAAACCCAGATGGTCTGATCCTGAATCTGTGCTCTTGAGCATTACATTATAATGCCCCTCAAGTAATCCATATTATTTTGTGGAGAAAATAGAAGGTACAAAGGAAAAGAAAGGAAGAACATTGTATATCCTTCCATATTTTTTATACATACACATATATTTCTTTTTTACAAAACCGAGAACCTACTATATATTATTTGATAACCGTTTTTTAAAAGACTTCACCAAAAGAGTGAAAAGAGAACCTACAAACTGGGAAAAAAAATTGGCTATTACAAATCAGATAAAGGTCTAATCTCTAAAATCTACAGGGAAATCCAACACCTTTACAACAAAAAGACAGATAATCCAATTAAAAAATAGGCAAAGGAAATGAATAGATACTTCACCAAAGAAGACATTAGAGCCACCAACAGACACTTGAGGAAATGCTAAAGATCACTAGCCATCAGAGAAATGCAAATCAAACCCACAATGAGATACCATCTCACCCCGGCATTACTAGCATGAATCAAAACAACAGGAAATAACAAATGTTGGAGAGGCTGCAGGGAGATCAGAACTCTTATACACTGCTGGTGGGAATGCAAAATGATACAACCATTTTGGAAAACGATATGGCACTTCCTTAGAAAGCTAGAAATAGAAATAGCATACGATCCAGCAATCCCACTCCTAGGAATATATCCTACAGAAATAAGAGCTGTCACATGAATAGACATATGCACACCCATGTTCATTGCAGCATTGTTCACAATAGCAAAAAGATGAAACAACTTAGGTGCCCATCAACAGATGAATAGATAAACTATGGTACATACACGCAATGGAGTGTTATGCAACGATAAAGAACAATGAGGAATCTGGGAAGCTCTCATAACATGAATAAATCTGGAGGGCATTATGCTGAGTGAAATAAGTCAATCACAAAAGGACAAATGTTGCATGAGACCACTACTGTAAAAACTCATGAAAAGGTTTATACACAAAAAGAAACAATCTTTGATGGTTACGAGGAAGGGGAAGGGTGGGGATGGAAAAACACTAAATAGACAATAGATAAGTTGTAACTCTGGTGAAGGGTAAGACATTACACAATACTTGGGAAGCCACCACATCTTGTACAAGGCAAGATCATGGAAGCTCCATAGACACATCCAAACTCCCTGAGGGACCAAATTGCTGGGCTGAGGGCTGTGGGGACCATGGTCTCAGGGAACATCTAGCTCAATTGGCATAACATAGTTTATTAAAAAATGTTCTACATTCTACTTTGGTGAGTAGAATCTGCAGTCTTAAAAGCATGTGAGCGGCCATCTAAGATACTCCACTGGTCTCACCCCTTCGGGAGAAAGAGAGAATGAAGAAAATTAAAGATACAAGGGAAAGATTAGTCCAAAGGACTAATGGGCCCCTCCTACCATGGCCTCCACCAGACTGAGTCCAGTACAACTAGATGGTGCCTGGCTACCACCACTGACTGCTCTGACAGTGATCACAATAGAGGGTCCTGGACAGAGCTGGAGAAAAATGTAGAACAAAATTCTAACTCACAAAAAAAGACTAGACTTACTGGCCTGACAGAGACTAGAGAAATCCCAAGAGTATGGCCCCCCGACAACCTTTTAGCTCAGTCATGAAGTCACTCTCGAGGTTCACCCTTCAGCCAAAGATTACACAGGCCCATAAAACAAAACAAGTCTAAAGGGGCACACCAGCCCAGAGGCAAGGACTAGAGGGCAGGAGGGGACAGGAAAGCTGGTAACAGGTAATCCAAGGTCAAGAAGGGAGAGTGTTGACATGTCGTGGGGTTGTTAACCAATGTCATAAAATAATACGTATACTAACTGTTTAATCAGAAACTAGTTTATTCTGTAAACTTTCATCTAAAGTACAATAAAATAAATTTTAAAAAATTTATATCATGAAACTCTTCATATCTATATATATATATATATAATTTTAAGGCTGCATAGTATTCCATTATATGTATCTGTCCTAATTTCATCCGTACCTTACAATTGGACTTTTTCGGTTGTTTCATTAAAAACATTGCTATAATGAAGATCATTGTCCACATCCTTGTACATTTGTCTAATTTGGTTCTCAGTATAAATTTCCAGGAGAGAAATTACTCTCCAAAGAGTATGTTCATTTTTTAAGATCTTTGACATGCATTTCCAAATTGCCCTCCAAAATTCCTGTGTCAATTTGCATTCCCAAAATCAGTGTGAGTAAAGAAGGATTTGTGAGTCCTCTGGGCCCGAGGGAGCCACAGCAAGTCAATAACTCTCCAATGAGTCCCTGAAGTCTTTTTTAACTCTGACTTTTTCTTTATGGATCCCTGGTGGCACAGTGGTTAAGAGCTTAGCTAAACAAGAGGTGGGCAGTTTGAATCCACCAGGCACTCCTTGGAAACCCTATGGGGGCAGTTCTACTCTGTCCTGTAGGGTTGCTATGAGTCGAAATTGACTTGATGGCAACGGGTTTGGTTTTTGAGTTCTTGCCTTTATAGTCTGGATGATACCAGAGCATTAGTAAACGCAGCATTAGTAACACCACTGACTCGGGTTTAAGTTGCTTGGATGGCTGCGGGGGCTAAGCAGAGGGCTGTGTCCGGAAGAAAGTGATGAGGCTGGGCTCCTCCACAGGGCACCTTATAGGAAGTCTGTGGCAGCACCTGGCCCCTAGAAGTCCTTTCAACCAGCTGGAAGGAGGTGGCTTCAGTTCTGTCCTGGGACTGTGGACAGAAGATAGAGTGACCTCAGGAGGCCTGAAGCTGAGCCTGGGCAGGTGGGTCCACCCTGAAAGGACAGCACCAGCCCTGAGGAGAGCTTGGCTGTGGTCTAGCATAGGGGCATCCTCTGTCTTTGGCATTGTTCTCCCTGGGTTTTTCATACACTGATGCCACAAATACCCTTTCCTCAAAACAACTTACCATAGCCCCTGCTTTGAGACGTTACACTGTCCCATAATTCTCTTGGTGTCTGCCCAGGCTATGATGATGTCCCGCAGAGAGCTTCGAAGACAGGGTGACTTGGGGGTGTGGTTAGTTTAAAACTCCCTCCCTCTGCTCTAAGTTAGTCCTTAGTATCTCTGCCAAGCACACCCCCCTGAACCACTGACAATCTGGACAAGCATCATCTCTCCCAATTTTATAAAATCGTCTTTTGAGATGACTTATTTCTTTAGGATGATCTAATTTAGTGATTCTCCTCTTTTTTATAATCAAAGACCATGTTACTATTTTTTACCTTTTTTGAAAGATTTTTCTATACAGAACTGCATTGACTAACTAATCATCAATTAATTTCTCTGCATCTATTAGTGAAAATCATATTAAAGTGCCAATCAGGGCTTATGGTCAGTGCAAGTTGGTACAATTCCAGCCTAAAGCAAAATTAACATTTGATTAGTCTGTGAAGTCGAATTCACACCTAAGTTCGTTATTGCGTTGTTTGAAATAACACAACCAACTGCTGGACCTTCGTAACTACCTTCCTAGACCCCCAGAGACCGGTGACCCCAGATTGGGACACCTGACCTTGTTTAGCCCCCTCCCCCCGCACCACTGCATTAAAGATGAAGAAAAGATGTAGTTAGATTAGGACAGAGCTAAAGCAAGAATGCGGGTAACAGAGGCAGAAATACACAGAGAGATGAGCTCAGACCCTAAGTGATATGTGTAATGCCACCTGCTCTGCCATCACCATTTCTCAGATGACCAGGTTCAGCCTAGTGTTCATCTCACTTCATCACAGGTGCTTGTCTCACCCCAATAGAGACAGCGCAGCCATAGCCAAAGCCATCAGGCAGCACAGAGGCATGGTAGGCACTGGAACCTGAAACCTTGTTATGGATTGAATTGTGTCCCCCCAAAATGTGTGTCAGCTTGGCTAGGCCACGATTCCCAGTATTGTGTGATTGTCCACCATTTTGTGATCTGATGTGATTACCCTATGTGTTGTAAATCCTAACCTCTAGGATGTTAATTAAACAGGATTAGAGACAGTTATGTTAATGAGGCAGGACTCGATCTACAGGATTAGGTGGTATCTTGAGTCAATCTCTTTTAAGATATAAAAGAATCAAGCAGAGAGGAGCAGGATTTCATTACTACTAGTCAAGAAGAGCCAGGAGCAGAGTGTGTCCTTCCTTGGACTTGGGGTCCCTACACTGAGAAGCTCCTAGACCAGGGGAAGACTGATGACAAGGACCTTCCCCCAGAATTGACAGAGAGGGAAAGCCTTCCCCTGGAGCTGGTGCCCTGAATTTGGACTTCTAGCCTCCTAGACTGTGAGAGAATAAATTTCCGTTTGTTAAAGCCATCCACTTGTGGTGTTTCTGTTACAGCAGCACTAGATAACTAAGATACCCTGTCTCCTGGGCCTTCACCCTGTTCCAGCCCCTTTTGAGATGGGAAGGGGAGATGCATGTGGGAATATGGCAGCCAGGGAACCTGTTTCTAACTAGGTCTGTGGTCTTGGGCAAGTCACTGACCACTCTGAGCCTCTGTGTCCTCCTCTGTGAAAGGAAGGGTTGGACTAGGTAATCTTTAGCTCCAGTTCTAACATTCTATACATCCATGAAAATGTGTCCCTAGGACAAACAGCCCTTGGCTCTACCACTCCTTCCTGCCCCCCCCATCTACTGACCCAGCATCAGTCCCCCACTCCCAGTCTCAGCTCCACAGCCCTGCCCCCCTACCGCAGAAACTCCATTTCTAACTCTTTGGAGTCATCAGTTCAAGCTGTTTGAAATAATAACTATAAGTTTTAAAACACATAGCAAAATACATAGTAGATGCTCAATAAGTATTGGCCAAATTAAATGTAAATAGTGCTTAGAAGGATTTTTCTAAACAATGGTTATCTCTAGATAGGAGTGTTTCTTCTTTTTACCTTTCTAGGATATTTCTAATATTTTCAATACACATATATCATTTCCACAAAAAGAATAAAGATACTTTCAAAAGGCAAAAATGAACCTGGCCAGTCAAAAGACCATATATTGTATGATTTCATTTTAATAAAATGCCCATAATAGGCAAATCTATAGAGACAGAAAGTAGATTAGTGGTTTCCAGGAGCTGGGGGAGTGGGTGGTATGGGGAAAGACTGCTAAACAGTGCAGAGTTTGTTTTTGGAGTGATGAAAATTTTCCAGAACAGATTGTGGTGATGGTTGCACAACCCTGTGTCTATACAAAAAAACCATTGAAAATGGTTTTAAAAAATGAATCTGGCTCCTCCCCATCAAGACCCTGCTAATTTTTACCACCAGTGCTTAAAAATAATAAAACTATATTTCTTTAAATTAAAATCGTATCTATAGACAAGATAAAACCATTCCTTCGAAGCAATGGATCTCTTTTGTGTGGCCTTTCTTGCCATGGTCTTGTAACTGTGCAAATAGGGTAATTGTGGCCCACCAAGGGGATTGATTGGTCAGTTTTGCCATTCTGCTGGGTTTGAAATGAGCCATCGCAGAGGTGGGAAAGAGAGGATCCCACCACCACCAGGGAAGAACAGCTAAGATCGGAGTGCATCCTTTGGACCTGGGGTCCCTGGGCTGAAAATCTCCTGGAGCCAGGAGACCGAAAGAAAGAGAGGAAGATGGCGAGAAACAGTGGCAGAGAAATGGCGGCAGGAGAGACCACCAGGAGACGGTGTGGTGGGCTTCCCAGCCCACAGAGCAAGAAAGCTGAGTGTCTTTGGGCAGGAGGGTTGCTGGCGGAGTGGGGTGCCTCCAGGCACTTACTGGCAGAGCTAGAAAAGCTTTGTAACACTTGCTCCAGCAAGGCAGAGGCCGAGGGGCCAGGGAGAGGCGTGCCTGTGAGCACAGCTGAAAAGAGGCTGTCCTGATGAAAGAACTATATTCTGAGCATTCCTGAACCTGAATTGTAGCCTGTTACTTCCCTAATAAACCGCGTAATTGTGAGTATTATCTGTGAGTTCTGTGTGGCCATTGCAATGAATTCTTGAACCCAGAAGAAGTAGAGAGCACTGTGCGAGGGACTGTTGGCGTCAGAATTGGTAAAGATGGGGAGAGAGGAGGCATGTCTGACCTCTGCCTCATAGGAATCAGCCTTGGGCTGTTGATCTTGATTCTCCTTCCCCCTTGTGTAGTTAGAGGAGGTCAGACTCTGCCCCCTCACCATTTTTACAATTCCTCTGATCAAAATCCTTCAGTGGCTCACATCTCACTCAGAGATAACGCCTAGAGATCTGACTCCCTTGCTTCTCTACTCTCATCTCCTACTATTCTCCCCTTCACTCGTCCCACTTCAGCCACACCTGCCTCCTGCTGTTCCTCAGACAAGCCTATTGCTCTTTCACCCTAGGACCTTTGCACTTGCTCTTCTCTCTGTTTGGAATGCTCTTTTCCCTGATAACCATCCACCAGAGTCAATCCTTCTTCACCTCCTTCAGGTCTGTGCTCAGATGTCACCTTCTCAGTGAGACCTTTCCTGGTCACCCTCTTTCACGTCTCAAACTCTTCTGCCCTCAACCCCTTCCCCTCTTCCCAGCTTTACTTCTTATCACTCCACTCATCACACTTGACATACCACACGTTTTACTTATTTGTTTATAATCACTCTCTCCCCACTAATATATAACACACAGAATATTTTCTGTATTGTACCTGAAACAGTGCCTGGCACATAATAGGCCTGCAATAATATTAGTGGAATGAAAGAATAAATTCTATCAACAACTTGCATTTGTGTAGAGTAACAAAGGAACTTATTAAAAACGCAGACTCCAGACTTCCGGGCAATTTGGTGCTATAGTCAGAAGCACCATGCCGTCCCTCTGCAGCAAAGATCAGAAAAACTAAGTCAAACAGAGTTCACGTCAATCCTGAAACCCTAACCATCAAATGAAGAGATAAAGAACTCAGCCAAGCACTGAATGGAATAAGAAACTGACCGAGAACAGAGAGCAAGCAGAGATACACGCAGAGGTCCCCAATCATCTACCACAGCACGGATCTGCCATCTTGGACTCCTATCAGAGATCAGTGAACAGGAGATACGAGAAAGCAGCTTCACGGAGCTTCCAGCAGGGGACAGAACAACCGGTAACCCACGATATAGGCTTTCCCACCCCCCACCCTTCTTCACCCACACTTAGCCCCCTCTGCTTCCTGCAGCCACAGTCTATTGGCCAGGAAGCACAGCTTCCCCCCAGTTCCACTTGGATTCCACCTGCCCACACTGGCCAGCTCCCTGACTGCCATTTGTTGGCTGCTGGTGTTGCTTTTTTCCACTTCTTTAGATTTCTTCCTTACCTCTCACCACCTCCCCCTCCTTTCTCTCAAATACCTGGCTCCGTGCACCATCTTTGCTTCTTCCTGAAAGGCTGTGAAACACCGCTGGACTGTGAAACTGCTTCCCGGCCCGTGCAGCCACGCTGGTGGGACCCCCGGGGCTTTTTTCTTTGTTTGTTTGTTTGCTCTGATTTGGTCTGTTTTGATTTGTTTGTTTTCTTTCTCTTTTCTTGGCTTGGGAGCCCCTTCTAGCTGGGCAGTACTGCGTGGCTTGGAAGCTAGTCCCTTCCTCTGCACAGATGCACAGGGACTTCCCTGGGGGCACTTCTTTTTTCTTGTTTGTTTTCGAGGTTTTTATTTTTTTCATTTCTTTGTTTACTTTTCTTCTCTCTGTTATTCCCTTTTTGTCTTTCTTCATTTCCAGTTTCTCGATTTATTCATTTTTTTCTTTTATCCTTTTTCTTTCTTTTTTTTAATTTTTGTTTTTCCCCGTTTCTGTCTCTCATCTCTCCACTCTAATAACAAGCTCCCTTAGCACTCTTTTTTGTTTGTGTGTATGTCTTTGGTTCCTGTTCCTCTCTCCTCTCTCTCATCTTTCCCATACCCATCTTAGCTCCACAGATCACAATCTACCACCTCCTTCCTGCCTACCTGCACCATGCGCTGAACATCACACTCCCAAGCAACATAGGCACGGCCTACTGGAATCTGCCCTGCACTGATTCCTGGTCTGCATTGTCAGCCCTGGTACATGCCACAAAAAACCTATCCCAGCAACTCCCCTTTCAGCTGGACCTACCCTGCTCTACCATACCTGAGTGACTGACCCTGCCCACTGGAGAAGGAGGTGAAAAGTATCGTGCCCACAGATGAGCAAACAACAAAGTATGCACAGCTGGCCGGCTCAGACATAACCAAATAAAACAAAAAATTAGGACGAAACAAACAAATCTACAATCAATAAATCAGGAAAATAACCAGTGAATGCCACGAAGACAACAGACACTATCAAAACATTTACAAAAACAAGACAGGATGGTTCCAGTAGGAGTCCAAAATAAAACACCCGATGACCTTTTAGTAGAAGAAAATGCACTAGACCTAACTGATAGGGAATTCAAATCTCTAATATTCAGAATTATCCAAGAGTTGAAGCAAAAAACAGACAAAAATGAGAAAAAAATAGACAAATTCATGGAAAAAGCAGACAAATTCATGGAACATACAGACAAAAAAATGGAAGAATTCAAGAAAATAATACAGAAACAAAATGCTAAAATGAATTCACAACTAGAAATCATATAAAAACAACAATTAGAAATCCAAAAGACAAACAAAAAGATTTCAGAAATGGACAGCGTCATACAAGGGCTGAGGAGGAGGTTTGAAACGATGGAAGACAGGATCAGCGAAATTGAAGACAAACACTTGGACAGAACTCTGAGGAAAAATCAGAAAAAAGAATGAAGAAAAATGAAGAAACCCTGAGAATTATGTGGGATACGATCAAAAGCAAAAATCAGCGAGTGATCGGAGTTCCAGAACAGGGGGAGAAAACACACAGAGGATCATTGAAGAATTGCTGACAGAAAACTTCCTCAATATCATGAAAGATGAAAAGCTGACCATCCAAGAAGCTCAACGAACCCCATAGAGGATAGACCCCAAAAGAAAATCACCAAGGCATATCATAATCACAGTCATCAAAACCAAAGACAAACAAAGAATCCTGAGAGCAGCTCGAGAAAAACAAAAAGTCACATACAGAGGAGAAACAATAAAGCTCAGCTCGGATTATTCAGCAGAAACCATGGAGGCAATAAGGCAATGGGATGACATATATAAAACCTTGAAAGAAAAAAATAGTCAGCCAAGAATACTATATCCTGCAAAACTCTCGTTCAAATATGATGGTGAAATTAGGTCATTTCCAGATAAACAGAAATTAAGGGACTATGTAAAAACCAAACCGAACTTACGAGACTTATTAAAGGAGTCCTTTGATCTGAGAACAGACAATATCAGACCATAGGCTGAATATAGGACACAGGATTGTACTAGCCAGATACCAACCTAGAAAATGAACTCTTAAGAACTATGCAAAACCAAAAGAATTACAAAAGGGAACCAGAGAGGTTAATCTGTAAATGACAACAGCATCAGAACAATAAAAGAGGGAATAAACGGTGCAGGTATAGAACCTTCTAATGGAGAGGAAGTCAAGCGATACCAAATAGTAATAGACTAGTACAAATCTAGGAAGATGAGAGTAGATTTCAAGGTAACCACAAAGAAAGTTAACAAACCTAATCATCAAAATAAAGAAGAAAAACAAAGTCTCAGTAAAAACAAAATCTACAAAACAAAAGAAATGAAAAAAATCCACAAACAAAAGGAACTCAGCACAGGAGAGTAAGAGGAACAAAGAAAACATCAGCACCGCAAAAAAAAAAGCACTACAAAATGCAATCCCACTCCTAGGAATATATCCTAGAGAAATAAGAGCTATCACACTAATAGACATATGCACACTCATATTCACTGAAGCACTGTTCACAATAGCAAAAAGATGGAAACATCCTAGATGCCCATCAACAGATGAATGGATAAACAAACTACGGTACATACACACAATGGAGTATTATACAAAGATAAAGAACAATGATGAATCTGTGAAGCATCTCAAAACATGGATGAAACTGGAGGACATTATGCTGAATGAAATAAGTCAATCACAGAAGGACAAATATTGTATGAGACCTCAACTGTATAAATCATTTAAAAGTTTACACACAAAAAGAAACAATCTTTGTCGGTTATGAGGGATGGGAGGGATGTAGGGAACAAAATAGATAAGTGGTAACTTTGGTGAAGGGTAAGATGGTACACAATACTGGGGACGCCAGCACAACTTGTACAAGGAAAGGTCATGGAAGCTCCATAGACACTTCTAAACTCCCTGAGGGACTGAATTGCTGGGCAGAGGGCTTTGGGGACCATGGTCTTGGGGAACATCTAGCTCAGTTGGCATAATACAGTTTATAAAGACAATGTTCTACATTCTACCTTGGTGAGTAGTGTCTGGGGTCTTAGAAGCCTGTGAGCAGCCATCTAAGATACTTCACTGGTTTCACCCCTTCATGATCGAGGGAGAACAAAGAGAACAAGATACAAGGAAAAGATTAATCCAAAGGACTAATGGACCACAGCTACCATGGCCTCCACCAGACTGAGTCCAGTACAGCTTGATGGCGCCCGGCTACCACCACTGACTGCTCTGACCGGGGTCACAATAGAGGCTCCTGGACAGAGCTGGAAAAGGATGTGGAACAGAATTCTAACTCACAAAAAAAGACCAGATTTACTGGCCTGACAGACTGGAGAAATCCCTAGTGTATGGCCCACGGACACCCTTTTAGCTCAGTGATGAAACCCCTCCTGAAGTTCACCATTTAGCCAGGGATTGGACAGTCTCATACAAAACAGAACTAATGAGGCACAGCATTCCAGGGACAAGGACTAGAAGGCAGGAGGGTACAGGAAAGCTGGTGATAGGGAACCCAAGGTACAGAAGGGACAGTGTTGACATGTCATGGGGTTGTTAACCATTGTCATAGGGCAATATGTATACTAACTGTTTAATGAGAAACTATTTGTTCTGCAAACCTTCATCTAAGGTACAAAAAAAAAAAAAGAATTATCTATATGAGATCAAATTGACAACAGTAACTCAAAAGCTTTGATGGGAAGCCTAGGGGACAGTGAGTTGAAGATAATGATAATGGAATAATTTGGAAAAGGATAGTGAGAATAGCAGCACCACTGGAAGAATGTAATCGATGTCACTGAATTGTACATGTAGAAACTTTCATAATGGTGTAACTTTGGCTTCTCAAGGTAGAGAAGGGAGAGCGTTGACACGTCGTGGGGTTCTTAACCAATGTCATAAAACAATATGTGTACTGACTGTTTAATGAGAAACTATTTGTTCTGTGAACCTTCATCTAAAGTACAATAAAAAAATCAAAAAACAAAAATGCAGACTCCTTGGTGCTGCCCGTGGCCTCATTTAATCTTCACCATAGCACTGTGAGATATCATCCCCATTTCACAGAGGAGGAGACTGAGGCTAATGGTGGAGCTGGAACTCAAACTTAAGTCCTCTAATTCCACTCCAGCCTTCCTTCCATTTTACCACACTGCTTAGGCAGGAGGGCCCAGGTAGGCACTGCTCACTGTCAGGGCACAGGTCTCCCCACCACGCCTACCTCAAAGTGAACTCACCACCTCCATTTTTGTAGCAGAGATAGGGAAACCTCCAGACATTCCCCAGCCCAATGATCTCCCCGGCCACCGAGAGCACAAACTCCATCTTGTTGGTCCATTGGCCCCGATCCTTCACCTGGTCCTCCCCTTCCTGGTCCAACTTCTCTCTCTCCACAGGGACACAGGAGTCCACAGGAGCCCCATCTGCGTGAGCTGCCACTTTTCTTTCCATAGCCATGCAATGGGCTGGGAGGCCGCGGAGCTGGGGCTGGGGCAGGATGGCGAGAGAGGCAAAGTCTGGTGGGAGGAGAATGAATGAGCTGTGAAATGCCAACTCATGCCCCTGCCATCCCTGCTTGCTTTACTCGGATTGTTGCTGTTGGAATATTGCTCTTCTTCCGAAACTCTCAAAGACGTTTGCATCCAAAGTCACACTTTGCCCTCATGACCCTGTGAGCAAATAGGGAACAAATCTTAGTCTGCCATTGTGTAGATGAGAAAATCCAGGGCTTGACGAATGAAGTGACTTGCCAAGGCCATTCAGGAGCAGAACTGGGATTAAATTCTGGGTTTAGGGCCTTTTATTTCAAGTCCCTTTTTATCTTTTCAGCCAGCCACCATCCCCAGCTGGCCTGTCAGCCCCAGCTCCTCAGCATCCTGGTGAGAGACACCAGCCCAGCCTCTGGCCTCTGGGCCAGAAGGAATCAAAAGCTACCAGGGGTGACAGGGGGTCAAAGGGCAGGTGTGTCTTGGGTGACTGAATGGTCTTCCCCTGGCCAGTTGCATACTCAGCCTGTGCCAGGGCGATCAATTTCCTCAGGGTAAACATGGGAGCCAGCTAGCTCTGGGCATCTGATTGGAGGGAAGAAGAAGGTGGGACCTCTGAGCAAGTCCAGATTAGGACAGGGACTGGTGCCAGGGTCAAGTGCAGGCCTTCAGGGAAACCCAGGTTCTTTTCCTCTCAGGCCTGCCTCTGCTCTGAGCACAGGCAGAGGGTCCTGGTGGCAGAAAAGGTCACCAGAGCTCATCTCACTTGGGTAGTAGTCATCTGCAGGTCAGAGTGTTTCCCACACAGGAGGGAGGCCCATCTTGGCAGGCCCTCCTAAACAGCTCAAAGCTCCCCGGACTTCCAGAAAAGCCATGCCCCTTTCAAGAGCAGAGCCCCACTGTTTGTCAACTGCCAAGGGATAAATTCCAGCACAGTCATGTATCTCTAGCCCATCTTTGCCTTCCCTCTCCTCCCCCACACACAACATACCCCAAGGCCACCTCTGCCTTTATGTCCAGTGAGCTGGCAGGAGGAGGTGCCCCAGACTCTGGAGGGAAGCACCCATCCCACTGCCCCTCACCTCTGGGGGACGTTGGGTGAACAGAGTCTACCAAGTACTCCATCCTCCTCCGAGGCGCTAGAGAAACACAAGCAATTCTTTTTATTAAGGAAGAGACTATGCTTATTTGTTGGTCCTTTTAGCCCAGGCAACAGCCCAAGTCCAAGTTATTTAGAAAGGCGTGGGCAGGAGCCATCTGAGGATATGGAAATTTTTGAAGGTGACTTGGAGGGTGCAGGTTATCCCAGGAATGGGAAAGCATGTCAGGGTGAAATTCTGGTACTGGGACCTACTCAAAGGCTTCACTGTGAGCTCAGCCCAGAAGGAAGATGAGGACAGAGGCACCCATTGGGGAGCAAAAGCCAGGAGCATCAGATATAAGGGAGAAAGAGGGGGAAATAGGGAAGGGAAGAGAGCTCCAGGTCCGGAGTAAGCTACCAGACCCCATTGGGCTTGAAGAACCAGAGCCACAGATTGAAAGAACAGGGGAGCTTGGACTCAGAGGAAAAGTTGGCGATACCTGAACCCAAAAGTTGATGTTGCCACAGAATTGGGGCCGGGGCACCCTGAGGAATGGCCCCTGAATCATTATCAGATAAATAACTGAATGAATAAATGAACTAAAAAACATAGATGAAGAAGTAGCAGACGGGAAACCCAAGTTCTAGGCCAGACCTAGCCAATAGCATAAGAAAGGTTAACATTTGTATGTGCTAAAAACATTTAAATCTTTACATATGTTATTAAATTTCATCCTTTTTTAGCCTCGTGTTACAAAAACGAGAAAATGAAGCTCAGAGAGATTAAGAAACAATGGCACTTAGCAGGTGCTCAGTAAAACTGTTTTTGAATGGTTTGAATAAACTTACCAAGACAGTAAGTGGTGGAGTGAAGTCTCTAACTTGCTGTGTGACCTTAGGCAACTCACACCTCCACTCTGGGCTTTAAGTCTTCCTACAAGTGAGAATGACCCCTGCTCAACAGGGGTATTTGTTGTTGTTGTGTGCCTTCAAGTCAATTTGGACTCATAGCAACCCTATAGGACAGAGTAGAACTCCCCATAGTGTTTCCAAGGCTGTAATCTTTACAGGAACTGATCACCGGGTCTTTTCTCCCTCACGGAGCCACTGGTGGATTTGAACCACTGATCTTTAAACATTGTGCCACCAGGCGCCTTAACAAGGGCATTAGGGGAATAAAAATGAGGTCCATTAAGTATAAGGAGAGATTATTGCCTTTGCTTGCCACGCCAGAGGGTAGCTCAGCTCAGGCCAAGCCCCAAACCCAAGGGTCCCCAAGAGGGTGGTCGGTCAGGATACAAGCCTTTCTGTTCTCAGACCAGAGGCATCTATTTCAGGGCTAAGGTATTCTCAACAGCTGCGGGAGGAGAGACTTGGTGGGGAGCAGGAGTCAATGAAGGAGGGAGAGAGGCTCAGGGAGGAGAATCAGAGGAGAGTGGGGACGGGGAAGTGAATCAGAGAACCCAGTTTGTGCTCAGGGCTAAGGCTGTATCAGGGATAGGGGAGGAGAGAAAAGAGAACATGAACGGATGAACTGACACCGACGTGATATGCTGGAAAGAAAAAAAAAAAAAAACCCTAGTTGGGAGGAGCATAATTTATCAATAAGAATGAAAAACCAGAATGGCAGAATGAAAGCAAGAGTAAGAGAAAAGAGAGAGCTGGCCTGGAGCCATGGCAAGCTAAGGGGAAACAGCCTTAAGTTGCAGCAAGGGAGATTTAAGTCAGACTCAGGGAAGAAATGTTCTGGAAGACATTAGACATAAAAACAAGCTGTACAGAGCTCTCCTTTTGGAGTTATTTTAAAAGTCAAAAGAATAGCTCTCCACCCTCCTACCATACTCACTCTACCCCCACCCCATGTCCCCCTACCCCAACCCATTTGCTAGGAATAGTTGAACAGCAGTCTTGTCCATAGTCAAGATAACTTCTGGAACTCTCTTCCTGCCCGAGGGTCCACCCCAGCTTTGTCAACTTTCTAGTCCCTAGCATCACCTCCCCAGGCTGCCCACCTGCTGTGCTAAGCTAGGGCAGGGTATGGGGACATGGGATGGCCCTCACCATAAATCAGTGCCCTCCAGAAGCAAAGACACCAGTACCCACACTGGGCTTGGTCTGCCCACTGAGGAAATCCTCAAGAGACCGGAAAGTCCACAGTTAACTCTGTTTGCAGGAGCTGGCCAGGGTCTAGCAGAGGAACGGAAAAGTGTAGAAATGCTGCTCCCTACAGCTGCTGGGATCCCACCTCGGTCCCCTTTAACTGCCCAATCCAGCACAGGAATGGCCTAGTCCCCGGACACCGGGGGGACAGGAAGCCCCAGCCCTTGCTCAGCCCACACCCACATACCGATTCCCATTCCCGCACACACACTGGTGCCATTCCCTGTCACGTCCCTTTGCACACACATACCTGTGTGCATGGCACCAAAACCTGACTCTAGTCCCTAGTCCTTCACACCCCTTAGCTCAGCTGGTGGCCGCCCGCACCTCCCCGCAGCTCCCTCATTGACTCCTCAGCACAAGCATGCCCAGGCCTCCCTGCCACCCCCGAGCCAGGGCAGCTTTCTGGGAGACACAAGTTCCCAGTCCTCTGTACACGCCTGGCAGGGGGCCGGCAGGAGCTCCTTACCTGGGATCATTAATGGCAAATCAAGGGCCTTCAGGAATGCCCCGAGGTTTCTCCGGTCCATGATTCCTAACCTCTTCACTAGGCACCTTTGATTCCTTCCCCCTCTCAGCTGATCACTCCCTCTTTCACCCACTCCCTGTGGCCAGCTCCCCCTCTATGGACTTTTCTGGCACACAGGCTCATCCCTGGGCAACTCCAATGCTGTGGATGGTAAGGCGGGAGCTGGGCCGACACCTCTTGTCCTAGGATTCCAGAACATCAGAATTTTCCTCTGGCCTCAGTTTGCCTAGCTCTGCTTTCCATCACAACCACACACATTTCTACCAAGGATTTCCTCCCAGATTCGACTCCTCCAGCCCCTCTGAGTAGCTTCTCCTCTACTGGCTCACCTCAGTCCTACGTCCTGGCTCCTGTGGTCAGCTCCTCAGCTCCATGCATCAGGTCCTCAGGAGAGTCTCGGGGAAGGTGCTTCCAGAATGTTGAGAGGGACAGGACCTGAAAAGGAAACTGTCCTCCACCTTCACGCCTCCTCCTGGTCCTCTCAGCTCAGAATCCCATTGGAGTCATTGTCCTGGGATGGCCAGAGGGAACCCGACTCTGTGTGTGTGTGTGTGTGTGCTCCCGCCAGGCCAGCTTATTGAGAAGTGAAAGGACAGAGAAATGCCACAAGCAACAGGAGGGAATGAGGCCAAAAGTCTGTGAACCAGGATTACAACATTCAGCCTCAGAAAGTCAAGTCCTGGGTCCCCAGTTCCCCCAACCCCCATCCTGCTCCTACTGTGGCCCCCACCTCCCTCCAGACTGTCCCCCCACCCCAGTGGGCAGTGTCCCAAAGTTACCCCTCCAGAGGTGGCCCAAGCTGCTCTGTTGGGCAGGGGAGGGGGCTCAGAGACTCACATGCCAATCTTATCTCCCCCCTCTTATTCCTTGTCCTTTCCCTCTCTCCCCTCCTCACCTTGCCCCCTCCCAGTACTATCTCCTTCCGAGGGAAGAACAGATGGGATGTACGGGACAAAGTACAGCCCACTTACTGGAGCAGCAGGGTGGGACTCACCAACTCCCAGGCTGGAATCTGAGAACCTCGGGGAGGGGGAACTGGCCTCACTGACGAGGGCATGGCAGGAGGGTGAATCATTTACTGGAGTTTTCCACCAAGTACGTGCCCTCTGTGGCTTCAAGGCAAGACTCTGGGACCTTCTTCACAACTGCTACGTTTTTCCTTGGGATTTTCCTATAGAAGGCACCCAGAGCATATCTCAAGAGGCATAATCTAGAAAGGGCGCAGGTTTGCAGTCAGACAGACCTGAGTTTGAACCCCTCCTCTTTGTTTACTGGTTGTGTGAGCTGAGCAAGAGTCTGAGTCTCAGTTTCCCAACCTGTAAAAGGTAGATAACAATACCTATTTTGCAGGGTTGCTGTTGAGGGTTAAAGACAATATGGTAAATTGCTTGGGATATTGTAGGGCCTTAAGGGGGAGTCACTGTGTTTGTGATGGGTCCTTTGGAACAGAGGTTGGGGTGGTGGAGTGTCTGGTCCCAGGCAGCCGTAACAATGCTCTGGTCACCTCTCAGCACTAAGGCACATAGCTAGTCACAAATAGATAACTGGAGTGAATAAAAGCTAAGTGGTTTGTTCCAAGGCCATACAGCTGGTAAATGATGGGGCTGGGATTTGAACTGTGGCCTCCTGGCTGCAAAGATCTTTGCTTGTCCCCACTGCAGCAAACCATTACCCAGACCACCAATGTCTCAGGATTCTTCGTGCCTTGTTTGTAATAGCCTTGCAGCTACTAGTGGTGAGCTGGTATTTGTTGAATAAATGTGTGCTCCAGGCCACATGCCAGTGGGTTTCTCCAGACCAGGGTCTGTTCCTGAGCACGCCCTCATGGTGCTGGGCACAGGGCTGTCCCTCGGCCATTCATCCAGACTAGCCAGAGTCTCCTTCAAGACGTTGAAGATGTCTCTTCAACTTCAGGTGGTGTGGGAGGAGAGGAAGTTGTGGAGAGAAAGGGAAACTCCCCTTTACGTGTGCTTCCCTTTTGGGATTTAGGACTTCCCCAGCAGGGCTGGGGTGTGAAGTGAGTATTTCAGTCTGTACTTTTCCATCAAGCACCCTCACTCAGTGTCTTTAGGGCCCCTCTCAGCATCTCCTGTGAGGTTCCTCATCAAGAGAAATCCAGATCCAGTTTCAGTTCTCTGACCCTTTGCCTCTGTGAAACCAGAAGCCAGGCTGGGGGTCAGTTTTGTCAGAGTAGGGTATGGTCACAGCCAGGATTCACAGCCTTTACCCCTGTGCTCGACTGGGACCATGGGAAGCTGCACTGCTATGTCGGCCCTGTCCCTGCACACCTGGTCCACCATGTGTCGACTGTAGAACTTATTACAGAGGGAACACCAAAGTCCACGTGTTTAATCAGCTGCAGCTATTCCAGAACAACACTATGTTCAGCCTCTCCATGCAGGTGAGAGGGAGGGAGAGAATCAGGCTGGACAAGAGGGTGGATTTCCTCGTTGATTCATTCATTCAAAAAGCATTTATTTAGTGCTGACAATGGGTCAGGCTTTATGCTAGGACCTGGGGATTCAGTGGTGAACACTACACAGGCCTTGCCCTCAATTTGCACATGGTCCAGCAGGACCTGTCACCTCTCCTTTACCTTGTAGGAGAATACCAGTTGCCATTGAGTCAATTCCAACTAATGGCAACTCCATGTGTGTCAGAGTAGAACTGTGCTCCACAGGGTTTTTGATGGCTGATTTTTCAGAAGCAGACCGCCAGGACTTTCTTCTGAGGCACCTCTGGGTGGACTCAACCTCCAACCTTTCAGTTAGCAGCCAAGTGCATTAACCATTTGTACCACCCAGAGACTCCTATAGAAGAGCTATCTTGTTGACCTGGCCCAGGAAGTGACCCAGGGAGTGGAATTTGATTTCCCCAAAAGGAAATGCCTAATCCGTCCACTGGAAACCCCAGTGGTGTAGTGGTTAAGAGCTTTGACTGCTATGACCAAGAGGGTAGCAGTGTGAATGCACCAGGTGCTCCTTAGAAACTGTATGGGGCAGTTCTACTCTGTCCTATAGGGTCGCTATGAGTTGGAATCGACTCGATGGCAATGGGTTTGGGTTTTCTTTTTTTCTTTTTTTTTTAACCCCGCCACTGCAACTTGGTGCCTGGCGCTAGGGCAGCAAGGATGTTTCTGAATTCTGCCTGGGCTTTTCTGCTTCACTGACAGCCCAAGGTGGTGGGGCTGGGGCCATGGAAATAGGATGGATTTGCTTGGATGTGTCCCCAGAGCAGCTCTCCCTAGACCTTCTACCGGACTCCAGCAACACTGTGGTGTAAGCATTATCATTCCCATTTGTAGAGGAGAACACTAAGGGTCAGAGAAGCTAACTTGCTCAAGGTTACACAGCTAGTAAGAGGGCCAGGATCAAAGCCAGGTCTGCCAGCCTCTGTAAAGGAGTGTGCTTGTCTGGCTGTGGTGTCTCTGAATTTGTGCACATGTGCTCAGATAAATGAGGGACTGTGTGTGTGTGTGCATAGGTGTGTGTACACATGTGTATGTGTGTGCCTGTGCATATGTGTGTGCACATGTGTGGATCTGAGGCCTGGGTGTGTGTCCATGTGTGCAAGGTCTGAGGTCTGAGGACCCAAGGCAGCCAGTGCTTGCCCACCACCACGGGCTGCAGTTTGTAACTCTGCACAGTTATGTATGCATTTGCTCTCTCTAGTCAGCTGTTACTTGCCCCAAGGCTCTCCCTCCCCATCTTTCTTCCACTGCCTTTCTTCTCCAATAGGTGTGGCCTCTAGACAGGAGAGGGCTCCTCTTCCTTTTGCATCTTCCCCTGAGAGCAACAGGATCCAGTATCTACCCTTCCAGGCAGGGAAAGCAGGGGGGACAGGGATCCCCTCCCCACCACCCCTCACCCCCTACACACACACATATACTTTCAACTCTCTTGGCTAAAGCCAAGTCCAGGTACCCCTGCTCCCTTTCCCAGTCCTGACCTGAGCAAGCGGTATTTTTCTCACATCTCAGTGTGTCAGCCCGACCTGTGTTGTTGGAACAGCCCCTCTCACCATCCCCCCAAGTGGCTTAATGACCTCGTGCTGTTTGGCACTGAGTGTCTGAAAGGGCTCTCACACCCATCACTTTATTTGAACCCTATAGCAAACCTGTGTGATAGTCAGGGTGCACACTATTATCTCCATCTGAAAAATAAAGAACCTGAATTCCAAGTAAGTCCCATAGAACACACAGCAAGTTAGAAGGTAGAGGCAGGTCAGGACTAGAACCCCTATCACCTGATCCTTATGCCAGTGGGTTATTTTCCCACTATATTCCACTATGAGTAGATCTCCTACTAGGAATGGAATCATCATTATTGAACTGAGTACTTATTTTCCTGGGCTCAGCCAATTCTCGCAACTGTGATCAGATGGATGGATAGGGAGACAGATATCACATCCTCAGAAAGCCTTCTAGACCACCTAACCTAAACCATCAGGTTCCTTCTTGGGCCCCAGTTACTATTTCTCATAGCACTCTGCTTTTTTCTTTCATAGCACTTGTTCACAATTTCTTGTTTCAGTGGATCTGTTTTTACTTATCATTGTGTCAGGAACATGGCACAGTACCACATAGTCAGTGTTCTGGAAATATTGACAGATGGATGGAGATGCCAGTTATGTGATATCTAGAGTTTCAACATGTTTTCTCTAGCAGATTTATTTCTCCTGTAATTGAGCCTGGCACACTTGGGGAATGGCCAGCCAGTCATTCTCCAGGAAGGAGTGGCTGAGGCCAACACACAGTAGGGCTGATGTCATTAATTTTTATAAACTCTTCCAAGAGTAACAAAAAATAAATAATGCAGCTCTTGTCCCAGCCCGAAGAATCACAGAACACGTTCTCATTCTGACCAGCACTGGAAGAACCATCTGGACAGAGGTAGGGACACAGACAGATAACCAGTTGTCCCTGAGTTGATTCTGACTCATGGCAACCCCATGTGTGTCAGAGTAGAACTGTGTTCCATAGGGCTTTCAATGGCTGATTCTTCTAAAGTAGATCGCCAGATCTTTCTTCTGAGGCACCTCTGGGTGGACTCGAACCTCCAACCTTTTGGTTAACAGCCGAGTGCATTAATCATTCGCACCACCCAGGGACTCAGTCAGGGAGAAATGCAGCTGTGTCTGCGTTCAGTAACTTACACAAACACACACACATAAACATTCCGAGATCCATGTGTCCCAGCTCCACACCCCAGCTTAGATGTAAGGCTGCAGAGGCACACCAGTGAGGTCCTCTGGGGCCAAGGCCATGCCCGTTGGTCCCAAGGTAGGACAAGCTCTACCTCACACCTGGGATCCTCTTGCAACCTAACCTTCAGAGTTTATATCCACATCTCAGGCCATGGCTGTGATGAATTGTGGTTGCAGCAGTGCCACCCCCTTGTGGCCATGTCCAGTAATGACAGCATCCTGCTTCTCCTAGCCTCTGAAGCAGATGAAGAAAAGTGAGGTGGTCCTGAGGAAGCGGGGTCCCTCTGCTGGCCAAGTCCTGGTAGTACTCCGCTCTGCCGAGACATCCATACCTGCCAGTCCCTCTCTTGTGCACCCAGCACCTTGCACTGGGTGGGCACACACAGGCACAGTATTGGCAAGTGGAGGCAGGCAGGCAATGACACGGCAAGGTACCTGTGACAGGAAGAAGCCACAAGCAGTCTTTCCTCTTCCTTTCCTCTAACTAGGGCCCAGGTCTCCTCCTTATTCTTCCCTCAATTTCCTGTCTTATTCCACAGAGCAAAGGTAGAGGGAAGGGACCTTGGGGGCAGCCTGGAGAGAGGTGGGACAGCTTCCTCTGGTCCAAGTGTCTGATGGTGGAGGATCCCAGCTTGGCCTCATCACCCTCCTCCCCACAGCAATCACTTTGGCCATATGGTCAACAAGGAGAACTCTGTGAGGGAAGGAAAGGTGGGGAGGAGACAGGGTCCTGAAGCCATAACTTTAAAGTGGGGAGTTGGTCGAGGAAGCAGGGCAGAGAGGCAGAAACCAGGCACAATTGCTAACAGTCAGTGAGAAGAATGTGGATTTAATGGAATGAAGGGTAGGAGGGCCCCGAGGCTGACAAAGCTCTTACCCACCCACCAGCCCTCACCCAGCGTCCGAAGGCTCATCTCAAAGAGATGCTCTTGATACTGGCGTTTCATATCTGTTCAAACCACCCCTAGAGCAAGGAAGTTGGAGTGGGAGCTTCCAGCTCAGAAGGCAGATTCCAAAGTACCTCCTTTTGTATTAGCTATCTCAGGTGAGGGGCAGAGAAGCACAGTGGGGCTTTTTCTGCCCTCTCTCCTCTGCAGCTGTCCCCACAGCCAGGCTCACAGGCATCATGCAAGAGTCTCCCATCTAGCACTGGGACTCTAGTTCTGTGAGTCTGAGAAGTGATGCCCTGGGCGTGGCAGGAGCAGGGAGTCCTGCTCGGTTCTTTTGGGGTAGGTCCTCAGCTGGGCACACGAGCTGGCGTATTCTCTGGAAGGAGAGTGGAGGCGGCTGTTATGAGGTGGAGTGGGGGGCAGGAACGCAAGCTTCCCTCATCACCAATGTCTGCCTGCCTCCCCTTGCACAAACGTACCCTTCCAGGTGCAAACCCTATAATCACACCAAAAAACCAAACCAAACCCGTTGCTGATGAGTTGATTCTGACTCATAGCGACCCTATAGAACAGAGTAGGACTGCCCCATAGAGTTTCAAAGGAGTGGCTGGTGGATTCAAACTGCCACTTTTTGGTTAGCAGCCATAGCTCTTAACCACTGTGCCATCAGGGCTCCTGCAATCTTGGAGCTACCCAATCTCTTTCTGTAACTTCTAAGCACTCTGTTATTGTTGTCAGTTGCCATCGAGTCAGCTCCAACTCATGGTGACCCCATGTACAACAGAATGAAATACTGCCAGGTCCTGCACCATCTTCATGATCGTTGATAAGCGCGAGTACATTGTTGCAGCCACTGTGTAGTTAGAGCGCCTTCCAACCTAAGGGGCTCATCTTCCAGCACTATATTGAACAATATTCTGTCACGATCCATAAGGTTTTCACCAACTAATTTTTGGAAGTAGATCACCAGGCCTTTCTTCCTAATCTGTCTTAGTCTAGAAGCTCCTCTGAAACCTGTCTATCATGGGTGAACCCGCTGGTATTTGAAATACCAGTGGCATATCTTCCAGCATCACAGCAACATGCAAGCCACCACAGTATGACAAACTGACGGATAGGTGGTGGCTGAGGACTCTATCACCCCAACACCCACATCCGGCTCACTGGACCCTCTATGTACCAGCTTCTACCCTTGGCAGGCAGCCCACCTATCATCAAGGGATCTTACCTCTTCTAATAGGGTTCCTTCCCCTTCTGACTGCTTTCCTCCCTACTAACTCCCTACCTCTCTGAAGGAGCCCTTGAGGGTACTGAGTTTGTAGAAACTCCACGCAGGAATGCAAACCATGGAGGACAGAGCTAGGAGCCATCCCAGCGCATCACCCCACCACGGGTACGTGTACTTCTTATTGTAGGTCAACGGCGTGTACTTGACCAGGGAGAAGAGGAAGGTGGCCTGGGGTGAGAGCAGAAGAGGAAGGGGTTACAGAGGAAAGGGGCTCATGTCCTCAGTCCCCCACCTGGAAGAGCTGGCCTAGCCAAGGTCAAACTCCAAGGCTGGATTTGCCTCTGGGCTCTTCTGGGTCAATGAAATCTCCACCCACATTCTACTCAAAGTTCACATTCCCTACTATGTATTTTCAGGGCACAAACGCTGTCACTTCAGGCCCTCCTCTCCCTGGGCACCTCTATACATGATTGATCCCCCAATCTGGGCATGATTATGTGCTTGGTGGGGTGGGGTGGTAGTGAGGGGTGCTTAATTCTCCTGCACAATCAGTTTGGGCTGAGTCCCTCAAGGGCAGGAACCATGCGTCTTTTCCCCTGTACCTCATTTATGTTCTGCACACAGTAGGGACTCAGGGGGATTGGCTGACATAAACAGATAAAGCGAGAGGAAGCAGCACATAGTGGTTAAAGGCTCAGATTCCGGAGCCAGGTTGCCTGGGTTTGAATCCTAGCTCTCTGTCACTTTCCAGCTTCAGTAAGTTACTTAACCTCTTCGGCTTCAGTTTCATCTGTAAAATGAGTTGAATGTCTATACTTAGCCACGGGGTTCTTGTAAGGATTTAATTAATTAATACACATGAAGCACTTTGTGTCTGGCACAAAGTAAGCACTCTGTAACTGTTGCTATTATTATTGCTGTGATTATTAGTGTTATTAAGAGCAGCCTAATGTACTCGGGTTTTAGTCTTGCTACAACATTAGACTCACTGTGGTGCTGGTCAAACCATCTGACAGTTCTGGACCTCAGTTTATCCTTCTGTGAAATGAAAAGGAAGAATCTATCTTGCTGTCATTTTCTAAAATCCAACAGGAGAATGAATGAAAATCTAAAATAATTTTCAATCTCTAGGGAGAAGTCCCTTCTAGGTCTAATGTCTGTCTACCCTGCTGCCACCACCGTCTCTCCCTCCCTCTAGCTAGCTTTACCCCTTGAGGATTATCTTACTGTGCACACAGCTGGTGTGAGGAAGATCCAGCAATATTTGATAAGAGGCCATGGCCTGTATCCAATCATGTCTTCAATGTTGTCATAGAAGCGCCCGGCTCCTACCACGGAGAAGAGAAGGAAGGAGGGGGAGGAGGAATATTCTTTAGCCTCCAAAACATCAGGATGGGGGGGGGGCCACCAGACCAGGATGAGTAAGTATCAATAAATAAAAGATACCACAGTCATCTTTTCAAAGCACAGCTGGATGAGGACTCTTCCCCAGAATTAATAGGCATAAACAGCAGTGGGCAGAACTTGGCTTAGGCAAAGGTTATTACCTTTTTTTAACCTATTGGTTGTCAAGACTGTTAAAGGTTGAAAAGGTTTGGGTCCATCTGGAGCAGTTTAGGTGTAGTCAAAACCAGGAAGGTAGTTTTGAGCAAAGATTGTGTAGAAGAATCCTGATCAAAAGGGGGTAAATGCAGAACAGAATTTCAAATTCTCATGGAATCTGGACTTTCTGGATCCACGGAGGCTAGATGAACTCCCGAAACTATTGCCCTGAGATAATATTTAAACCTTAAATCAAAAATATCCCCTGAAGTATTCTTAAAACCAAACAATATTGTTCTTGTTGTTAGGTGTCATCCAGTTGGTTCCGACTCATAGAAACCCGGTGTATAACAGAATGAAACACTGCTTGGTCATGTACCATCCTCACAATCATTGCTATGTTTGAGCCCACTGTTGCAGCCACTATGTTGATCCTTCTTATTGAGGGTCTTCCTCTTTTTTGCTGACCCTCTACCTTACCAATCATGATGTACTTCTCCAGGGACTGGTCCCTTCTGATAACGTATCCAAAGTATGTGAAACAAAGTCTCACCATCCTAGCTTCCTAGGGGCAGTCTGGCTGTACTTCTTCCAAGACAGATTTATTCATTTTTCTGGCAGTCCATGGTATATTCAATATTCCTTGCCAACACCATAATTCAAAGGCATCAGTTCTTCTTCAGTTGTCCGTATTCATTGTCCGGCTTTGACATACATATGAAGTTATTGAAAATATCACAGCTTAGGTCAGGCGCACCTTAGTCCTCAAAATGAAATCTTTGCTTTTCAACACTTTAAAGAGGTCTTTTGCAGCAGATTTGCCTGATGCA
>NW_004444017.1:3217521-3242734 GCF_000243295.1 Trichechus manatus latirostris
CAATCTTTTCTCCATTTATCACGATGTTGCTTATTGGTCCATTTGTGAGGATTTTTTTTTTTTTTATGTTAAGATGTAATCCATACTGAAGGCTGTAGTCTTTGATCTTCATCGGTAAGTGCTTCAAGTCCTCTTCACTTTAGCAAGCAAATTTATGTCATATGCATATTGCATATTTTTAATGAGTCTTCCTCCAATCCTGATGCTGTCTTCTTCTTCATATAGTCCAGCTTCTCAGATTATTTGCTCAGCATACAGACTGAATAAGTATGGTGAAAGGATACAACCCTGATGTGCACCTTTCCTGACTTTAAACCATGCAGCGTCCCCTTGTTCTGTCAGTTTATCGTACTTTGGTAGCTTGTGTGTTGCTATGAGGCTGGAAGCTATGCCACCGGTATTTCAAATACCAGCAGGGTCACCCATGTGGACAGGTTTCAGTGGAGCTTCCAGACTAAAACAGACTAAGAAGAAGGACCTGGCGGTCTACTTCTGAAAAAAATTGCCCAGTGAAAAGTCAAACAATAGTTTAGTTTAACTAGTAAAGAGCGTTTGCTTTGAGCACTATGCTCTTTTCAGATCTATCTATATGGGATCAAATTGACAACAGCAACTCAAAAGATTAGATAGGAACCTTAGGGGGCAGTGAGTTTATGTTAATGGGGGAGGAACAACTCAGAAAAAGAGGGTGAGAATGGTTGCCCAACTCGAAGAATGTAATCAATGTCACTGAATTATACGTATTGAAACTGTTGAATTGGTGTATGTTTTGCTGTGTATATTCTCCAACAAAATCAAATCAATTATTGGGAAAAAAAAAAAAACTAGGAGGGTGGGCAAGACAACCTCTGTAGGGACCTTCCAGTGGAGCAATTTTGGGTTCTCAAGATTTTTGAGGTTGGGTAGATGGGGGAGCCCCAGGAAAAGGCAGGTGTGAGCGCTGGATGTTTCTCTTCTGTCTAAGAGCGCTGGGGTGTGGGAGAGAATGGATTAGGGCTGGGGAAGGAATCACTTACCATAAACCCAAGCCACACAGAGGGACTCAAAGATGGCCACGAACAGAAGGCACATGCCACTGGCTGCATAGTAGTCAAAGAGCTGAAACACGTACATGCCACCCTGCCAGGAAGATTTGTTAAAAAGAACTTTATCCAGAGGAATCAGACTTACGCCTACCCCCTCCAGCCTCACACCTTTGGGGCACAGAGCAAAGTTGGTGAGGGTCACAGGAGACAGATAATATTAGACAATGTCATTTGTAAGCTATAAAACACTAGACAGAGGTAAGAGACAATATTATTTTTTGTTATTGTTTTTGAATGGAAAAGAGATGAAATCAGACAGCTATTGCTAGCTTATCCCTGAGAACTTTTAAGGGTTGACTCCAGAAGCCCAAGACACAGCGTGTATTTTTTTGGCAAGGGATCAGGATAAGGGCTGTCATATCATCATGTTGACAAGCTCCATCTGCATGCTTTTCCCTGGAGACATCACACAGAATGTCACCCAGCCCCAGGGGTCCCTTTCTACCTTGAAGTTTGTCCATGGAACTTGATTCAGCTGCCTGGGAAATCATGGGAGCTTGGTGGAGAGTCAGTTTTTCCCAACCCAAGACCTCCCTGACCATCCTTTCCATACCCCTTAGCTCAGCGTGGAGCCAATTTACCTTCCACCCATCCCCAGAGGTAGGTGGCTGATGCCCAAAGGCCAGGGGAGGGACTTGCCTACTTTATGCCTTTTTGGGTTGGGAAAAGAGAGCATCCCAGTGCCCTGAACCCATAGCAGTCTGCTCCACCTGACAGGTAGAAGTTGTCCACCTTGGCTCCTCTTCCTCACCGGGTCCCCACCTCACAGCCTCCCAGACCTCACCTCTGTGAGCATGACTAGCCCGACAAGGAAGGAGATGACAGACACTGCAAGGATGAGGACCTCCCTCTGGTTCTTCTTGCGGAACACACGGGGGTACATGTCCACCAGCGCTGTCACCAGGCTTTCTACACACACAAACTGGATGAGAGGGCAAAAGAATTGGAGGGAAAGAGAGCTCCCAAAATAAGCTCCATCAGCTAGCTATGGCTTCTTTCTCCCGGGGTCAGCCCTCCTGGCCTCCTTGTCCATCCTTGCATGGTTAGGTCTGAACCCACTCTTCAAGGCTTCTCTTGCTTCTCAGAAAGACACCAGCTTTTGACATTCGCCTGGTCCACAGCTTTTTAAAAGTGTTTCAGGATGTCAAGCTCAAGCTGGTGCCCACTGCTGCCCGTCACCCGTCCTATACACAGACTCACTCATCTCGGTCTCTGAGTGCGCCACCTGTTGGTACCTGGCTATCCAGTCCCAGGAGAACGACCATGAAGAAGAAGCAGCAGGCCCAGAGTGGAGAGAAGGGCAGCATCACCACAGCCCGGGGGTAGGCGATGAAAGCCAGGCCAGGGCCTACAGCAGGGAGCAGAGAAACACAGCCTAGTGCCTGGGCCAGAGCCAGGCCATGTGCAATCCCAAGGATCCCCAGTGCGGGGCCATGGAATGACAGGTGCTAGAAAGAACTTCAAGGGGCTCTGGTGGCACAGTGGTAAAGTGCTTGGTCGCTAACCAAAAGGTTGGCAGTTCGAACTCACCAGCTGCTCAATGGGAGAAAGGTGTGGCAGTCTGCTCCCATAAAAATTATAGCCTTGGAAACTATATGGGGCAGTTCTACTCTGTCCTGTAGAGTCGCTATTAGTCGGAATCTACTCAATGGCAACGGGTTAGAGGGAACTTCATTCCACGGTTACCATTGCCACCACCATCCTCACCTGGGAAAAGCCGCCCAAACCTCTGTCTGGTCCCCAAACTTCCAAGGCACCACCCACTGTATTGTCACTGGCAGACCCAGAACCTAGAGACTGTGGATGTGAAAGGGCTTTGGAAAATAGAAAGGGGGTATTTCCATCCTCCTTTGTCTACGTTCTATCCCCAAATCCTCAGGTCTCACTCTCCAGATCTATTGCCCCAAACTGGAGTTTTCAAACTTAAAAAGAGCTCAGCAGCCAGGCAGGTCATGTAAATTTGTAAAGCTGACCCAGTGCAAAACAAGGGGAAATGCTGGGGCCTTATGAAAACTGGAGCAATCATGCCCCTGTTAAGGGTAATTACTTTGCTGTTTTTATAAAGTAGTTGATACCAAAGAAAATCCCTCCAAGGCCAGATTAGGCCCAGGGCCACCACTTTGCTCCCTCTGCACCCGGAGCTTTTTTTGTCACCATACAATGAGTGAACTGGTATTAATTCCAGAGCACCATTGACACACATCCTCTCAAATAAATTAACGTTCCTCTCAACTGACTCAAATGCCAGGAACAAATCACACCAAAGCCTGGGTTCATCCACAGGAAGCTTCCTTTGAAAAATAAAGAGTTTCACTGTGTGACCTTGGACCTTGGACAGGTCGTTTACCTCTCGAGTACCAGCCCCCTCACTGATTGATGAGGGTAATAGTAGTACCTGCCTCACAGGTTTACATTGTTTAATACAAGCAAAATGCTTTGCACACTGCCTGGCATATAGTAAGTGCCTGGTGGCATGGTGGTTAAGTGCTATGGCTGCTAACCAAAGGGTTGGCAGTTCAAATCCACCAGGTGCTCCTTGGAAACTCTATTGGGCATTTCTACTCTGTCCTATAGGGTCACTATGAGTTGGAATAGACTCACGACAATGGGTTTGGTTTTTGTTTTTTTTTGGTAATAAAAGTTAGATATTATCATTTTTAATAAGAACCACTGATGTCAGTTGCCTGGTGCTTGGCGTTCTGTGTAACAAGGGTGAGCTTGTGAATGCTGTGATTAAAAATTGTCTTGTGGTTACAGAGAGAAAGTGGGTGGTCCACAAAAGCAGGGGACAAGCAAGAGAAACATTTCACAGTGTATCAAGGTAGGGGACCAGTCCTTCCTAGATTTTATTGTAAAACAACAACAAATAAAACCACAGCGTGGTGGAAAGAGTCATTTTAAAAAGGGAGAAACTCTTTATGTGCTGATAGGAACTTACCTCTGAAATACATTTTAAAGTGAACAAAACAAGATGAGGTGCAGAACACAGTGTATATAATGTCTTATCATTTCGTTAAAGAGGGGAGAGTTAAGAAATAGAAATATTGTATGTATATAAAAACCAGTTGCCATTGAGTTGACCCCGACTCATGGCAACCTCATATGTGTCAGAGTAGAACTGTACTCCATAGGGTTTTCAATGGCTGACTTTTTGGAAGTAGATCGCCAGACCTTTCTTCCTCTCGGTAGACTCAAACCTTCAACCATTTAGTTAGCAGCCAAGCTCATTAACCGCTGGTACCATGAAGGGACTCCTATGTATGTATAGAAGAACGTCTCATATATGTTTAAGTTACTTCTGGAAGGATATACACGAAACTGACAGTGTTGAGTGTCTCCAGGGGTTGGAAGGAAATCTTCACTGTATACTTGTTTATTCTTTGAATCCATTTAAATCCTACCCCAAGTCTTCCCAGCATGCCTCCATTGAAATGTAGCCACAGTGACCCCTGAAACTATTGCCCTGAGATAATCTTTAAAACTTAAACCAAAAATATCCCCTGAAGTCTTCTTAAAACCAAACAGTAGTTAGCCTTGAGCATTATGCTCTTTAAGAACTATCCATGTGGGATCAAAGTGACAACAGCAACTCGAGAAAGATTAGATAGGAACCTTAGGAGCAGTGAGTTTATGTTAATGGAGGAAGAACAACTCAGAAAAAGAGGGTGAGAATCACTGCATAACCCGAAGAATGTAATCATTGTCACTAAACAGTACATGTAGAAATTGCTGAATTAGTATATGTTTTGCTGTGTCTATTCTCAGCAACAACAACAAAATTAAATTACATTGAAAAGAAAGGTAGCCACAGTAAAAGACCCACCCACAGCGTAGGTGACAATAGAAATGGCTCTGGATCCCGGCTGGCACCGGGCTCACAGAATTCTTTGCCCTCAGGCCTCCCTATGAGCGCTCACCTGACTCAGCCACCTCGGAAATGGGCACCCCCTGCTCCTGAGACATGAAGCCCAGGATGGAGAAGATGGCAAACCCGGCCACAAAGCTGGTGCCGCTGTTGAGGAAGCAGAGGGCGATGCAGTCCCTGTGGGCACGGGGGCGGGGGTGGAAACAGTAGTCAGACAGGGGCTGCCAATCAGTGTGCCAGGCTTTCTGTCTGGGAGCCAGTGGGGACCCCTGGGGAGCACAGATCCTCATGGCAGACGCCTGCACAGAGGCCAGAGGTGGGGCTACCTGGCAGAATCCGTTCAAAGTGTTAGTTCTGGCCCCCCATTAGCTCAGACTGGAATAAATCAAGGTAGACCTGAGAGAATGAGGTTGTAAGGAAGTAAAACATTGATTTAAAAATTACAAACTGCCACCCAGCCTCCCATCCCTGCCATATTCCTACCACACCTTTGTATGTCAGAGAGGACACTGCCTCTCTGACATAATTCAGTTTGGCACGCTAACGTAGGGGGGTTTGGGCATGGATAATCCCAAACAACAAATAATTCTTAGCCACTTAAATTTGATTTTGAGAGGCATGCTATGATTTGTTTCAGCTATATTTCAGCTAGTATTAAAATGGAATCAGAAGGGTAGGAGGGGACAATGGGGAGGGGAGGAGGAGTGGAGTAGAAGCAATATATGTATACAGGAGGTGAAGTAAAAATGGGTAAGGATTCAGTGTTTGCTGGAGCAGATTTACAAAGCAGGCACAACTGAGACTCAGCAGTGTAACATTACTAATTTATTTCTCAGACTTGCTTACTGAGTGCCCGGAAGCCTGCTAACCTTTAAATTACCAGGCTGGCTAGGCCCCTGCTGAGGTTTCTCGGCCAATCACAACTCTGCCAACCTTTCAGAAGTAGTCCCTCTACCCACCCTGGACAGCTCCTGGTGGGGCTGGGGGATTGGACAGTGGGTGAAGGCAGGGGGACAAATTTCATGAGCTGTTACACTACTCTCAGTCACCCTTGGCCTAGCACTTGGTGGAGGGCCAGTGGAGAGATGCAGGCTTGTGGCTCAGACCCCAGTCCCCAATCACCTGTAGCAGTTGTTGTTGTATTTGTTGTAGCTGCCCAGGGCTGTCAAGCACCCCAGACAGATGGCAAATGAGAAGAAGATCTGGGTGCCTGCATCCATCCACACCTACAAAGGCAAGAGGCAAGAAAACTGAACTCTGGGAAAGGCCAGGCCATCTGAGCCTCCATGGAGGAACACAGGCATGGGCTGAGCCAGGCACTGGCTAGGGATGGTGAGGAACTTGTTCTCAGCCAATGCAGGCCCCCCTGTATCCCTGCCATCCCCGGGGGGCTCTAGTCCCTGGCCCTCAGATGAAGTGTCTTGGGCACTCCTAGGATGAACAGACATTGTGCATTCGAAAGGAAAGACTGAAGGGACCCATGGTGGAGGAGGGTGGTAAGGTGCTCTAGAACAATCTTGGATCTGGATCTGGTTAGTGATCAAGGAAGCAAAGCCCTGTATTCTGCCCAAAGTTCCTTTCTCCTATCCTAGCCTATCATGGTGGCAGGATCAGTTGGGAAGAAACCCAGAGCAGCATCTCCAGGGATATGGGTCCTTAATACCAACACCATCACCAGCATGTAGCTTTGCCCCTCACACCGCAGAACCTTCTGTATGAGAAACAGGGAAAGTAATCCTCACTCACAAAAAAAAAAAAAAAAAAAAAAAAGCCAAGAGGATGAACAGAAATGCATCTGTGAAGGGCTTTGTACCCCTTGGGGGGAAAATAACTCTCTAGCTGAACACAGGGTATTGGTGTTACTGTTATTATCTCAGCTGGCTGACCCAGGCTGTGCATGTTATGATTTAGATTTAACAGCTAGAATAACATCCTGGAGAGAGAGAACATCCAGGCAAACAGGATTAAGCAATCCTGTAGATCTGCAGGAGGTCGGGTCCTGTGGCTACAGACCCTCCCCCAGGCCCTTCAGGCTTTAGAGGGTGGGAGCACCAAGCTGTGGATGCAGACATCACCAAGGCAAGTGTTCTTGCATTCTGGTCCCTAAAGAAAGGGCACTGAAAGACCCCATCCTGTGTTCAAGTAGCCCCCAAACGGGCTGCTCCTACTTCCCACAAAACCCTCTAGCCTTTAATCTTTCCCATCCACTAGTATCAGGCCTCCAATTCCCACACACATCAAAGCCTTGGCTTCCTTCTGTCCAAAGGTCCTTGGCCCCTTACCCATCTTTCCCTGCCTCACTAACCATCATCACCACCCTCAACCTCCCTACCCCTTGCTCTCTCTTATCACACTCACCCCTACAAAGTGCCCATTTTCCTCAGCATCGTAGGGAGCCCAGGGGGCCCATTGACAGGCTGACTACCTCAGAATCACCTTGACTCTTCAGCCAGCATCCCCAGTTGACACACCGGGCCTCCCTCTAGGCCTGAGAGAGAACCCAAGAATCTGCATTATTTTCAGAGCTCCCTGGGGAATCCTAACGACCATGCAGGTGTGGAAGTCATAGCCCCTAGGACCTGGCATCAGGGGTATACCCAGGGCACTCAATGCTCTTGCTGTATTTCCATCCTGTGGGAATGGGGATGGGCAGGGAATGATGGTGACAGAAAGGGGAGAATGTCTTGAGCCTCCTGTCCCTTCTGTTCACCGTGAATCCCATCCTCCAGTTGCTCTACAAGGCAGGAGTTGCCACCAGAAAAAGAGGTCCGAGGCAGGAAGCACGGAGGAGAATTCAGAAGGGGCCAAAGCTAGCAAGGAAGTAGTAGGGAAGGATGGAAGCACTTGGGAAACTTTTTTAAACTTAAGGAAAATTTATAATGGAGAAAGGAAAAGGGGGTTGGGGATTCATTTCAGAAGCTAGAAAAGGGAAGGGTGGGGATGAACGGACAGTACCTGAGGACGGGAAAGGTGAGTGTTTACAGAATCCAGTGTGTTGCCACAGAGCGGGAGAGTAGGCCACGTATGAGGAGATGCATTGGGAGTCTGTTTGCTCCTTCAAGATGTTTAAAATCCTTTTCTAAAATGGCCCTGCAGACACTGTGAGGATAGTCATCTCAGGAATACTCAGTGGCCTCCAGTATGGAGGCCATTGTCTTCTATTTCATTCCTACCTCACTCAGTAGGCTATCTGCAGCTTTGAGAGCAGGACTTTGCAGCAAGAGGCTCTGAGCTCATACAGAGAGGATTTTCTCAGGGTCAGAGATGTGAGGGCTGGGGGTTCACAGGTACGTCCTGTCATGAGATCAGGTCATCCAGGATATGGCCCAAGAGCCTGCTTGGCCTCGAGCCTTGGTTGTTTGCCTCCCATGCCTAACAGTGCACAGGGCACAGGCTGCCCCGTGAGTTATCAAGGAAACAGCTGAGCGCCCTCAGAGACACTGTGTGGCTGCTGCCCACATGCAGGTTGGGGGGCATAAATCCAGTGATTATGAAGTTTTGTGAACTTGGGCTTGGAAGGAAGTAATAAAAGAAATTGTGACTTGGCTGCTCACCTCACCCCAGGTGGGGACAGACTAAGGCTGAGTTGGGAGGAAAGGTTAATGAGAACAAAGGGAAATGCAGCAGGAGGCTGAGAGTTCAGAGTTCAAGGGTCAGATGTGGTGCCTTTCACCAAAGGCCCCTCTCTGTGAGCTTGGCAAGCCCCAGCTCTCTGCACAGCTGCTGCGTGTCAAGCCTGCTGGGCTGGGGAAAAGTAACAGGGTCAGGGGGAGGGCTGAAGGGACCACAGAGCAAGCTGTTCTGTTCCCCACCACAGGCAACCCACTCCCTGCCCATTCCAGGAGGCTGAGTTTCTAGAGCAAAACTCCAATATACCTTTGGCTGGGGCAGAAAACTGACCAAGAATAAGCCAAGTAAAAAACACTTGGTGAAGTGTGGATAAAAAGAGAAGTCTTCTGGGGGACAGAGGAACAGAGAGACCTCTAGAAGATGTTTTCAACCTTGCATCCAACCCCCAGCATTATTAATATCTACCATTTTTAAGAAGGTAATGATGTGAAATGGAAAAAGCATGGGCTTTGGAGTCAAACTGATCTGGGTTCCATTCCTAACTCCACTAATTACAAGCTGTGTGATCTTAGGAAAGTCACTTAACCTCTCTGAATCTCACTTTTCATATCTAGAAAATGTGTTTAATAAATAAAACAATGAATGTGAAAAAAAACATTCATTTCCTATCCCATCTTCTGGAACAGTTCTGGAATAATAAAAAGCCGCCCTTAGAACTCTCAAATAATTCATACCCTTTGGAAAAGGCATAGCATAGTGATTAAGAGAGCAGACTCTAAAAGATTACTTGGGATGAAACCCAAGCTCCCCAACATGCTAGTTTTGTGGCTTTGGTCACATTTCTTAAGTTTTCTAAGCTTCAGTTTTTTCATCTGTAAAATAAGGATAACACAAAATTCACAGGGTTAATGTGAGGATTAAACTCTGTAAGGCACTTAGTAAAGTACCTGGCAAATAAAAAGCACATCATCAATGTTAGCTATTGTTATTGTTGTTTATTATTTGAAAAGATAACTCACTTTTCAATGGTAATGAGGTGACATAGATTTCAATGCGCTATACCAAAACAGAGGAACCCCGGGGGTGCAATGGTTAAGCTCTCGGCTTCCTACCAAAAGGTTGGCAGTTCGAACCCACCCAGAGGCTCCATGGGAGAAAAGCCCTGGTGATCCGCTTCTGTAAAGATTAACCCATTGCCATTGAGTCGATTCTGACTCACAGCAACCCTATAGGACAGAGTAGAACTACCCCATAGGGTTTTGAAGGAGTGGCTGGTGGATTCGAACTGCCGACCTTTTGGTTAGCAGCTGTAGCTCTTAACCACTGCGCCACCAGGGCTAGGAAACCCCATGGGACAGTTCTACTCTATTGCATTGGGTGGCCATGAGTAAGAATCAACAGGTCTCTACCTAACAACAGCAACAAATATCAAAACGAAAAGACATATTTTAAGCAATGATTCAATTTCTTTTTAAACAAACCCTTCATTAGAATTGCTTAACAAAGATTCCACAAGGGCTCTTTGGACACCCGCCCTCCTACCCCAACCCGCCTACCCTTATCGATCTACCACAGGCAATAGAGTAAGGAGTCAGCAGTGGCAGGGCAAAGGAAAGGAACAAGTGCCCTGAAAAAAGCGCACACTGCATGGTGGCAAGCCGAGTCTCCAGCGGCCATTTCTCACTGTGAAACTGATGAGCCTTGGGGAACCCCAGGGAAGGCAGCAGCAACCTGCCCAACACACAGCAAGCCTGGCAGAAGAGAAGGAGCGACTAGATAAGGCAGCATTGTCTCTGCCTGGCTCCCAGCTTCAAGCCTGCACACTTGACAGAGAGATGTCTTTGGTCTTTGTTGTTGGCTAGCAGGAGTTTTGCACCTTTCTCAAGTGCCAGGCAAATGCCAGCTGGAATTATCACACTTCCTGTGGAGTGCCAACTAGATTCAATTAGGGCTCTGGCAGGAGTATTCACCCTGCAGGTGCTGCTCTGTTCACCGACAGCAAAGGCCTTGCTTTAGCAGGGGACCAGGACCAGGCAGCTAATAAGGCTACTCTGAAGCTGAGGACCAGGTCTGGCTCTTGAAGCATGTCCTTCCCCGTGGCCTCAAAACACTTGGAAGATTAGGCTCCCTGCAAAGCTTACAGCTGGCTGGGACTCAGAGAATGGTATCCTGGAGTGTAGATAAAAAGATGTCTTGATTTTCTTACCCACATTCAGTAAATATTTGTCAAGTGATTGGATGAACTTAGGCATTCTCCCAACAAGTGTGCTTGGAGTTATGGCAAGAGTTGCAAGCCAGACACAGAATTATGGGCTCATTAACACTCAGAGTTGAAGAAGGCTATCTGGTCCACATTCATATTTACTGGGTAGCTATCATGTACAAAACACTGTACCTACAACAGGCCTGGCACGTAATAGATGCTCCAGAAATTTCTGCTGAATGACTCAGCTGTGAGCTAAACAAAGATGAGCAAATCTTGCCTTCAAGAGGAGATCATAAAGTATGTGGGATTTATCATCATTCAGGTGTGAAGATGGAAAATTCTTTAAGTTCTCTAGGCCTTAATTTCCTTATCTGTAAAATGGGGATCTGCTGTGAGAATTAGCTGTAATAATGCATGTAAACCTCTTAACAACGCAGGGCATGTAGTAAGCACGCAATAGTTGTTAGCTGTAAAGAGCTTATCAAGACAAACAAGGCATTGATTACAGAAGCCATAAATCTGTTCTGGGAATACAGGACCCCTCTCTCTTTTACCTCTTCCTGCCTGTCTCCCTTCTGAACATGTCCCCTCCCTTTCAGTCCTACCTCCAAACAAAGGGGAGCTTTATTGATTAGCCACCGTTTCACACCTCTGCTGCTCCAGAACAACCGCTCCCCCTTGCATAGGGGATCCAAGCAAACTCTTCACTCTGGCTATCAAAGTCTTCCCTCAACTGTGCGGCCCCCACAACTTCCCTTGCTACCTACCCTCCAGCACAACCCTTTGGTTCCAGATAAGTCAAAGAGCTTATTATTCACGAAAATAAAAAGACACCTAGCTTGGCCTGCCATTTACTTGCTGTGTGACTGTGGGTCTCAGTTTGCTCCTCTGTGCAATGAGGAGGTTGCATTGGACGATCTCTGAGCCCCTTCCAGTTTCAACAGCTATGGCTCTACAGTTTGGGCTTCAAACCTGAGTGCAGCCCTTGGGTCCCACGTGGAAAAGACACAGCAGCAATCTGTATTTTTATGAAGTCTAAGAAATGGGAGGGGGAAGAGTAAATTTATATCTCACCAGAAGAGATTCCCAGGACCTGAGGCTAGCTGAGGCTACAGGGAGGTTTCTGAATAGGTCTGGTCTGGCTGCTTCTGGGAGCCACGGCAGCCCCCGCAGAGCTCAAGATAGAAGAACTTTTAACTCTGCCAGGGGTGGCTACGGGACTTTGGAACAATTCAACTTCTGGATCACCCCAAATTCTGCACAAGGGGGAGCAATTGCCTCTGTGTGAGCTGAGTTCCAGGGTCTTAGAACTGTGGAACTGTGTGTCACTCCCATTTCTCTGGCTCCCTCTCAACAATTTGAGTGACTGTGCTGCTGCCTTATTATTTTCAGACGTTTGAAAATCCGCACAATTGTTGGTCCTCTGCATGTTGGGACCCTTCTGCCCTTAAGTCTTCTTAGGGTCCCTTTCATAGACACAGAAAGCCTCCTCCAACAACCACTCAGAGGAGGGTCCCTAAGCTGTACGCATACGCCCCACGGAGGGCGACCTCTGTGCCAAGGAAGCAGAGGCAGGGACATAACTGGGTAACAAAATTTTAGGGGCTCTGGGGTGGCGCTTACCCACACTCCCCTCCGGCCCTCAACACCTCCTGGCTTTGCCAGCTTTCAAAATGGCTGCCAAAGAGGAGAAAATCAGAAACCCGTCAGAGGCACTGGCTTCTTACTTCAGGCCTTGCTTTACAAACCCCTTCAGTCAGCAAGCAGCGCCGCCCCCTCCTGGCTCTGGCAGTAAAGAAGCTGGCTGTAGCAGAGGGAGTGTGGGCCTTAAAGGAGGGGCTGGGAGGGGAGGGAAAGAGACTGGGAGCCTCTTGACAACTGACAGGAAACTTAACACCAGCCCAGCTGGTGTGGGGAGGGGTGGGAACTGGGGCCTAGGAATGGGTCACATGGACAGAGGGACAGAACCAGAGGATGGCAGGTTAAGGGGTAAGAAATGGAAAGGAAATTCTGTAGGAAATGAGACGACCAAGAGAAAAAATGCAAAGAGGGAATGGATACCTGGTGGGGAAAGGGGCACAGCTGCTGAGTAAAGGCTGTTAGTGACATATTTGTAGTATTATTTAAGAAATAATACCAGGACCTCAGGTCCCCTGGGTTCCCTGGCAACTGTGAACCAAGGAGGGGACGGTCTCAGACACCTTATGACCAAAAGCAGCTGCTCACAGATGTCTGGAGAAAGAAGGGTGCCCCTCCACCCCTGTAGATGCCCTAGGGTTGGACCTGGAGCAGGATGGAGGACTGGTAGGCCTGTAGCTCAAGCACCTGCTGGAGCCACGTGATACCCCTTGTCTGTGGCTTCTTACCTGGGGATCCCACAGCCGTGTGAGGTTTGGGTATAGGTAAAACCGAATTCCTTGGGCTGCCCCAGGCAGAGTCACCCCTCGAATTAACAGCACCACCAGCATGAGGTAAGGGAATGTTGCTGTGAAGTACACCACCTGACCAAGGGGCAGAGGAGAGACAAGGAACTTCTGAGTTAGGAAAGAAGGGCTCGAGATCTTGGGGAACAGAGAAAGCAGGAGCTCCTACCCTACAGAAAAGGCCAAGGGAACTCTCCCCCTGCCCCTAGCTGCTCAGTTCCATCTCCCTTATGCCTTGCAGCCACAACTCACCCTTTCCCTCCCTCCCCCCTTTCCTCCTCCAGCTTATTGCACTCCCCCTGCCCCTGACCTATATTCAGTAAATATTTGTTGAGTGACCAAATGAACTTAAGCAATCCTCCCAACAAGAATGCTTGGAGTTATGACAAGGGTTGTCAGGTATGAAAAGATCTATAACACATGATCCCTGTCCTCACAGAGCTTACGAGTTTAGTACAATCAGGCAGCCAGATTAGGAAGGAAGCCTTGTCAGAGGCCTCCAAGGCAAGAGTCCAGGAGAACTCAGAATGCCCTCTAACACCTCATGCACTTTGGAGTGAAGAGCCCTCTGCAACTCTCATTTTGAGATTAACAGTCTTCAAAGCTCCCTTTTCAAAGAACATACTCAGTTGTACGAAATAGGGAGCCATGACTGTGCTCAATCTGCAATGTGCTCACATATGTGGCAAATTCCAAAATTAAACTCCTCTGGAGGTATCCTTCCTGCCTTTCTGTCTTTCCTCCATTTCAGTTACCCAAATACCAGAAGTACGTTGATTGAATCCAAGAGAGGCACAGAATCAAGGAAGGGAGCCACATACAATCTTTGCTAGGTCATTCCCTCCCATCCCAACTAAGCCACAACTTGAGGAACTCCTAGGTGACCGAGTGCCTAGTGAGGGCAGGGAGTCCAGGCATGGGAGGTGGCAGGAACTCCCCAACACAGACCTTGCCTGTGGATTTGACTCCCTTCCAGATGCAGAAGTAGCAGATGACCCAGGCGAGCAGGAGGCACAAGGCCAGCTCCCAGCGCAGGGCCCCCAGGTGCTGGATGCCATCAGAGATCTTCAGAACTCGCCTCCTGGAGAGAGAAGGGTTGACCCTGGCTTGACTTTTGCTGCCAGCCTCAGCTTTGCAGCCCGCATGTCTCAGGCAGTGGAGTCATGCCTCCAGCAGAGGAGCGCACCCCAGGCTCTTGTCAGCTCTTTTCATCCAGATCCATGAGGCTCTCCTTTGCCCAGATATGGAGGCAGATGTAAAAAGCAGCAAATAAAAACTTTACACAGGCAAGTTTGCTCTGGAAGATAGGGTACTAATATAACCTGGGGAAGAGGTGCGAAAACATATGTTCTCAACCAGGGTGTTAGATGTTTTGATATCAGAAATCCTGCCCTGGGTGAGTATCAATATTTTGGGAGTAAGTGGCAATACATATACAGCTGAAGACAGGAGGGCAGTTGGGAGCATGGATCCACATGCATGGGTATGGGTGAGAAAGGGCAGGCACAGCCTGAAGAGAGAAGCAAAATTCTCACCTCTGAAACCAGTCCTTCATGGACCACAAATACAAGCACACCAGAAAAAAAATCCTCTTAGGTGACAGGGCCACCAAAGAAGGAAATGAAAATTCTCCCCTTGCTGTCCACCGAGAGTCACCACTGTATGAACCCATCCCTGCATGCTTCTTTCAAACACAGGGCCCACACTGGGATGGGGAAAGGGCCTTACTTACTCCCAGAACTCGATGACAGGGGAGGTGGCATTTTCAGAGGTCACATTCAGGGAGCCATTGGTCCTCTGGAACTCCACACAGTGTTCTACCCGTGGGTGCCAGGCATGGAATGAAGAGAAAGATCATTAGCCAACATTTGGCATGACTAGAGTGAGTGGGGTGAAAATATAGGAGAAAGGGAAGTAAGATACCTGGAAGGAAACGAGCTGAAGTTGTCTGTACAAAACATCCTCACTATATAATGACCTCAACAATCCCACCTTACCTTCTCCCACATACTTTTACATACAGATTTATAAATGCTTTCGAGTCCCTAGGTGGTGCAAATGGTTAATGGGCTCAGCAGATAACTGAAAGGTTGTAGGTTTGTTCCAGTCTACCCAGAGGTGCCTCATAAGAAAGCTCTAGTGATTTACTTCCAAAAAATCAGCTATTGTTGGCAACAAATGTCACAAAACAATATGTGTATTAATTGGGTTTTTTTAAATTTTTCTATTTTACTGTAGATGAAGGTTTACAGAACAAGTTGTTTCTCATTAAATAGTACACTTGCTGTTTTCTGACGATGGTTAACAACACCATGACATGTCAACACTCTCCCTTCTCCACCTTGGGTTGCCTATTACTAGCTTTTCTGTCCCCTCCTGCCTTCTAGTCCTTGTCCTTGGGATGTAGTGCCCCATCAGTCTAGTTTTGTTTTATGGGCCTGTCTGATATTTGGCTGAAGGGTGAACCTCGGGAGTAACTTCATTACTGAGCTAAGAGGGTGGCCGGGGGCCATACTCTCGAGGTTCCTCCAGTCTGTGTCAGACCAGTAAGTCTGGTCTTTTTTTGTGAGTTAGAATTTTGTTCTACATTTTTCTCCAGCTCTGTCCGGGACCCTCTGTTGTGATCCCCGTCAGAGCAGTCAGTGGTGGTAGCTGGGCACCAACTAGTTGTATGTGTATTAATTGTTTAATGAGAAACTAATCTGCTCTGTAAACCTTCCTTTAAAACACAAACACACTCACAAAAAGGCAAACAAAAGTCAGCCATTGAAAACCCTATGGAGCACAGATCTACTCTGACACACATGGGGTTGCCAGGAGGCCAGGTCAACTTGATGACAACTGGTTTTATAAATGCTTGGGTACATATTCTTACTTAAGCTTGATCAGATGGCATTAGGAAAGAGGCTGTACATGTCATCTGCTTCAAAGTATATAAATATTTCTAGGTAACTGTTCTGTATAAAGTCACAACTCTTTAGGAATAATAAGAATGCTTTCTAGGGAAGTGATATAGCAGCATGATTAGAGCACAGGTACAATGTCAGAAAGCTCTGGTTTGAATCCTGACTCCTCATTTACTAACTGTATGGCCTTGAGTAAGTTACATCTTAGGTCTCTAAGCTTCACTTCCTTCATCTCTAAAATATAGATAATAATATCCCTCTGTAGGACTGATAAAACCAAATAACCAAATCTGTTGCCATCGAGTCAATTCCAACTCATAGCGATCCTATAGGACAGAGTAGAACTGCTCCATAGGGTTTCTAAGGAGCGTCTAGTGGATTTGAACTGCTGACCTTTTGTTAGCAGCCAAATGCTTAACCACTGCACCACTAGGGCCCCCTAGGACTGATAGGAGGATTAAATGAAAAAAATAAATGTAGGGGAGTTATTGCTTAAGAGGCACTGAGTTTCTATTAATGATGGTGGAGTAATTTGGAAAAAGATAGTGGTAGTGGTTGCAAGAAATGATGAATGCAATCAATGTCACTGAGTTATACATGTAAAAACTGTTGAGTTGGTGAATGTTTTGTTATATATATTTTTACCACAAAAAAAAAAATTATTATGACAAAAAGGTTGCTGAGGTCAAACACAGTGAAATGCTTTCCATATTTTATTGAGTTAGTAACCTGAATTTAAAAGTGTGAAAAAAAAAACCTATCTGCAAGTCCAAAAAAAAAAAACCAGAATGTTAAAGTGTTCAATAAATGTTGGCTCATAATTATTTGTATATCACTTTGGAGTTTGACAAAAGGCACTCATTCTTTTTTTACATTTTATTTGTACAATAATCCTGGGAGTATTAAGACAGGTGGTGTTTTCCCCATTGTACACATGAAGAAAATGAATCTTTTTACAAATGGCCTGTTATAGCTTATAAATGAAAGTGAGGTCTAGAATCCAGGTCAGAAAATCGTGTAGATTCTACCTTCAAAATACCCTTCTGGAATACTACCTTTCTCATTATCTCATGAGATAAAGACCTGGAGAAAAATTACCACCTAGCAAACTCTTTGGGGCAGTTCTACTCTGTCACATAGGGTCGCTCTGAGTCAGAATTGACTCCATGGCACCTAACAACAGCAATTCCCCTGGTGCAGGTCACCTTCATCTCATGGCTCTCAGCTGGCCTCCATTTTCTACCCTTCCCTCCCTAGTCTATTCTGATACAACAGCCAGGGCGATTTTGTTAAAATTTAAGTCATGCCCAACCTGAAACCCTCGCATAGGTTTCCCATCCCACTCAGAGGAAAAAGCCAAAGCCCCTACAATCGCTTCCAACGCTCTGTACAGTCTACCCCCATGGCCTCCAACTTCATCTCCTACTGCTGTTCCCCATTCATCCCGCTTCCCACTGCCCCCCTTGCAATTCCTTAAACACTTTAGGCACAATTCCACCTCTGCCTAAAACACCTGCCCATGAACCTAAAATAAAGTCCTCACCTTTATTTTACATAAAATGTAAAAAGAAATGTGAACATTCTTTGTCCCACCAAGGGCCTTTGCACCTGATGTTCTCTCTACCTAGAGTGTTCTTCCCCCTGATATCTTAATGCCTCATTCCCTCACCTCCTTCGGATCATTGCTCAAAGGTCATCTTATCAGTAAGGTCCTATTTAAAATTACAATCCCCACCCCCTAAGACTCCCAATACACACCCTTCTCCCTCCTTTTTTTATTTTCTCCATAGCATTTATCACCGTCTAACATTATCCATTTTACTCATGCATTTGGTTTATGGTCTGTAAGCTCCATGAGGGCAAGGACCTTTGTTCCTATATATTACCATATCCTCAGAAGTCCCTGGGTGGTACAAATGGTTAAGTACTCAACTACTAGCTAAAAGTCTGGTGGTTCAAACCCACCCAGAAGAAACTTGAAAGACAGACCTGGAGATCTGCTTCCAAAAGGTCACAGCCTTGAAAACCCTATGGAGCTGTTCTACTCTGCACACATGGGGTCACCATGAGTCAGAATCAACTTGACAGCAACTAAGAACAAGAACCATATCCTCAGTGCTTAGAACAGAGGCTGGCATGTAGTAGGAGCTCAATAAATATCTGTTGAGTGACTGAATACCAGTCAAGAGTTGCTTCAGCACACCCAGAAAAGCATTATCTCACCATGACAGGATGGTATGTACTCATCAAGATGTTAGGCTCTGAGGAAAGGCAGACTCGGTAGGAGAGATGTCAAAAAAGCCAACAACAAAAATACTCAGGTGTGGAACTTGCCACAAAATTGTCTCAGAGATACCCATTCTTAGGCACGTAGGCCTAAGAATGCCCTGAAGAAAAGCCCTAGGCCCTAAGCAAAAGTTTTTAGAAGAGAAATTCCACTGAGATCTAGATAAAATTTTCACCATCTGACACGCTGGTTGTCAAGGGTGATTTCAGCACACACACGTGTATGTATATATTATATTATATATAATAAAGAAAATAATAGAATAAAACAGATTTTTAAAACTTATTTCGCTCAACAAATATTGCTCATGAGGTAGCCGACACTGTGCTAGACACAAAGGCTATAGAGATAAAGATACCTTTTCGGCCTCAGGAACTTACTGACTAGTGGGCAAACCAGACCAATAAACAGACAAAACGAAAGGTCAGTGCCACAACAGCGCCAGGGGTCAGTGCAGGTTCTACCCGAGACAGTTGAGGAGAACCTAATGCAAGCTTAGGGTATCAGGGGAGGGTCCCAAGATTTTTTTTTTTTAATTAAAAAAATTTTTTTTTTTTATTGTACTTTAGATGAAGGTTTACAGGATTTGACTTTTCACTTGAAAAATGGTGGCAGAACAGAAGTGGTGGCAGAGATTGGCAAGGGAATGTCTGGAAAGGGAGCAGAAAGTAAGGGGCGAGAGTGGTAAAAGATGCAATGTAAAGAATAAGCAGGAACCAGGTCACAAAGGGCCTGGAATACCACGCTAAACACTGCATTCACTGTTTTTTGCTGGGAAGTAAAGAAGTCGAACTCCGCTTCAGAACTGAGTAACTTATCTGAGCAAGAAAGAATTAATCAAGGCTACATCCAAGTTCAGGAGCTCTGGTGGCACAGTGGTTAAGCGCTTGGCTGAATGCATCAGCCGCTCCAAGGGAGAAAGATGTGGCAGTCTACTTTGGTAAAGATCACAGCTTTGGAATCCCTATAGGGCAGTCTACTCTGTCCTACAGGGTCACTATGAGTCAGAATTAACGGCAGTGGGTTTACACCCAAGTTCAAAAGGGTGGGCCTCATTGACAGGTACTGGGAGATATTTGGACAACAGGAACAAGATGTAGTACTGAGAATCCAAACAAACATGTCCAATATGCTCTCCCTGTGCACTCTCCTGTAGGGTAGCCACTAGCCACATGTGGCTATTTAAATTGAAATTAATTGAAATTAAATAAAATTAAAAATTTCTGTTCCTCAGATGCACTAGCCACACTGTGCGTGCTCGATAGCTATGTGTGGCTAGTGGCTACCGTATGGTATAGCACAGAAAACATTTCCATCGCCATGGAAAGGTCTCTTGGATAGCACTGCCCTACAAATTTTTATTTTATTGTTACTTCCAGTACATTAGACCCAGTGGTTCTACTGCCATAAGTGGCTCTTAAGAGAGTCCAGTGTAATCTTACAAGCTGTTATGGATTGAATTGTGTTCTCCCAAAATATGTGTTGGAATCCTAACCTCTATGCCTGTGGATGTGATTCCATTTGGGAATAGGGTTTTCTTCGTTATGTTAATGGAGCCATATCAATGTAGGCTGTGTCCTAAACCTAATCACTTCTGAGTTAATAAAAAGAGCTGATTAGACACAGAAGCAAGCACAAATGGGAGAGATAAATGCCACATGAGGATCATAAGGAACCGAGAAACACTGGGCTACAGAAGCTGAAAGAGGCAAGGATCTTTTCCGAGAGCCGACAGAGAGCCTTCTCCTAGGGCCAGTGCCCTGAATTTGGGCTTCTAGCCTCCCAAGCTGTGAGAAAAAAAACTTCTGTTCTTTAAAGCCACCCACTTATATTATTTCTGTTACAGCAGCACTAAGAAACTGAGACACAAGCAAAGGAGAAAATTAATAGCTATTATGAATTATATTGCTGACATACAAAGCAGCTTATTCCCTGGTTAAGTCCAGATGAATCGTGATTTGAAAGGACCTAAAATAATAAGACTCATAGGGTCTCTATTAGCCAGAACCGACTTGACGGCAACAGGTTTTTTTTTTTTTAATAGTAAGAAGACATGAAAAACAAATAAGCAAACAATATACACATATATCAAACAAACCAAATTGCAAATTTAAATAGGTAAATGGCTAACCTACATAAAAAGAAGTCAGTTCTATTGGCATAATACGTGAGTTGAACATGTCTTTTACAAAGACTGACACTTTACCTGTGATGCTGGTAAATTCTGGCTCTTACCCTTGATATAAGTTTATGAAAATCATCTCTCCATGATTTACCCGACAGTTTTCTAGAGTGTCCTGAGTTAAGACTGGGGATTGGCTTGCCTGGGATACAAGCAAATCCCACTCCTGGTTAATGTGGCAGAGCAGAGGAGGAAGTGAACTCTCCAGAGATGGCCTTACCTGTATTCCACTCGTGGTGGCAGCTTCCCCAGGGAAGGTCAATGGTGAAACTGCTAAAGAGGTAGAAGAGGGCCCAGGCCAGGACAATGATGTAGTAGAAGTTGAGGAGGATGACAATCACCTGGGAGGCATAGCCGATGCCTGTGGGAGAAAACTGCAGAATTGGGCTAGGAACAGTGGGCAGATTTCTCACACACTGCCTGTCCTTGTTTAGGAGAGGGTTTGGGCTGTCAATGTCCTCAGACAGGAAGTGCTGGGCCCAGTCTCCTGGCTCTCTCCCCTCTCACCCCAGCACCCAGGAGTGTGCCACCCGAGCCCCAGCAACCCTTCCCAGGGACTCTTCTCCCTCTGTCTTCTGCTGCATTTTCATCTTCATTAGGTGCTGAAAGTTCACTGATTCAAAGTTATTTTAGAAATGTGTACAACTAACTCCAAGATGCGTCCTGGAATTAGTCTGATACGTTTCTCAAATACATAAACACAAGTTAAGACCAAAACAGAGAATTCACAAAGAGAAAATACAAGTAGTGAAGAAATGTCCTTAAAAAATATTCATCCTCCCTAGCAATTGCAGGTGTGCAAAATGAGATACCATTCTGATCTACAGCCCTAGTGAAATGTTGGCAAATGATATAAGTCAGTGGTTTACAAACTTGTCTGCATATTAGAACTACCTGGGGATACTTTAAAAATTTCAATATCTAGGCCAGACCCCAGATCAATTAAATCATAATCTCTGGGAGTAGAGCATAGGCATCAGTATGTTTTGAAAATCTCCAGGCGATTCCAACATGTGAACAAGTTTGGGAACCACCAATAGAACCCACAGTGGTTAAAGATAGAGGGAAAAGACATCTACTCATGTCTAGTGACATGGTAAGTCAATATAACATTTCCATCGGACAATTTAATAAACTAGATCAAGAGACATCAACTTGATTACCCATTTGATCCTGTTATCCTAATCCTGTGAATTTATCCCAAACAAATAATTCCTGAAAAAGGAGGGGAAAAGCTATCTGAATAAATACACGTGACGGCAGAAGTTAGAATTTGTAATTTACAAACAGTAATTGAATATAAGCAAAAAAAAGTCCAATAACAAAGCACTGCTAAGTAGATTATAATATATCCACTGGATAGAATTTTATGTCGTCATTAGATGATTATTGTTGTTGCTGTTGAGTCAGTTCTGGCTCATGAGGACTCCAGGTGTGCAGAGTAAAACTGCTCCATAGGGATTTCAAGGCTGTGACCTTTTGGAAGCAGATCGCCAGGCCTGTCTTCTGAGGCACATCTGGGTGAGTTCGAACTGCCAACCTTTTGGCTAATAGTCGAGTGCTTAACTGTTTATGCCACCCAGGGATCCTTGATTATTTTGTAGAAAATGGAAAATAACACTAACTGAAAAACAGAGAACAGAAACTGTGCATATTCTATATTAATAGATATATAATCCCTGTATGTAGAGAAGGAAATATTGAAATTAAACAACAAAAACTGGAAACAACTCAAACGTCTTCAGTGGGTGAATGGTTAAACAAACTGTGGTACATTCATACCATGGAATGCTACTCAACAATAAAAAGAATGGATCTCCAGGGCATTTTAGTGAAAAAAGCCAATCTCAAAAGGTTATGTACTGTATGATTTGATTCCATTTATATAACATTCTCAAAATGACAAAATTATAGTGATAGAGAACGGGTAAGTGGTTGCCTGGGGTTAGGGATGGCAGAAGGGGAAGTGGGTGAGTGTGACTATAATGGTGCAGCAGGAGGAAGGTCTTTGCTGTGATGGGACAGTTCTGTATCTTGTCTATGGTGGTGGTGGTTGCACAAATCTACACATGTGATAAATTACACAGAATTAGACACACACAAAAATGAATGCATGGAAAGCTGATGAAATCTGAATAAAGTCTGTAGATCGTACCAACGCCAATTTCCAAGTTTTGATATTGCCTTATAATTATGTAACATGTTATCATTGGGGAAGACTGGGTGAAGGGTGCACAGGACTCCTCTGCACTATTTTTACAACTTCCTATGAATCTGTAATTATCTCAAAACAAAAACTTAAAGAAAGCCCTGTATATAAAGAGAGAAACATTGAAATAAAACACCCTAAATTTTAAATAGTTAAAATGGTAGCACTATTAATGAAGTATTTTTCATTTAAAATTTTCTTTTAAAATGTTTTGTAATTGATTAAATATGCTTTTAATAACACATATTCATTGTTATATATCCAAATATATATATACAAAAAAATATATATATATGTATATATATAAACCCATTGCCATCGAGTCGATTCCAACTCATAGTGACCCTATAGGACAGAGTAGAACTGCCCCATAGGGTTTCCAAGGAGCAGCTGGTGGCTTCAAACTGCTGACCTCCTGGTTAGCAGCCGAATGCTTAAACTACTGCACCACCAGGGCTCCATATATATTTATATATATATATATATATATGTATATACACACACACATACATATATATTATATATATATAGCTAAAATATCTTTGCACACTACTTATTTAACTTAAAGTCTTTCCCCATGTCTCTGCCTCCACCCATCTACCCATCTCCTCATGACCAGTTTATTAGCTAAGTATGTGACCCACAAGAGGAGGGTTCAACATAGAGACACAGAATCTTGCCTCAATCTCAGCACTGCTACTAGTAAACCGGTCATTCCAAATAAGGTTTATAGCTGCCAGTGTTCATACCCTGGAATCAGGTACAGAGTTACTCACCCTCAAAGATGGGGCAGATCTTCCTCCAGGCTGTGACACCTCCCTGGCTAGTGTACTGACCCAGTGCTGTCTCCAAGAGGAAGACAGGAATGCCGCAGGTAAACAGGAAGATGAGGTAGGGGATGAAGAAGGCACCTGTGAGTGGGAAACAGGTTGTCCATTACCTGGCACTATTCTCCTCATGGTCCACATTCACCTCCTCCCATTACCACTCTATGCTGTCTGTCAGAATCTTGGATGGCTACAACTTTCTGGATGTCTGGAACCACAGCAAGGATCAAGAGTTACCGAATTACCTAAGATCTACTCAGTCCCGTGTCTTTTCCACTGTGAAGATTCAGTCTATGCTTACCAAGGTTTGCTTATCATCAAACATCAGTTACTGCCTGTCTTAGTTTCTTAGTGCTGCTGAAACAGAAATACCACAAGTGGGTGGCTTTAATGAGCAGAAATTTATTTTCTCACAGTTTAGGAGGTTAGAAATCTGAATTCAGGGCACTGGTTCTAGGGGAAGGCTCTCTCTCTGTCCACTCTAGGGGAAAAATCCTTGTCTCAGCTTCTCTAGCCCCAGCATTCCTTGTTTTGTTGGTGATCTCCATGTGACATCTACCTTTCTCCTGTTTGTACTTCCTTGTCTCTGAGTCAGAATTGACTGGATGGCAAGGGGTTTTGTCTCTGTGTCTATGCTGTTCTTTATATCAATCAGAAGTGATTAGGTTGAGGGCACACCCAACACTGATAATGGCCTCATTAACACAAGAAAACCCTATTCCCAAATAGGATTAATCCATGGGTATAGGGATTAGGATTCCAACACATATTTTGAAAGGACACAATTCAGTCCATAACACTGCCTAAACAACATATAACTTGTGCTAATAGCAAAGAGCTCCTTGAATAATGGATCTCCAGGAGCATTAACACAGTCCACAGTCTGTAATTATTTTCAAGGAAGTGATTTATCTTAATGTCGGTTACGGAATTCTAGCAGGCTGAAATCAAATTTCCCTTTAGAAATCTTTTCTGCCTCTGTTTTCACAATCATTGGCTGAGACAAATCTACCAAAGCGAGAAATGCTGGCATTTTCTCCACCATGTACCTCCGTCTGCTGGCTAAAGGGACAGGGGAGTTCCCAGGATAGAGCACCAGAGAGGAGACAGCTGCACCAAGATGGAATTCTCAATATCTGCAGAGGGATCCCCTCAAGCATTCAGCTGAGTACTGGTCAGTGCATACATGTGAGGAAACTACCCAAGGCAAGGAAAAGAACCATCAAAAAGAGTAAGAGTAATGGTGTCCAGGGTTCACACAGGGCTGGGAAGAGTGCCTATTCCTACTACCCAGATTGATTAACCTCAAAATTCACAGGGCGAGACTTCTGGGCAACCTGGCACTATAGTCAGAAGCACCATGCCATCCCTCTGCAGCAAAGATCAGAAAAACTAAGTCAAACAGAGTTCACGTCAATCCTGAAACCCTAAGCATCAAATGAAGAGATAAAGAACTCAGTCAATCACCAAATGGAATAAGAAACTGACCGAGAACAGAGAGCAAGGAGAGATACATGCAGAGGTCCCCTATCAGCTACCACAGCACGGATCCGCCATCTTGGACTTCTATCAGAGATCAGCAAACAGGGGGTATGAGAAAGCAGCTTCATGGAGCTTCCAGCAGGAGACAGAGCAACCAACCGGTAACCAGTG
>NW_004444017.1:3244104-3245983 GCF_000243295.1 Trichechus manatus latirostris
TTAACACTAGAAATCATACAAAAACAACAATTAGAAATCCAAAAGATAAACAACAAGATTTCAGAAATGGACAGTGTCATAGAAGGGCTGAGGAGCAGGTTTGAAACGATGGACGATAGGATCAGCAAACTTGAAGACAAACACTTGGATACAACTCTGTTTGAGGAAAAATCAGAAAAAAGAATGAAGAAAAATGAAGAGACCCTGATAATTATGTGGGACACAATCAAAAGCAAAAATCTGCGAGTGATCAGAGTTCCAGAGCAGGGGGAGAAAGCAGAAAACACAGAGAGGATCATTGAAGATTGCTGACAGAAAACTTCCCCAATATCATGAAAGATGAAAAGCTGACCATCCAAGAAGATCAATGAACCCCATATAGAAAATCACCCCAAAAGAAAATCACCAAGGCATATCATAATCACACTTGCTAAAACGAAAGACAAAGAATCCTGAGAGCAGCTTGAGAAAAACAAAAAGTCACATACAGAGGAGAAACAATAATAAGATAAGATAATAATAAAATAATAATAAGACTAAACTCAGATTATTTGGCAGAAAACATGCAGGCAAGAAGGCAATGGGATAAAATATATAAAACCTTGAAAGAAAAAAATTGCCATCCAAGAATAATATATCCTGCAGAACTCTCGTTCAGATATGATGGTGAAATTAGGTCATTTCCAGATAAACAGAAATTAAGGGACTATGTACAAACCAAATCAAACTTACAAGACTTATTAAAGGGAGTCCTTCGATCTGAGAACAAACATCAGACCACAGGCTGAATATAGGACACAGGATTGTGCTACCCAGATACCAACCTAGGAAATGAACTCTTAAGGACTATGCAAAACTAAAAGAACTACAACAGGGAACCAGAGAGGTTAATCTGTAAATGACAACAGCATCAGAACAATAAGAGGGAATAGACAGTGTAGGTATAGAACCTTCTAATGGAGAGGAAGGCAAGGCAATACCAAGTAATTGGTTCAACTCTAGGAAGATAAGTGTAAATTACAAGGTAACTACAAAGAAAGTTAACAAACATACTCATCAAAAGAAAAAAGAAAAACATAAAGTCTCAGTAAAAATAAAACCTACAAAAACAAAAGAAATGAAAAAAAAATCCACAAACAAAAGGAACTCAGCACAGGAGAGTAAGAGGAACAAATAAAACATCAGCACCACAAAAAAAGCTCTACAAAATGCAATCCCACTCCTAGGAATATATCCTAGAGAAATAAGAGCCATCACATGAATAGACATATGCATACCCATATTCATTGCAGCACTATTCACAATAGCAAAAAGATGGTAACAACCTAGATGCCCATCAAAAGAAGAATGAATAAACAAACTATGCTACCTACACACAATGGTGTATTATGCAAAGATAAACAGCAATGATGAATCTGTGAAGCATCTCATAACATGGATGAAACTGGAGGACACTATGCTGAGTGAAATAAGTTAATCACAAAAGGACAAACATTGTATGAGACCTGTACTGTAAAAACTCATGTAAAAGTTTACACACAAAAAGAAACAATCTTTGTTGGTTATGAGGGATGAGGGGGGAACTAAATAGACAATAGATAAGTGGTAACTTTGTGAAGGGTAAGACAGTACACAATACTGGGGAAACCAGCACAACTTGTACAAGGAAAGGTCATGGAAGCTCCATAGAAACATCCAAACTTCCTGAGGGACTGAATTGCTGGGCGGAGGGCTGTGGGCACCATAGTCTCGGGGAACATCTAGCTCAATTGGTATAACGCAGTTTATAAAGACAATGTTCTACATTCTACCTTGGTGAGTAGCGTCTGGGGTCTTAAAAGCCTGTGAGCGGCCATCTAAGATACTCTGCTGGTCTCAT
>NW_004444017.1:3247958-3251520 GCF_000243295.1 Trichechus manatus latirostris
TGTCATAAAACAACATGTGTACTACTGTTTCATGAGAAACTATTTGTTCTGTAAGCCTTCACCTGAAGTACAATAAAATATTAAAAAAAAAAAAAAATCAGCAACCAATAAGGCAAAATCACAATGTCTGGCATCCAATCAAAAATTACCAGGCAAGCAGAGAAGCAGGAAAATATGACTCATAGAAAGTAAGTAGATAAATCAATCAGTTGAAACTGACACAGATTTTAGAATCAACATATTAAAAAACAAAAACAAAAAACATTGCTGTTGAGTTGATTCTGACTCATAGTGACCCCATGTGTTAAAATCATTATTATAACTGTATTCCATATAGTCAAAAAGTTAGATAGAGACATGGAAGATACTTAAAAAGACCCAAATCTAACTTCTATAGATAAAAACTATAATGTGTGAGATAAAAAATACACTGGCTGGAATTAATGGCAGATTAGACATAGCAAAATAAAGGATTAATGAGCTTGATTCATAGCTGTAGAAAATATCTAAAATAAAACACAGAGAGAAAAGATAATTTTGAAAAAAGAAGACAGCATCTGTAAACTGTGGAACAACTTCAAGTAGCCTAATATACATGTAATTGGAATCCCTGAAGGAGAGAAAAAGGTGGAGGAAGAGGTCAGAAAAAAAGTATTTTAAGAAATAATGTCTGAAAACTTTCCAGACTTGATGAAAATTATTAACCCACAAGCCCCAAGATAAGAAACAAAGAAGACTAAACCAAGGTATATCATAATAAAATTATTTAAACCAGCGATAAAGAATTTTTAAGCGAAAATCTTAAAAGCAAGACATTCTGTACAGTGGAACAAAAATAAAGATGAAATCAAATTTTTCGTTGGAAACAAAGTGAGAAGATAGTGACAATGGAACTCGTTTGTTAAAGTATTGAAGGAAAAAACTGTCAACTAAGAATTCTATACCTAATTTGTTAGAATTCTAATAAAAATATTGCTCAAAAATGAAAGTAAAGTACTTTTTAAGACATGCAAAACCTGAAAGAAATCATCACCAGCAGGTCCTCACTACAAGAAAAGTTAAAGGAAGTTCTTCAAGCAGAAGGAAATGATACCAGACAGAAATCTACATAAAGGAATAAAGAGCACTAGAAATGATAACTACATAGGTAAATATATAAGATTATTTCTTATTATTCAAATTTATTTAAAAGATAACTGACTGGTTAAACAAAAATAATAACAATATAATGTGAGGTTTATAACATATGAAACAGTAAAATGTATAAAGCCCATAGGTCAGGAGAAAAGAAATTCAAGTATACTATTATAAGGCTCTTATATGTGAAATGGTATACTATTACTTGAAGGTAAATTGTGATAAGTTAAAGATGTATACTATAAAACCTAAAACAACAACTAAAATAACACAACAAAGAGTTATAATTAATAAGCCAACAATCCCAATAATAGAATCAATTTTTAAAATCCAATTAATCCAAATAAGATAGAAAAGAGAAAAAGGGAAACAAAGAACTGGTAGGACAAATAGAAAACAAATAATAAGATGATAGATTTAAACCTAATGGTATGGATGATTACATTAAATGTAAATGATCTAAATATCCCAATTAAGAGGCAGAGATTGTCAGATTGGCTTAATTAAAAAAAAAGCAAGAGTCAACTATATGCTGCCTGCAAGAAATGCACTTCAAATATAAAGACACAAATAGGTTAAAATTAAAAGGATGAAAAAAGATATACCATGCTAAAACTGATCAAAAGAAAGTGGCTATATTAATATCAGACAAAGTAGGCTTCAGAGCAAAGAATATTATCAGGGATAAAGAAGATCATTTCATAATGACAAAGAGGTCAGTTCATCAAGAGGACATAACAATTCTAAATGTTTATGCACATAATAGCAAATCTTCAAAATATATGAAACAAAAACTGATAGAACTGCAAGGACAAATAGATAAATTCTTAATTAAAGTCGAAGATATCAATATTCCTCTCTGTAATTGATATAACAAGTAGACAGAAAAATCAGTAAGAGTATAAAAGATTTGAACAACTATATCAACCAACTTGACCTATTTGACATTTACAGAATATTCAATAAGAGCAAAATACACACTATTTTCAAGTGCATATGGAATATTTACCAAGATAGACCATATTCTGGGCCATAAAACAATTCTCAATAAGTTCAAAAGGATTCAAGTCATACAAACTATGTTCTCTGACAAAATTAGAAATCAATAACAGAAAGATAATTGGAAAATCCCCAAATATTTGAAAACTGGGTAACATGCTTCTAAATAACCATGAATCAAAGAAGAAATCAAAAAGGAAATTAGAAATATTAATATATTGAATGAACAAAAATGAAAACAACATATCAAAATTTGTAGGATGCTGTTAAAGCAGTACTCAGGGGGTGATGTAAAGCACTAAATGCCTATTATTATAAAAGTAGAAGTGTCTTAACCTCCACCTTAAGGAATGAGAAAAAGAAGAACAAATGAAACCAAAAGTAAGTTAAAGGACATAATAAAGATCAGAGTAGAAATCAATGAAAATATTAAAGAGAAAAACAATGGAGAAAACCAATAAAAACAAAAGCTAGTTCTTTGAGATGATGAATGAAATTGATAAACTTCTAGCCAGACTGATTGGAAAAAAGGAGAGGATACAAATTGCCAATATCACAATGTGAGAAGTATCATCAGTACAGGTTCTATAAATATAATAGGAAAATAAGGAAATAGTATGAACAACTTTATGCCAATGCAATAATCTACATGGAATCAACAAATTCCTTGAAAAAACCAAATTACCAGAGCTCACTCAAGAAGATAAATAACCAGAATAGCCCTATATCTATTTTAAAAACTGATGGTTTTGGTTAAAAACCTTCCCACAAAGAAAACTCCAGTCCCAAATGACTTGGCTGGTGAATTCTACTGAACATTTAAGGAGGAAATAATACTAATTTTTACACAAAATCTTCCAGAAAATTGAAAAGGAGGGAATACTTCTCAACTCATTCTATGAGGTCAGTATTATCCTGATAACAAAAGCAGACAAAGACATTACAAGAAAAGAATACTACAAAACAGTGTCTCTCATAAACATGGCTGTAAAATTCTAAAAAACATTTTAGCAAATCCAGTCTAACAACATATGAATAGGATAAATATCATGCAAGTGGGGCTTATCCCAGGAATGCAAAGTTGGTTTAACATTAAAAAATCAATGCAATTCTAACATAGTTCATAAAGAAAATGCTTTACATCTTACTTTGGTGAGTAGCGTCTGGTGTCTTAAAAGCTTGCAAATGGCCATCTAAGATACATCTAGTGATCCCATCCTGTCTGGATCAAAGGAGAATGAAGAAAACCAAAGACACAAGGAAAATATTAGCTCAAAGGACTAATAGGCCACATGAACCACAGTGTTCACCAGCCTGAGACCAGAAGAACTCGATGGTACCTGGCTACCACCACGGACCACTCTGACAGGGATCACAACAGAAGGTCCCAGACAGAGTAGGAGAAAAATGTGGAACAAAATTCAAA
>NW_004444017.1:3251620-3290940 GCF_000243295.1 Trichechus manatus latirostris
GGACCACTCTGACAGGGATCACAACAGAAGGTCCCAGACAGAGTAGGAGAAAAATGTGGAACAAAATTCAAATTCACAAAAAAAAAAAAAAAAAAAAGGCACAAAAAAACCAGACTTACTGGTCTGACAGAGACTGGAGAAACCCCCGAGGCTATAGCCCCTGGACACCCTGCTAACTCAGAACTGAAGCTACTTTCAAAGATCACCTTTCAACCAAAGATTAGACAGGCCTATAAAACAAACAATAACACATATGAGGAACGTGCTTCTTAGATCAATCAAATATAAAAAAACCAAACAGGTAACACTGCCCAAAAGCAAAGACAAGAAGGCAGGAAGGGACAGGAAAAATATATGAATGAACATGGGGAATCCAGGGTGGAAAGGGGGAAAGTGCTGACACATTGAGAGGATTGCAACCAATGTCAAGAAGAAAACTGTTTATAAATTTTCAAATAAGAAACTAATTTTCTCTGTAAACTTTCACTTAATGCATAATAAAATTTTAAAAATCAATGTAATTCATTATACTGACATATCAAAAAAGAAAAACCATAAAATCATTCCACAGATGTAGAAAAAGCATTTAATCAAATCCAACAGCCATTCCTGATAAAAACTCTTGGTAAATGACAATTAAAATGGGACTTCCTCAACCTGATAAAGGGCATCTATAAAAATCCTATAGCTAACATCATATTTAGTAGTGAAAGATTGTTTTGCCCCTAATATCAACAACAAGACAAGGATGTCTGCTTCCATCACTTTTATTCAACATTGTACTAGAGATTCTAGACAGGGAAATAAAACCAAAAAAGAAAGAAAAATTATCTAGAGTAGAAATTAAGAAGTAAAACTGCTTTATTCACAGAGGACCTGATAATCTATGTAGAAAATCCTTTGGAATGTACAAAAAACTACTAGACATAATAAGTGAGTTTAGTAAGATTGCAGGATACGAGGTTAACATACAAAAATCAATTGTATTTCTAAATGCTAGCAACAAACTATCAGAAATTTAAATTTAAAAATCAATACCATTCACAATAGTATAAAAAAAATGAAATATTTATGAATAAATCTGACAAAAGATTTGAGAGACATGTACTCTCACAATTACAAAACATCGCTGAGAAAAATTGAAGAAGACCTAAATAAATGGAGAGACATACCATGTTCATGAGTCAAAAGACTCACTTTTAAGATGTCAGTTCTCCCCAAATTGATCTACAGATTCAATGCAATCCCAATCAAAATCCCAGCAGAATTTTTGGTAGAAATTTACAAATTGATTCTACAATTCATATGAAAATGCAAACGACCAAAAATACCCAAAACAACTTTGAAAAAGAACTAAGTTTTAGTCTCAACACTACCTGGTTTCAAGACTTATTAAAAAGCTATAGTAATCAAGACAATGTGGTATTAATAGTTGCCAAAATACACAAATACATAAACGGAGGAGATTAGAGCCCTGCAATAGACCCATGCACATATGGACAACTGACTTTACAAAGGTGTAAAGACAAATCATTGGAGAACAAATAGTCTTTTCAACAAATAATGCTATAACAAGTGGATACTCATATGCAAAAAATTGAATTTTATACTATATACAAAAATTACCTCAAAATGAATCATAGACCTAAATGTAAAACCTAAAACTATAAAATTTCTAGAAGAAAATATTGTTGAAAACCTTTTGTGAATTTACATTAAACCTGTAAAAAAAAAAAATATTGCCATCGAGTGGATTCTGACTCATAACAACCCTATAGCATTAGGCAAATATTTCTTATATATGGAAGAAAAAGCACAATTCACAAAAGAACCAGTTGAGAAACTGGACTTCGTCAAAATTTAAAATTTCTGCTCTTCAAAAGACACTGTTAAGAAAAGCAAAAGGCAAGACACAGACTGAGGAAAAATATCTGCAAAATGCATATGTAATAAAGGACTTACATCTAGAATATGTAAAGAACCTTCAAAACTGAATAGTAAGAAAACAAACAATCCAATTCTAAAAATGGGCAAAAGATTTGAGAGCTTGTTTGGAGGTTCTAGCAGGGGAGTGCAGCTACTCATATACCATTGACTGAAGGGCAGTCCTCTCCTCTATCGGGGAAGGTCGTCCTCTTCGACTGAGCACACGGCTTGCAGAGAGATGCACATGGAGTGGTGAGGTGGGTAGGGGACACCTGCCTAGCCAGCCAGATCAGCCGAATCAACCCTGGCGATCAATGGGGTGACAGATGTCACACCCAGATCGCCCTCACATTCTGGGCAAAAGATTTGAACAGACATTTCCCCACAGGAGATACACAGATTTCAGATAAGTGCATGAAAAGGTACTCAACATCATTAGTCATTACGGAAGTTCAAACTAAAACAACGATGAGATAATACTACACATCTACTAGAAAAGTTAATAATTAAAATGACTGACCAAGTCCTCGGGGAACATCTAGCTCAACTGACATAACATAGTTTATAAAGAAATGTTCTACATTCTACCTTGATGAATAGTGTCTGAAGTCTTAAAAGCCTGTGACCAGCCATCTAAGAAACTCCACTGAGCTCACCACTTTGGGAGCAAGACAGAATGAAGAAAACAAGATACAAGGAAAAAATTAGTCCAAAGGACTAATGGACCACAACTATCCTGGCCTCCATCAGACTGAGTCCAGTACAACTAGACGGTGCCCAGCTACCACCACTGACTGCTCTGACAGGGATCACAATAGTCTCCTGGACAGAGCTGGAAAAAAATGTAGAACAAACTTCTAACTCACAAAAAAAGACCAGATTTACTGGCCTGACAGAGCCTGGAGAAACCCCGAGAGTATGGCCCCCGGACACCCTTTTAGCTCAGTGGTGAAGTCACTTCCAAGGTTCGCTGTTCAGCCTGGGATTGGACAGCCCCATAAATGGGACTAATGAGGAACAGCAATCCAGGGACAAAGACTAGAAGGCAGAAGGGGACAGGAAAGCTGGTGATAGGGAACCCAAGGTTGAGTAAGGACAGTGTTGACGTGTAGTGGGGCTGTTAACCATTGTCATAGGGCAACATGTGTACTAATTGTTTAATGAGAAACTATTTTGTTCTGTAAAACTTCATCTAAAGTGAGAATAGCAGCACAACTGGAAGAACGTAATCGATGTCATTGAACTGTGCACGTAGAAATTTTTGAAATGGTATATCTTTGGCTATGTATATTTTCACCAAAAAAAAAAAAAGGTCGAGAAGGGAGGCGGTTGACACGTCGTGGGATTGTTAACCAATGTCATAAAACAATATGTGTACTGACTGTTTAGAAACTATTTGTTCTGTAAACCTTCACCTAAAGTACAAAAAAATGAAAAAATACTGAAAAAAAAAAAAAAAAAAAAAAAAAACTGACCAAGTATTGGCTAAGATGTGGAGGAACTGAAACTCTCATAGCTTGCTGGCAGGAATGTAAAATGTAAAATGATACAACCACTTTGGAAACACGTTTGGCAGCTTCTTAAAAAGTTAAATTTACGCTTGTCATATAATCTAGTCATTGCACTTCTAGGTGTTTACCCAAGGGAAATGAAAGCATATGTTTAGAAACAGATTTGTACAAAAAATGTTTGTAGCAGTTTTAACTTGTAATAGTCAAAATCTGGAAACAACCCAAACATCCATTAACAGGTTAATGGATAAACAAACTGTGGTATAACCATATAAATGGAATACTATTCAGCAATAAAGAGAAATGAACTACTGACACACAAAAACACATGGATGAATCTCAAAATAATTATCCTGACCCCAACTTTACTGGCACTAATCAAAAAAACAGAAAATAACAAGTGTTGGAGATGTTATAGGGAGATTGGAACTCTTATGCACTGCTGGTGGGAATGTAAAATGGTGCAACCACTATGGAAAACGATATGGAGTTTCCTTTAAAAGCTAGAAATAGAAATACCATACCATCCAGTAATCCCACTCCTAGGAATATATCCTAGAGAAATAAGAGCCGTCACACGAAATAGACATATGCACACCCATGTTCATCGCAGCATTATTCACAATAGTAAAAAGATAGAAACAACCTAAGTGTCAATCAACAAATGAATGGATAAATTATGGTACATAACACAAGGGAATACTGTGCAACAATAAAGACAAATGATGAATTTGCAAAACATCTCACAATATGGATGAATCTAGAGGACGTTATGTTGAATGAATTAAGTCAATTACAAAAGAACAAATATTGTATGAGACCACTATTATAAAAACTCAAGAAAAGGTTTACACACAGGAAAAAACAATCTTGGATGGTTATGAGGGAAGGGAGGAGGCGGAGAGAGGAAATAACTAACTACGTAGTAGACAAGTGGTAACTTTGGTGAAGGGAAAGACAACACACGATATAGGGTAGGTCAGCACAACTTGACCAAGACAAAGTCATAGAAGCTTCCTAGACACATCCAAACACCTTGAGGGACCGAGTTACTGGGGCTGAGGGTTGCGGACAGTTGTCTCAGGGGACATCTAGTTCAATTGGCATAACATAGTTCATAAAGAAAATGATCTACATCCTACTTTGGTGAATATGTCAGGAGTCTTAAAAGCTTGTGAGCAACCAAGATACATCTACTGGTCCCATCCCACTCGGACAAAAGGAGAATGAAGAAAACCGAAGACACAAGGAAAATATTAATCCAAAGGACTAATAGACCACATGAATAACAGCCTCCACCAGCCGGAGACCAGAAGAGCTAGATGGTACCCACCTACCACCACCAACTGCTCTGACAGGGATCACAATAGAGGCCTCCGGACACCCTGCTAACTCAAAACCAAAGCCAATCCTGAAGTTCACCTTTCAGCTAAAGATCAGGCAGGCCTATAAAACAAACAATAACACACGTGAGGAATGTGCTTCTTAGTTCAATCAAGTATATGAGACCAAATGGGCAACACCCACCCTAAAGCAAAGATTAGAAGGCAAGAAAGGACAGAAAACTGGACGAATGGACACGGGGAACCTGGAATGTAAAGGGAAAGAGGGAGAGTGCTGACACACTGCGGGGATTGCAGCCAATGTCACAAAACAATTTGTGTGTAGATTTTTGAATGAGAAAAAAAACATATTGCCCCCATATGACCCAGCAAGTCTACTCCGGGTTATATACCCAAAAGACTTAACAGCAGGGACTCAAACAGATACTTGTATACCAATGTTCATTGCAGCATTATTCACAATAGCCAAAAGGGGGAAACAACTCAAGTCCATCAACTGATGAATGGATAAACAAAATGTGGGATATATGTAAAATGGGATATTATAGAGAAATGAAGTTCTGATATATGCTACTGCATAGATGAACCTTGAAAACACTCTGCCAAGTGAAATAAGTCAGACACAAAAGGACAGATAGTGTATGATCCCACTTATATGAAATATCTAGAATAGGTAAACTCATAGAGACAAGTTTATTAGTGGCTACCAGTGGCTGACTGGAGGGGGAAATGAGGAGTTATTGCTTAAGGGGTACTGAGTTTCTGTTTAGGGTGACGGAAAAGTTTTGGAAATGGATATTGGTGATAGTAGCACAACATGGTGAATGTAAGTTATGTCACTAAAGTATACACTTAAAAATAGTTAAAATGGAAAATTTTTCATTATATACATTTTATCACAATAAAGAAAAAAAAAAAACTTAAAAAAACTATGCTGAGTAAAAGTACCCAGATAGTGTACATACTGCATGAACCTTACCTCTTTATATAAAATTCAGAGAAATGCAAACTAATGCCTAGTGATAAAAAAAACACCTTATCCATGGGATAGGGTGGCAGGGGCAGGAAGAAGGTATTATAAAGGGGCAGGAGGAAGCTTTTGAGGGTAATGGATACGTTCATTATCTTGACTGTGGTAATGGTTCATGGATGCATACATATGTCAAAACTTATCAAATTGAACACTTTAAATGCGTGCTTATTTTAAGTTAAAAAAATTGTCAGAGTAGAACTGTGCTCTACCCAGGAATTCCATTTCAAGTATAACTTAATAAGGAAGCCCTCTATGGTGCAAAAGGTTAACACACTCAGCTGCTGACTGAAAGGTTGGAGATTCCAGTCCACCCAGAGCCACCTCAAAATAAAGACCTGGCAGTCTACTTCTGAAAAACCAGCCATTGAAAACCCTATGGAGCACAATTTTACTCTGACACACACGGGGTTGCCATGAGTTGGAATCAACTCGAAGGCAACTGGTTTTTATGCTTTAATAAAGCTATTAAAACAAAAGTTAATTGGGAACAGATTGGAATAGATTCTCAGTCCTTTACCTTCCACATCTCTAGCTTTTAGCCTATGTATCCATAATTCAGGCACTCAGGGGAACACCAGATTACCCCAAAGGCAAAGAAATAAAGATCATAAATAATTCAGCCTAAAAAGCCCATAAATCAATGCAAGGCTTGTTGGGTAGGAGGAGAAGATTGGGGAAGGGAGAAACCAGTAGCTGATATGAACAGTTACTACTTAGAGTCCAAAACATTCCAGAAAGTGAGAGAGATTTATCAGCCCAGCTCAGCTCCACCCGATCTTTACGCCGCTGCCTCTTTCCCAACAAACCAAGCCAATGTTTAACTGTCGTGGGTCCTGTGGTCATCTCTGCTCCCCTCCTCTTCCGCTTCTTTGGGCACCTGGGAAGCCTGTCACAAGGGACAAGGTCCACACCCGCCCTGCAGAGACGCTGGCCCTAGAAGTAGGGAAGGGGTCAGGGGTGGGTGAAGTGGAAGAGGGACCTGGGTGCAGGTCAGGGAGCCCTGTGGAAAACCCTACCTCTTTCCCCACCCAAACCCCAGTCACCACCATCAAAAGATGGAGTTAGTTCTGGATTGAGGGATGAGGATCACAGCTACCAGGTATCACATGTACTGCATGGTAGTCTCCTTCCCAAGATTAGAAAATGTGCTAGCATTCTTCCCCATGAGATGGGAGAGACCAATCTCCCATCCTAAAAAGGAATAATTCTGCTGGCTGCCCTCTCAAAAGGAACACACTATGTGGTGACACCTGTAATGTCCCAACCAACTCTTTAAGATATAAACTGATAACTATTCCACACGAGCAACACGAGAGTGAGCATACAGAATTAGTTATGTGCTGTAATCAACATTACCTGGCCAGTACTGGGCATTGAGTAATTAACTAAAAATGGTAACAAGTTGTCATGAGCATGGGGTCACCACGAGTCGGGATCGATTCAATGGCAACTAACAACAACTACTACTACTAAAATAACTATTACTTTTACACAAAGAAAGTGTTTCTCATTTCTCTTTATTCTTTAGTATCTACAAACAGCATGGAGGCTAACAGCTGTCCCTGATACCAGGTACCATGTAATTCTCTTTGCACTGGCATCCTCATACTCTCTCCTCTTAGTCTAGAGCTGAGATTTACTTTGTTGCTGCTGTTCCTCCACAGCCCTTCCCCTCTAAGATCCCTATCTCTTCTTCTCTTTTTTTTTTTTCCTTTTTTTCAATTTATTTTGTTGTTGTCTTTGTTGAGAATATACACAGCAAAATATACACCAATTCAATCATTTCTACATGTAAAATTCAGTGACATTGATTATATTTTTCGAGTTGTACAACCATTCTCACCCTCCTTTTCTGAGTTGTTCCTCCTCCATTAGCATAAACTCACTGCCCCCTAAGGTTCATGTCTACTCTTTCAAGTTGGTATCAGTATCCCATATAGATAGTTCTTAAAAAAGCATAATGCTCAAGGTAGATGTTTTTTACTAGCTTAGCTAAACTATTGTTTGGTTTTGAGAAGACGAACATCCCTATTTCTGAGAGGTCCAGCTGTCGTACATCTGTTGTGGCCTCACATGGAGACTCCAGTCCCAGGTAGTCCAGGTGTTGGGGAACTCAGTCTGGTGGTAGCCAGGGTCCAGGGAGCTGAAGAGATCCCAGCTAAAGGCCCATGTTCTGAAGCACCCAGAATCTGGGTGTTTGGGGACTGAAGGTCAGAAGAGAGGAGAGCTTCGGGGGGTGGAGTGGAGGAGGGAGGACGGGCACACCTGTCCTCACACAAGGTGGTCTCCAGCTTGTGTTCTGAGACTAGTAAAGCCAAAGATTTAGTACAGGTGGCCTCTGCCTGGTTTTCAGGAACTAGACTTAGAAATGAACAGTAAAATGTTTGGCAGACAATCTGTTTTCTCCTGCACTGAGATTGGGAGGCACATAGTTTAGATTCCCTCCTGGCAGGGTTGAATCATATTGTCAAAACCCTCTCTTAGCACCTTCTCCCTATATCATACTTCTTGAGTTATCCAGAGTCTACTCATCCCCATGTCCAGAGCTTTAGCTGGACAGGCCCTGGAGAAAGATCATATTATGCTTTTTATCCTCTAGGGAGCTGAGGGTGGAGGGCTAGGTAAATAGTTAAACTATGCAGTTTCTTTGGCAATTTTACCAGCTCATTGTACTCATCTCCACCACTGCTGGACACACTGGGTACACTATTACTACTATGCAGCACACTCATATCACTTGTTTCCACCCACGAGTAAGAATGCAAAAAGGAGAGATCAATTTTACACACTCCCCAGTTTGGCCCAAATCACCCGTATTTACTATTTTCAATTCTTGTCCCCCCTCCTCCATTATCTTAAAGCCACTCCAATCAGTCTTTGTCCCCAGAACTCCATTATACTACTCTTCTAAAGATCACCAATGACCTCCATGTTGCTAAATTCAACAGTCAATTCTCATTCCTCATCTTTCTTAACCTTTCTGAAGCATTTGATGTCATTAAGCTCTCTTTCCTCCCTGATGTAATTTCTTTACTTGGCTTGTAAGACATCCCATTCTCTTGATTTTTGTCCTGCTTTACTAGTTTATTCTTCTCTGTCTCCTTTGCTGGTTGCTCCACTTCTCCTGAACCCTTCAATGTCCTTGGTCTATTTTCTTATACAATCAAAATGATAATGATTCCCACATTTATATTTCCAGCCCATATCTCTCTCACAAACTCCAGACTCATGTATATTCTACTACCTAGTTGATATCTCCACTTGGATATCTAATAGATATCTCAAACTCAACATTCCTAAAACTCAAATGCTGATTTTCCTTTCAAAACCTGCTTCTCCCACAGCTTTAAATGGCAACACCTTCCTTCCAGTTGCTCAGACTAAAAATCTTGGAGTCATCCTTGACTCCCTTCTTTCTCTCATAACTGCTGGCTTTACCTGTAAAATATATACACATCTGACTATTTCTCATACCTCCACTGCTACCACCCTGGTCCAAGCAACCATCATCTCTTGCCTGAATTTCTGTAAGCCTTGTAACTGGTCTGCTTCTGCTGTTACTCCCTTTCTCAACACAGCAGCCAGAGAGATGGTTTAAAAACATAAATCATGCCACTCCCCTGATCAAAGTCCCACCATGACTCCCCATATCACTAGAGTAAAAGCCAAAGTCTTACTATGGCCAACAAGGCCCTACATGATCTGCCAGCTCCCATCCCATTTCCTTTTCTGCTCTTACCTCCCATTCACTCACTCTGTTCCAGGCTCACTGGCCTCTTTGCAGTTAGGACCATTAGACCATTTCTTTCCTCCGCCTAGAGCACTACCAACTCTTTCACTCCCATCAAGCCTTTGCTCAAAAGTTCTCCATGAGGCCCACCCTGACCATCCTTTTTAAAATTGCAACACTTCTGGTCCCCTTTACCCAGCTCTACTTGTTCTTTTCCATAGTACTCATTAACTTCTGCTATACTGCTTCACTTATTTATTATGTTTATTTTTTATTGTCTGTCTTCTGACAGACCAAAAACAATGCATATGGTAGGCACTCTATGAGTCTTTGTTGTCGAATGGCACAGTCAGGGCCAGGGCTTGGCTAGCTGTGCCCTGGGGCAGACTGACTGACACTGGAAAGACATTAGAATGAAGCAGATGCTTGTGGGTGGACCAACCACAGCTCCTGGACAGCAGGGAGATTGCTTACACCTAAGAGACAATTGGGGCAGGCATCCTTCCCATTCATCTCCCTGAAAAAGCCTACCTGTTGCTTCTGACTTTTGATAGGCTTCTTAATATCACTTTCTCAGCTTCTCTGTTTTTTAACAACAGTTTTCAACTATCTGTCTACCTGTTCTTCTATCATATTCTTGCCTTGGCCCCTTCCCTTCTCTGGAACTCACTTCAAATTGGATCCACCAAATGTTAAAGCTGGAAGGGACCAAAGAAGGTATCAGTTATATTTTTAGTTTGGAACTAAAATTATGCCTAGGGAATTTTTCATTCCTGACCTCACCACTGAACAAACATTAATAGTAATAAAGTTCCTAACTCATCCCCCACCTAAGCCCAGAAGTGGCTGCATGAAGCTGCAAAATTAGAGAAAGGGCCCAGAAGCAGGCTGATAGAGTAGGGGAACATCATCTGAGCTTGGTACACCCTGGAGGCCCCAGCATCCTTCTCCAGGACTTACTCAGAAAATTCCTATCACCTCCCGGGAGTCCAAGCCCCAATCTGAGAAACATAGGTTTAAATAAAATAAACTAAACCTGGAGAAAACGGATCAAAATAGACTAACAGTCTCTGTTGTTCCCACACTCCTTCTCCACATCAGCAGCAAAAGATCGTCTCAAAAAGCGTCATTAGTCTCTTCTTTGACAAAGGAATAGAGATGATAAGACGGAGTGTTAGGACCCATTCTCTGTAGGAGCTTGTTCTAGTTGGGAGCCAAGGGGAGTTGACTGATGAAGGTTAAACTGCTGGAAATACCAAAAGACAGAAAAATAGGCAGGTCAAGTTTCCTCTAATGACCATACATATCCTTTTGTCAGTCAACGGAAACTTTCCATTAACTCACCCGGTGGCCCTGAGTGACTCATGCCCTTCAGAACAAACCTGGGCATCAGCCTCCAGCTTCAAAGCCCCTCAGAACACTCCCCCCTCCCAGCTGCTGTCATCCGTCAGGGAACAGAGATGAAGAGTCTAAGTCCCTGGGCTTGATCATTGGAAGATACTGTGGGTGGTGTTGTAAAGGTTAAATAAATAGAGTTGACTGGATCTCACAACCTCTAAAAAAGCCTCAACTGTCAATCAGGACCAGCTTTCAGGAAGGCAGGCTCTACAGGGAGGAAGAAGTCACAGTAGTCACCTACTGACTCCACCTACCCCCACAAACACCCAGGAGAAGAACCAATGGTCACGGGCACTCTTCTTCCAGGGCCTGCATTCCACGCAGGACATAGCACATGCTCAGGCCCACACAAACTGACCACAGGGCCCTGAGGCAAAGCTCAAACTGAAATGTTGCCAGACAAATGAAACAGGGTGGACCCCATGTCCCGCAACTGCTCCTGTCATTGCCTCCCTCTACTTCCCCTTCTCCAGCCCAGTGGTTTTGCACTAGACCTGGAAGTCCCTCTTTCCTACCTCTTCGTGCCATTCCTGCTAATTCCCAGGTCAACCTTTACCCAATTCCAGAGAGACTTGAGGAAAGCTGCTCACCTCTTAATCTTTCTGCCATGTGAGGAGATAAGCTGGTTACTAGGTTCCAGGTACAGAGTCCCAATGCCCAGCTTAGTCCCCGTCTCCTGCTTTTGTCCTGGACAAGCCCCTTCCGCTCACCTCATTTTCTGAAGGGAGGGTGCTGAGGCCTAAATTTTTAAACAAGAATGTGGAGTCTCCAGGGCAGGTAAGAACTAGGAAGACCCCCTTCTTCCCTCACAATGCAGACTGAGCAAAGTCCTGTGATTTCAGACCCCTGTTCAGACATTCCTGAGGAAGGACACATCGGCCCATTCCTATTCCTCTGGAAAAATACAATTTAATTTCTAACCCCAGGGCCAATGCCCAATTTTCACAACCTGACAGAGAAGCTCTATGGCCCCAGAGCATCTCTTGGTGTTCTCCCCCAGTAGTATGTGTTGTATGCTTCCTCCCTCCAAAACCATTGGTCAAAGACCAGTGAGACTTGAGCTTGATGAGTTTTCAGGCCTCCCAGTCCCTTGCAAAAGGGTCAGTGCTGCATTAGAGGACCCTCCAACCCCCATGGCCCATAATATGACCACTCCTGTCAGCATTTTCAGAGCAGCCTGCTTCTGTACACTCCTTCCTGCAGCCCAGGCTGCAGCCTCATTACAAAACCAAACCTGGGAGCCTCAACCTCTACATGTGTCACCCAGCAACAAGGAGATCTTCTTAATCCACTGATCAGCCAGACACCTTCCCAGTACCCAGAGAGCCCCTCTGAGGCTTCCCACAGAGATATGAGATTCTTTGACAGTGGAGTAGCCCATTGCCATCGAGTTGATTCTGACTCATAGTAACCTTATATGACAGAGTAGAACTGTCCCATAGAGTTTCCAAGGCTGTAATCTTTATGGAAGCAGACTGCAACATGTTTTCCCCCTGCGGAGCAGATGGTTGGTTCAAACTGCCAACATTTAATTTGTCAGCTGAGCGCTTTAACCACTGTGCCACCCGGACTCCTTGAAACTGGAGTCTACCCATTGCCTTCAAGTCAATTCAGACTCATAGTGACCCTATAAGACAGAGTAGAACTGCCCCATAGGGTTTCCAAGGAGTGGCTGGTGGATTCCAACTGCCAATCTTTTGGTTAGCAGCTGAGCTCTTTACAACTGTGCCATCAGCGCTCCTGAAAGTGGAGTAGTAGTAGCAAAATCACTACTTCTGATGTGGGGTAGCAGAGTTAGCCCAGGGGCCTAGAATAGCGGGCAATGAGAAGCCAGTAAAGACAGAATAAGGAGCTGGAATCAGTATTCACACACACACACACACACACACACAAACACACACACACACATTTGCAGTGAGGAACTTTTAAAGGAAGAGCAACTAGTGTCAAAGGTTATGATGCTGGTGGGGTAGGGAATGGAGAGCTTAGGGAATGTCAGCAGAGTAGGAGGAAGACAAAGCTACAGCTAAGGAGTCTCAAGACCACAGAAAAGTTTGATATTGACATCATCATCAACATAGCTACCATTTATTTAGCACTTTACACACATTATCTCTAATCCTTACAAGAACCTTGAAAGGCAGGTATTATTATCTCAATTTACAGGAGCAGCAATTGAGACTCTAAGGACATATGTAACTTGCCCAAGATCATACAGAGAGTAAGTAGCAGAGCCTGAATCCAAACCCTGATCCATCTGTTTCTGGAGCATAAACTCATATTTCTATGGTGTTGTGCTGTAATAGAAAGAGCCTTAGGAAGGTCTCTTAATCTTTCTAGGCCTCAATCTCCTGCAGAGTCTCCTTAATGTCTTAGAGGTCCTTCCAGTTCCAGCACTCTATGTGTCTATGGAACTCCTCAAAGGGGCAGTAAGTGCAGGAGATGAAGAGACAGCACTCCTTCCAGGGATGGGTGGGATGGCGCAGCAGCTCTCACCTCCCCCATTTTTGTAGCAGAGATAGGGAAACCTCCAGACGTTGCCTAGGCCGATTATCTCCCCAGCCACTGACAGCACAAACTCCATCTTGTTGTTCCAGTGCCCTCGCTCCAGGGTGCCATCTTCCTCCTCCTTTTCCATGACTGGGTACACTGGTTTTGTCTCTCCATTACTGGTTATGCCTGAGAGCCTGCTATCCATCCCACCTGGAAAATAAGTGAGAAGCTCTGTTACTGTTGGCAACCCAGGAAGGAAAGCCTTCCCTCTCCTTTCACCTGCAAATTCCCAAGGGAGTAAATGCACTGGAAGAGGGTGAATTCCTACTCCCTTGTCTGTAGGTCCATGGTCTCAATAGCACTCTTACTGGTAGAGGCTGGGGCAACAGCTGCTGAGAATGTGTATTCCTTTCCTGTTTCAGGAGGAAAGCACTGATTCTGAAGTACAGACGTTGCTTCCACTATACAGATTCTCTTAGATTGGAGTTTCTGATCACTGAAGAAATCACACAACCCCAGGGTTGTCTCGAACTTCTCCCTGCCATCCTGCAACCTTGTCTGTATTACCATATGCTTTAGTTTCTCTACTCTGTATACTGGAGTCAGTTGAAAGGATGGTGTTTTCACATATCCTCAAAATCCACAATTTCCCTTGCAGGAATTTATCCTAAGGAAATGATTGTGACTGTGGGTAAAGATTTTACATTGAGGATGTTCATGAAAACAGCAAATAATTAGAAAGTACATAAATGTTCAAAAATGGTAGATAAGCTAATAAATTACGGCACATACACAGACTGGTCTACTATATAATCATTAAAATTTGTGCTGCAGGAGAAAATTTAACGAAAAGGTGTTCACAATACATGAAGTGAAAACAGTTATAAAAACTTTACATACAATATGATCATGCTTGTAAAATATTTTATAAAGTATTATATGACTGAAAGATTAGGATATCCACCAAAAAGTTTCTCTCTCAGTGGTTGGATTATGAGACTATTTTCCTTACCTATTTGCTACACGTTATTCAGAGAATGTGTTTTATTTTAGTAATATGAAAATAAAAGTAAGTTTAAAAAAAAAAAATCTTTCCAAATGAATGAATGAAGTTGAGTGGGAACAGAGACCCTGAATAAGACAAACTGATCTTTCCAGGTATTCCCTTCTTCTCTCTCTGAAATCATTAAGACAGCGATAACTCTGGGATCTTTTTCTTTTTTTGGTGATGACAAATACAGAAGTCTGTTACAGTATAAGAAGACAACATAAAATGAATAAAGAGCCACAGTTCCAATCCCTTCCCTGCTGGAAATGCCCTATTCTAGACTCGTATTGGAATGGAGGAGAAGACTGGATGTGGCTCACATTCAGTGAGCAACTACTGTATACCAGTCACTTTACATGCATTTGTTTCATTTAATTCTAGCAAGCCTGAGAGGTAAGCAGTACTATTTCCACTTTATAAATAAGGAAGCTGCTGCTTAGAGCAGTTAAAGAACGTGACTGCTGCCATATAGCTAGTATGCTGCACAGCCAGGACTTGAATCCACTTTGTCTCTGCTTTTTCAATTACATCACTCCAATTACATTGGCTGTCTAAGTTTACCAGCATGACTAATAGAAGTTACTTCTAATAGCTCTCCTCTGATGTTACACAGTGCCCCCTTTTCTGGAAAAGTGAGCAGACGGACTTTTATCTACCTTAGGAAAAGTTCATGTTAACAGAACTTTCTCAGTGGAGCTCCATCCGGCCACAGAGTGTCATTTGATTCATCTCTCTGGATTCCAGCTGGGCCACCCAAGAGACCCAGATAGTCAGAGGGAAAGTCAGGGAACAGTAGGCATCTTTGCTTATTAGATAAATTAAGGAATGGATTCCAAAGATGGTTTGAGGGCTAAGAAGGAGAAACTCAAGTGTTATGGATTGAATTATGTCCCCCAAAAATATGTGTTATAAATCCTAGCCTCTATGCCTGTGGTTATAATCCCATTTGCAATGAGTTGTCTTTATTATGTTCATGAGACAGGTTTAGTGTAGGGTGTATCATGAGTCAATCTCTACTGAGATATAAAAGAGATTAAACAAGTGAGAAGAGGAGAGATGGGGTAGGACAGATGCCAAGACACACGGAGATTTCCAAGGAATCAGGAAGCAGACAAGGACCTTTCTCCAGAGCCAAGAGAGAAAGACTTCCCCTGAATTCCCCTGAATTCAGACTTCTAGCCTCCTAAACTGTAAGAAAATAAATGTCAGTTTGTTAAAACCACCACTTGTGATGTTTTTGTTATAGAAGCTCTAGCCCTGGTGGCACAGTGTTAAAGAGCTCCGCTGCTAACCAAAAGATCAGGAGTTCGAATCCACTAGCCGCTCCTTGGAAACCCTATGGGGCAGTTCTACTCTGTCCTAGAGGGCCACTATGAGTTGGAATCGATTCAACGGCAATGGGTTAGATAACTAAAACAGAACTTGGTACCGGAAGAGTGGGGTGCTGCGTTAAAGGATAAGTAAAATGTGGAAGCGGTTTTGGAATTGGGTAATAGGTAGAGAGGCTTTAAAAGTTTTAAGATGCCTAATAGTGAAAGCCTAGATTGCCTTGAAGATACTGTTTGTAGAATTATAGATGTCAAAGGCAATTCTGGTGAGGGCTCAGAAGAAAGTGAGGAGAGCTATAGAGAAAGTCTCTATCATCTTAGAGAATACTTATGGTGCCAGCAACAGAATGTTGCTAGAAATCTGGACATTAAATGTGTTTCTGGTGAGGCTTTAAAAGAAAATGATGAACATATGATTGGACAATGGAAGAAGGGCAATGCTTTTTATGCAGTGGCAAAGAACTTGTCTGAATTATGTTCAAATATTTGGTGGAACTTGTAAGTGATGGACTTTTTTTTTTTCCCCTGTATTTGAACATTTTTTTTGCTAAAAGGTACAATTCACAAGAGCAAAAAAAAAAGCAAAATATTTTTGAACACACTACATCCCATTTTCTGAAATCTTAAAAAAAGAGGGGAGGGGGGAACCCAAAGCAAGAGTACCTGGGTTGAAAAGTTAACATTTTAAAAGCTAGATTCCTAACACAAACACTGCAGACACAAGTCACTCAGTTGCAAAAAGTTAATGTTTAGAAATGTTAAATGTCAACAATGAAGAAACAAGAATTATAGATCCAAAGCTACTCCCTACCACCAACTATTAAATTGTTTGTTGTTGTAGGACATTGATGATGTTAACCTGAAATAGATATAACCATCATCCCAACACTAGGCAAGGTTTATGACAACTAGTGAACCACACCCAAAACTACCTTCTTTTCCTGATACCTTTAAAATGTTTTTTGTTTGTTTTGTGTTTTATTAGAGTCCTCCAGAATCTACACTATCTCTGAGATGTAGAAAAACTGATTTCAGTTAATGACTATGGTGAAGTTCTCCTTTGAGATATTTCACTTTTCTTTTATGATCTTGTGTGTGTGTGTCTGTGTGTGTGTGTAAACCTTGAAAAAGAGATTTTGGAAACTTAGCTCTAAGGAACTTTTTTTTCTTTCCTTGACACTACTCCCTGATGATTTAATAGTTGTTGTTTTTTTGGGTTTTTTTTGTTTGTTTGTTTTTGAGAATACCTGTTTAGAGCCTTTCTGTATAGTCAGCAACCTCCTGTTCCTGTATATTTGAACTTTCCAAAAATAATAGAATACTCCAAGGTACTTGTTTTCAACTCCTGAAAAATCTCCAGGCACTCCCAGAAGGTTTTACTCTCCCTGGTCCTTTATATTCACTTTCTCGTTTCACCAAAAGTTGATGGGATTTCTAAACAAGATCTTAAAGGGGCCTTGTGGTTTCTCCTTCTAGTAAAATGTGAGAGGAAAGAGATGGACTTAAAAATGAACGATGCAAAATGAAAATAGAACTTAAAGAGTTGGAAAATTCTGTTGTACAAACTAAGGATACGTGTCCTAGTTTTGTTAAAGAGATTAATTCTGTGACTGATGTATCTAACCAACTACCTCAGCAGAAAACCATAAACGCAGACCGAAGGAGACAAAGAAAGAATGAAAGGAAAGAAAGCTGTCTGCCTCTTGGAATTCTACAGGCAGGAAACAGGACAAAGGAGCTACATCTGTTGTCTTCCAAGAAAAGAAAAAGGCCATCCTTGGAGCAGCTGGAAGATCAGCAGAACTGTTGGAAGGAACACGGGAAGCAAGGACTTCTCAGTTTCAAAGGGTGAGGCCACAGTCTCCTGGATCTCAAAAGGTGGGGCCACAGCCTCCTAGGTTTCAAAAGTCTGATCTTTGCCAACTCGGTTCCAGAGTATGGGGCTGCTATTAAGGTGTGCCAGAGGGATGGGGCTGCCGCTCAGAGCTGAAGAGGAGGGGCTGCCATGCTCAAGGGGCAGAAGAACGGGGACTTCCGGGGCCAAGGGAATGGGGTTGCCACTCAGATGGACTAGGAGAATGGTGCTGCTCAAAGCCAAGGGAGCAGAATTGCCATCCCAGTGGGCGTGGAAGGCAGAGCTGAAGCCCAGGACCAAGGGGCCCCACCCAGAATCCAGAGGGCATGGCCATCACCCAGAGTCTGGAGGATGAGGCCTTTGCCCAGATGGTCTCAGAGAACAGAGGATTATTTTCAAGTCTTGACTCAAAAACCTGTTGCTGTCAAGTTGATTCTGACTCATAGCAACCCTACAGAACAAAGTAGAACTGCCTCGTAGGGTTTCCAAGGAGCTGCTAGTGGATTTGAACTGTTGACCTTTGGGTTAGCAGCCTAAACTCTTAACCACTTTTCCACCAGGGGTCCCACAGCTAATGTAAATTGTTCTGCTAGGTTTTGGACTTGATGCCAGTTATCCCTTCTTTCTCTCCAGTTTCTCCCATTTGTAATGGAAATGTCTATCTTGTGCCTGTTCCACCATTGTACTTTGAAAGCAGATAACTTTTTTAGATTTCACAGGTTCACAGATGAAGAGGAATTTTGCCCCAGGATGGAATATGCCTAAAGTCTCACCCATTGATTTAGATGATTCAGAAGATGAGATCTTGAACTTGTAGTTGATTTAAGACTTTGGGGATGATATGATGGGGTTAATGTGTTTTGCGTGTGTCGAAGATATGAATTTTTGTGGGCCAAAGGGTAGAATGTTATGGATTGAATTGTGTCCTCCCAAAATATGTGTTGCAAATCTTAGCCTCTATGCCTGTGGTTATAATCCCATTTGGGAATGAATGGGTTGTCTTTGTTATGTTAATGAGACAGGATTAGTGTAGGGTGTATCTTGAGTCAACTTCTTCTGATACATAAAAGAGGTTAAACAAATGAGCAGAGGAGGATGGGGTAAGATAGATGCTAAGGCACTTGGAGATCTCCAAGAAACTAGGAAGCAGAAGCTGAAGAGACAAGGACCTTCTTCCAGAGCTGACAGAGAAAGACTTCCTCTAGAGCCAGCGCTCTGAATTCAGACTTCTAGCCTCCTAAACTGTGAGAAAATAAATTTCTGTTTGTTAAAGCCATCCACTTGTGGTATTTCTGTTATAGCAGCACTAGATAACTAAGACATGAAGCAACTCGTCCTAAGAGCTTCCTTGATTCTTTTGGGAAGATTGTCTAATGTCTTGTGCTGGTTCTGGGCCTCCCCTTACCATCTGAAGGATGTCTTTCAATAATGGAAAGCCATCTCGCTTCACTTCTTCATCCTCCCAGACCTTAGAAGAAAGAGTAATCCTTTGCTAGATTCCTTAGCCTCATTCTAGTTGCTTCTCAGAGGTAGCATGGTGCAGTTGAAAGGACAGGAGCTTTAGAGACCACAAGCCTGGGTTTAAATCTTAGCTTTGACCCATACGACTGCTTCGGAAGTTAATTAATGACTCTGAGCCTTAGTTTGTTAATCTGTAAAAGTGACAGCATATATCATATTTTAGCTAAATAAGCTAAAAAGAATTAAATGAAAGCACTTAGTAGAATAACAGGCATGCAAATTTTTGTTTTCTTTCAGTCCTGTCCAGAGTTGTTCATTGTCTCATTTCACAGAGAAGGGTGCTCTCATTTTCTTAGAATTAAACTCAAACGTCTTTCCTCTCAATCTAGAGTTCTCTTTCTCCAAATCATATTGTCCCTTAAGTCAACAGCCATCAAAGTTTCAGAAAGACAAGGAAAGCACAATTTAAGGAAAACAGCACATTGCATTTTCATATGCACATATAAATGTCAGAAACGTATTTCCTAGGAGAGGATCAAGCAATCCTTTGGTTGTAAGTCCTGTAGATCCACCAACCTGCAGTCTGAGACCCAGAAACAGAAAAAAACAGAAGAAAATGTTACGAACCGAACCTTCGTGAAGCTTCTGCCAGAAGTCCAGTCAGGGGGGAGAAGAATTATCTAAGGGGGAAGGGAAAGGTGCTGGCTATTTAAAGTGTGGTTTGAGATCGCCTCTGCTGCACTTGTAATTCTAAACTTGGCCCAACCCACATTCCGCCCTCCTGCCTCCCCTCTCTCCTGTCCTCCCCACCCCCGGCCATCAGACAACCCACATGTGAGTGATTTCACAGCCTGGGGAGTGTGCACACCCTGGCAGGTCAGTCCAGTTGCTTGTGAGCTTATCGACGACGTGCTGCTTTCTCTGAAGTTCATGTGCTTGTCCCTTCTAGTGACCTGGGTTCTCTCTAGAGGGATCCTTCCTTCCTTCCATCCCTTCCTCCAACTCAAATGCTCCTGTAAATGCCTTAAGAATAGGGGTTTCTTTCATTGGATGCTTCACACATTCATTTAAAAGTACATTTATCTCGCTCTTTGCAGTTTATAATCCGAAATGGATAATAACGATTTAGAATAAAGATACAAAGATTACAGAACTCTGAGAAGTCAGAAAGACTTCCTAAACACACATGCATGCACATATTTTTAAACATATAGAGAAAGTCTGAAAAAATACTCACTAAATGGTTAATCGTAGTTACATTTGGAGAGTAGGATTGGGATTAGGAGATGGCAGCAAGGGAGATTTTTCACTTTCTGTTTATTAAGCTTCAGTATTGCTTGAATTTTTAAATAATGTGCTAAAATTTCTTTTATTAATTTTTTTAAACAACATATAAAAATAATTGATGAGGCAGCAATGATGAGGTGGAGATAATGTCGAGAGCTTCGATTTTAGGCAGGAACAGCCCGAGGAGGCAGCCATGCAGAGTAGCAGCTCATTCATTCCTCTCGGGAGTCAGCGGACCTGGGCAGAAGCTCAGCTCAGCCCCTTGCTGGAGCGCAGGACAGTGCAATGGAAAACTGCAGGGGCTTGGGAGTTAGAGAGTCCAGGGTCTAAGTCCTGCTTCTATCACTGTCTAGCTTGTGACCTTGAGCAAGGTGTTCAACCTCTGAGAGTCTTTGTTTTCTCATCTGTAAAATGGGGGAGAATATTATTTACCTTGCAAGGTTGTGGGAGGTTTCAGGAGATAATGAATCTATGTAAAGGGCCTAATACATAGCAAGCCCTCAAAGCGTTAACTATTAATGTTTCTTAAGGAATTATTCACAGTGAGCAGGAAGTCTTTTTAAGGGAGATGGGACTGAGAGACCCCTGAGCAAAGGTGGGCTCCAGCCAGACTGTAAGAATGAGTCGGGGTGCGGGGTAGGAGTCAGGGTTGGATGACTGAATAAGGCAATAATAGAAACAGGCCTGAAAGTTCAGAGAGAGGAGTGAAGCAGAGATTCTAAGGTAATTTCTGTTTCTCTCATCCCTCCATCAGCCTCTAGGGCATGGAAGCAGGGCAGGGAAGGACATCACAGTAATACCTAAGGTGCTTCATGGAGATTATTATCCTTATGTCTCAGCTGCACTTTTTCTTCTCCCCTTCTAACCACCCATCTGTCTGATTGTTTAACCGTCTTAAAGCAACAGACCAAAAGGGTCCTTGGAAAGTTTATAACTCATGCAAAAAAGCCCATCTTCAAAGGTGATTCTATTGACTTCCAATTTTGCTTAGCATCAAGTGGTTCTTACTAATAGCTACTTAGCATTGTAAACTTTGTTATTTGTAATCTAAAATTTTCAAACAACTGGAGTTCACTGAGGACTAAAATTCAGTATTCTAAACAGTTGGGAGTCCCTGGAGAAGGACATCATGCTTGGTAAAGGGTCAGCGAAAAAGAGGAAGACCCTTATCGAGATGGATTGACACAATGGCTCCATCAACGGACTCAAGCATAACAACAATTATGAGGATGGCACAGAACCGGGCAGTGTTTCGTTTTGTCGTACGTAGGGTCTCTATGGAGCCCTGGTGGCACAGTGGTTAAGAGCTCAGCTGCTAACCAAAAGGTTGGCAGTTCAAATCCACCAGCTGCTCATTGGAAATTCTATGGGGCAGTTCTACTCTGTCCTATAGGGTCGCTGTGAGTCAGAATCGACTTGATGACCAGCGGGTTTGGTTTTTTTTTGGTTAGGGTCACTATGAGTCAGAACTGACTCCACGGCACCTAACAACAACAAGAAGCCGGGACACCGTACAGCCTTTGGCAATGTTGCACAATTCCTCCTGTGTTCTCTACATGAAAACAACTGAAATTCCCAGGTTTCAGAAAAGATTCTCAGTTACCAGGTATCATCAGGGTCATGCTGAGTTGGTTTCTGTTGTTTTTACAGTTTATTGTTTCAAAGCTATGATTTTCTTTCTTTCTTTTTTTTAATTGTGGCAAAATATGTATAACAAAACATTAGCCATTTTGATCATTTTTATGTGTGCAATTCAATGATGTTAATTAGGTTCACCAAGTTTTGCAAACATTACCACTATTCATTTCTAAATGTTTTCCTCACCCTTAACAGAAACTCAGTGCCTCTTAAGCAGTAAATTCCCCTTTCCGTCTCCCACTCACCTCTGGTAACCACTAATAAACTTTGGTCTCTATGCATTTGCCTATTCTAGATATTGCATATAAATGGGATAACACAATTTTTGTCCTTTTGTGTCTGACGTATTTCACTCAGCATAATGTTTTCAAGGTTCATCCCAGTTGTAGCATGTATCAGGACTTCATTTTTCTTTATTGCTGAGTAATATTCCATTGTATGGATACACCACATTTTGTTTATCCGTTCTTCTGTTGATGGACATCTGGGTTGTTTCCACCTTTTTTGCAAATAGTGCTAAAATAGTGCACCATTGCAAACAGTTCTACAGTGAGCATTGGTGTACACGTATCTGAGTCCATGCTTTCAAGTCTTGTGAGTATATATCTAGTAGTGCAATTTCTAGGTCATATGGAAATTCTACGTTTAATTTTTTGAGGAACTGCCAAACAGTTTTCCACAGCGGCTGCACCATTTTACATTCCCACCAGCAATAGATGAGGGTTCCAGTTTCTCCATGTATTCACCAACAAATGATTTTCCATTTTTCTGATAATAGTCATCTTAGTGGAGGTGAAGTAATATCTCACTGTAGTTTTAATTTGCATTTCCCTTATAACTAATGACGTTGAGCATCTTTTCATGGGCTTATTGGCCATTTGTGTATCCCCTTTGGTGAAATTTCTATCCAAGTCTTTTGCCTATTTTTTAATTAGGTTGATTTTTGTTGTTGAGTTGTAGGAGTTTTTTATATATTCTGGATATTAAACCTTTATCAGATATATGGTTCCCAGATATTTTATCCCATTCTGTATCACTTTGTAGATAAAGACCTTTGATGCACAAAAGTTTTTAATTTTTAGAAGTCCAATTTATCTATTTTGTCTTTTGTTGACCATGTTTTTGATGTCATATCTAAAAATCCTGTTGAAAATTAGGTCCCAAAGCATTACCCCTATGTTTTGTTCTAAGAATTTTATTTCTTACGTTTGGGCCATTGATCCATTTTGAGTTAATTTTTGTATATGATATGAAGTATGAGTCCAGCTTCATTTTTTTCCACGTGGAGAATTGAGTTGTCCCAGCATCATTTATTGAAGAGACAATTCTTTCCTCAATGAATGGTTTTAGCACCCATGTTGAAAATCAATTACCATAGAGATATTACCTTATTTCTGGACTCTTAATTCTATTCCATTGGTCTGTATGCCTATCAAGGAGTCCTGGTTGTGCAACGGTTAAACATTTGGTGGCTAACGGAAAGGTTGGCGGTTCAAACCCACTTGCGGCTCTGTGGAAGAAAGATGTGGCAATCTGCTTCTGTAAAAGATTTACAGCCTTGGAAACCTTAGGGGGCAGTTCTACTCTGTTGTATAGGGTCAGTATGAGTCGGAATCAACTTGATGGCTACAGGGTATGTCTATCATTATACCAGTACCAGATTGTTCTGATTATTGTAGCTTTATAGTACATTTTGAAATCAAGAAGTGTGAGTCCGCCTACTTTGTTCTTCTTTTTCAAGATTGGTTTGACTATTCAGGGCCCCTTGCAATTCCATATAGATCTGAGGATTGGCTTTCCATTTCTATAAAAAAAGGCTGTTGGAATTTATTTATAGAGACTGCATTGAATCTATAGATTCCTTTGGATAGTATTGGCATGCAAACAGTATTAACTCTCCCAATCAATGAACACTGAATGTCTTTCCATTTATTTAGATCTTCCTTAACTTCTTTCAGTAATATTTTATAGTTTTCAGTGTACAAGTTTTTCACCTCCCTGGTTAAATTTATCCTAGGTATTTTATTCTTTTAGATGCTATTGTAAATGGGATTGTTTTCTTAATTTCCTTTACAGACTGTTCATTGCTGGTGTGTAGAAACCCAACTGATTTCTGCGTGTTGACCACATACCATGAAACTTTGCTGAATTAATTTACTAGCTCTAGTAGCTTTCTTATGAATTATTTGGGGTTTTCTATATGTCTGAGCTGATCTTTTGAGTTGGTGCTCTTGTATTAAGGAATGTTTGGTGTTACTTGTTAATCCTTTTCTTTTACACAACTGCTGCAACATTACCATTTTGATTGTTATTGTATTCCTCTCCAAATCTTTGCTATCCTTAATTTCTTTTTTCTCTATAAGGTGGAAATGGATACGGTAGGTCTTTTGCCCTACGTAGGTTGACCAAGGTTTGAAAAAAACACACACACACACACAAAAAATTTGAGAACCACTAGTAGATGGGTATTGGTGACAGTCTTCACATTTCCTGTCAGATTCAGAACGATTCAGACAGGACTAGCCTTGCGTCTACTCAAGTCATCATCATCCTTTGGTCTCTGGGTGCAAGGTCAAGAAATCCGGAAACAGGTAATACCAGAATCATTATTCAAGAGTTCTTACTCAAGAGTCTGTGTAAGTTTTAAGACTCAATAGAGATTGTTAGTGAGGATAACTGGAAACTTCGTTCCCCCAGATGGGATTTATGCAACAAAGTGAACCATGGAGAAATACAAAGAACCTAGGAGGTCTTGGTATCAAATTGACCCTGGACTTTTTAAAATGCCAACAATTTTTGTCTCTATTAGGGGTAGAACAAGAACATACAAATTTTAAAAGCAGCATGATTCATTTCAAAAAGAACATCTGTGAGCAACATCAGTTTCAACATAGGAATGGGTTGGTGAAGGAAGTGGTTAGTTTTTCTCCTCTGGAAATCTTTAAATTAATAGACTTAGTTCTGTCCCTTTTCAAATATCACATTGTAAGGGAAGAATGAGCAAATGGTATAAACTAAACAACAATTATGACTTGCTAAAGCTGGAACAATATCAGCAATAAAATAAATAACAATAATACTTGACTATAATCCAAAGAATAAAATACATTCATGAGTCTATGCTGATATACATAAATGATCAATTAAATAAATATACAGGGAGAAAGGACAGCTCTTCCTTACAATAATTTCAATTAATAAATGTAGAAGGAAAGAGAAATATAAAATCATCATTCAACAAATAACACAGTAATAATTGCTGCAGACAAGGTCCACCAGTAAATGCTAAAATTAGTGGGTAAAAGTTTGAGGGGGAACAGAATTTATACAGTCTTAAAGTATCCCCCACAAGGTATTAACTTAAGAAAAATCTACTACAGAGGTAAAGATGGTAACTTTACAGTAGAGAAACCAGGAAGAAACCCCCTGTCTTAGTTATCTAGTGCTGCTACAACAGAAATATCTAAGTGGATGGCTTTAACAAACTGAGATTTATTCTCTCGCAGTCTAGAAGGCTAGACGTCCGAACTCAGGATGCCAGCTCCAGGTGAAGGTTTTCTTTCTCTGTTGGTTCTGGGGGAAGATCCTTGTCATCAACCTTCCCCAGTTGAGGAGTTTCTCAGCATAGGGACCCCGGGTCCAAAGGACACACTATTCTGGCTCTTGTTTCTTGGTGGTATGAGATTTCCCTGTCATTCTGTTCGCTTCTCTCTTTTATGTCTCAAAAGAGATTAATTTAAGATATAATCTAATATTGTAGTTTGAGTTCTGCCTCATTAACATAACTGCCTCTAATCCTGCCTCATTAACATCATAGAGGTAAGACTTATACAACACATAGGAAAATCACATCAAATGACAAAATGCTGCACAATCACACAATATGGGGAATCATAGCCTAGCCAAACTGACATACATTTTTAGGGGGCACAACTCAATCTATAACATCACCTTAACTAAGTGATCAAGGTCAACATCACCAGCAACAAGACAATAATAAGACCTTACCAGTAATAGGACATATCAATACCCATATCATGAACCCTGTGATATGATGCAGTAAGAAGGACATAACATAATTTGTCTCTCTTTTTTTTTTTTTTAGCCAAAAATGCAATTCACTTATGGAGAAAATATCAGACAATCCCAAAGTGAAGAACGTTTGGCCAAATAACTGATCATTACTCTTTAAAAGTGCCAAAGTCATGAAACATAAGGAAAGACTGAGCAACTATTTTAGAAGACTAAGAGAAAATAACAACTAAATGCAACATGGAATCTTGGATAGATACTGGAACAGAAAAAGAACATGAATGTAAAAACCAGGGATTTAACATTGGTATAGTACTATTTGAATAAGCACTTATTTGAATAAGGTCTTTAGGTTAATAGTACTATACCAATGTTAAATCCCTGGTTCTGACTACTGTACTATGATTATGTAAGATGTTAACATTAGGGGAAGCTGGGTGAGGGATACACGGAAACTATATTATTTTTGCAACTTTTTTGTAAGTCTAAAATTAGTTTAAAATAAAAAGTTTTAAATAAAATTACGGTTTGGTCCTTGACTGTTCCAGTCCAACTACTTGACTTTGCTGTGAAAAGCTCTAGGATATTACACCCAGGAACCAGAGGTGCCACTGAAAACTTTGGTGACTTTTCTCTTGTGTTGAGTTTGACTCCAGATAGGATAATTAGCCTAAATTATATAAGCCAAAGTTCTAAAGAAATAAAACTGATGGCAATGAATATTAATGACATCAACAGTTAACATTTATTGAACACTTACAGTTTGCTAGGCACTGTGCTAAGTACTATACATGCACCGTCTCATTTTATCCTAGTGACAACCATTCTAAAGTCCCTTATTTGTAATCACCATGCCACGCTTTAATTCCGGAAAGAAAAAAATAAAACTGTAGTACTGTGCTTGTTTTAGCTATTGCTGGCCCATGGGATTAAACATAGCTTTCTTAGGAAAGAGATAAGTAATGAAAATGACAAGAAAAATGTTGCTTTCCCTCAAAATTTCATCAGGCCTGAAGAATATTTTAAAAATCTAATTAGAAGTCTCTCTTTTCGACTAAATGGGCAGCTCCTGTCCGGAGGTGAGATGAAAAGGCAGAGAGGGTCAGGAGCTGTTTGAATGGACTGGGGAAATCCGGGGTGGAAAGGAGGAGTGTGCTGTCACAGTATAGGGAGAGCAATTTGGGTCACATAACAACGTATGTATAAATTTTTGTATGAGAGACTAACTTGAATTGTAAACTTTCACTTAAAGTACAACAATAAAATAAAAAAATAAAAAATTTCAAATACAAAAAAAAAGAAGTCTCTCTTTTCTATCCTAATGTATTCTAAAATCCTCCCTCACTATTCTGCTCTCTCCTCTAGTATCAAAGGAGGAAAATCATACCTTTTCCCTTTAACTCCAGAAAATTAATCATACAAGCAGTCCTGGATTACGAATGAGTTCCATTCCTAAATCAAATTTGTATGTACATTGGAGCAATTAGGTACAGTTCGTATCTAACATCAGTTAGTCAAATGTTTGTCTTAGGATATAGTGTACATTTATATGCATAAAAAACATTAAAGAAACACTTCCAGATATGCTAAAACATCTTTAACATTATACTACAGTAATAATAATAATAAAGTTTTGATGTGCGTCACAAAGTAGCTGCCATTTGTTATTATGAACCATTGTACATACCTCGAATTTTTAATATAACAAGCTTTACAGGGATTGGTTCATAACTATGAGTTGTATGCAAGTCGGGCATTCGTAACACGCTGATTGCCTGTAGTTATTTTCCAATTGCATCCAGTTCCTTCCAATCCCTGTTTCCTGATTTCTTGTCAGACTCTCAAAGTACAGTTTGCAACATTTATGTAACTAGTCTCAGCAGGAAGCTCTTGGCTGATTTACTGTTAGTGAGCTGGGCTCTGAGTGAATGGAGAAATTTGCAACACAGCTCCCACACCCTGACACCACAACCAAGAGCTATATTGTGAGGGATTAGAGAAGAGTAACAACAATTTCTGAGAAATTTTAATCTTTCAAGTCTTTTATCCTAAACATTGTTAAATACCACAGTGGTTAAGCACTCAGGTACTAACTGAAATGGTGGCAGTTCAAACCCCCCAGCAGCTCCGAGGGAGAAAAATGTGGCAGTCTGCTTCAGTAAAGACTTACAGCCTTGGAAACCCTATGGAGCAGTTCTACTGTGTCCTATAGGGTTTCTAAGAGTTGGAATCAACTCACGGCAGTGGGTTTGGCTTTGGTTTACCTGTTGCCGTCAAGTTGATTCTAACTCCTAGAGACCCTATAAAACCAAAAAACCAAATCCACTGCCATCTAGTCAATTCTGACTCATAGTGACCCTATAGGACAGAGTAAAACTGCCCCATAGGGTTTCCAAGGCTGTAATCTTTATGGAAGCAGACTGCCACATCTTTCTCCCTCGGAGTAGCTGGTGGGTTTGAACCGCTGTCTTTTCAGTTAACAGCTGAGTGCTTAACCACTTTGCCACCAAAAACCCAAAACCCATTGCCATCAAGTCGATTCCAACTCATAGCAACCCTATAGGACAAAGTAGAACTGCCCCATAGGGTTTCCAAGGAGTGGCTGGTGGATTAGAACTGCTGACCTTTTGGTTAACAGCCATTGCTGTTAACCACTGTACCACCAGGGCTCCCCTATGCCACCAGGGCTTCTAAATACCACCACAAGAGCTTATTTGCGATGAGCAAGAAAATATATTGACGCATTGATCACTTAGTTGAGTAATATGGAACACAAGGTACTGCCTATGTCTCATCTCTCACTTCTGATGACTCTTTTCCTAGTCCAGAGAGGGTGAGGGGATACAGAAGGGAGCATGACTATATAGCTCTCATGTATTCTGGTTTCCCCAAACAAGAAAAAAAAACAGACAGAGACTGTCTTAGGCTGGGTTTTCTAGATGAGAAAAACCAGTGAAGCATATGTGTGTGTGTATGCATGTATGTATGTATGTATGTGTGTATGTGGAAACTCTGGTGGCATAGTGGTTAAGAGTTCGGCTGCTGGTACCAGACAGGGCTGGAGAAAAATGTAGAACAAAATTCTAACTCACAAAAAAAGACCAGACTTACTAGCCTGACAGACACTGGAGAAATCCCAAGAGTATGGCCTCCCAACACCCTTTTAGCTCAGTAATGAAGTCACTCCCAAGGTTCACCCTTCAGCCAAAGATTAGACAGGCCCATAAAACAAAACAAGACTAATGGGGCACAACAGCCCACACCAAGGACTAGAAGGCCGGAGGGGACAGAAAAGCTGGTAACAGGGAACCCAAGATCGAAAAGGGAGAGTGTTGACATGTCGTGGGGTTGTTAACCACTGTCATAAAACAATATGTGTACTAACTGTTTAAAGAGAAACTATTTGTTCTGTAAACCTTCATCTAAAGTACAATAAAAAAAAAAAAAAAGAGTTCAGCTGCTAACCAAAAGGTCGGCAGTTTGAATCCACCAGGTGCTCCTTGGAAAACCTATGGGGCAGTTCTACTTTGCCCCATAGGGTTGCTATAAGTCAAAACTGACTCCACGGCAATGGATTTTCGGTATGTATGTATGTATATAGAGAGAGAGAGATTTATTTCAAGGAAATGCCTCATGCAGTTGTGGAGGCTGGCAAGTACCAAATCTGTGGGTCAGGCATCAGGCTGGAGGCTTCTCCTGACTCTTGTGGTTGGAGAGGATGACTAGCCAAAAATCAGCAGGTCAGACAGCAGGCTGCTGGTCCATGTCCCAAGAACTTGAGGTCAGAGAATGACAAGTCAGATGCAGGATCCAGAGAAAGTGAGCTTTGCCAAAACATTTATACATATTGGATACAGGCCACATCTCCACTCCCCTTTCCACTGATTGGCTGCTCACATAAGATCACAAAATGGATGATGATTACATAATATCTGCTACACCACTGAGAATCATGGCGTAGGCAAGTTGACACATAACCTTAAGCATCACAGTCCACCCCTTGTCAACTTGGCACCTGTACACATCTCCTAAAACCATACATAATCTCTAAAGACAATTACAATGTCATACTAGCACCCAACATGCATACAACCGAAAACATACTAGCTTTGTTTACATTTTATATTGTATAATAAGCAATGGTATCTGAATACCATTGGCATAGCTCAGCATCACAGCAACATGCAAGCCCCCACAGTATGACAAACTGATAGATGCGCTGCGGTTGCTGTGATGCTGGAAGATATGCCACCAGTATTCAAATACCAACAGGGTCACCCATGGCGGACAGGTTTCAGCTGAGCTTCCAGACTAAGACAGACTAGGAAAAAGGACCTGACGGTCTACTTTTGAAAAAATTAGCCAGTGCAAACCTTATGAATAGCAGTGATAATGCCGGAAGATGAACCCGTCAGGTTGGAAGGCACTCAAAAGACGTCTGGGGAAGAGCTGCCTCCTCAAAGCAGAGTCGACCTTAATGATGTGGATGGAGTCAAGCTTTCGGGACCTTCATTTGCTGATATGGGCACGACTCAAAATGAGAAGAAACAGCTGTAAACATCCATTAATTGGAACACGGAATGTACGAAGTATGCATCTAAGAAAATTGGAGATCTTCAAAAATGAAATGGAACACATAAACATCAATGTCCTAGGCATTAGTGAGCTGAAATGGACTGGTACTGGCCATTTTGAATTGGACAATCATATGGTCTACCTTGCTTGGAATGACAACTTGAAGAGGAATGGCATTGCATTCATTGTCAAAAAGAAGTACAAAGCTGTCAGTGATGGGCTAATATCCATACAGCTACAAGGAAGACCAGTTAACACCACTGTCATTCAAATTTATGAACTAACCACTAAGGCCAAAGATGAAGAAACTGAAAATTTTTACCAAATTCCTGAGTCTGAAATTGACCGAACATGCAATCAGGATGCATTAATACTTACTGGTGATTGGAATGCGAAAGTTGGAAACAAAGAAGGATCAGTAGCTGGAAAATAACGGATGGTGATAGAAACGATGCTGAAGATCACATGACAGAATTTTGCAAGACCAATGACTTCTTCATTGCAAATACCTTTTTTCACCAACATTAACAGGGACTGCACACGTGGACCTTGCCAGATGGCATACACAGGAATCAAATCAACTACATCTGTGGAAAGAGACGATGGAAAAGCTCCATATCATCAGTCAGAAGACGGGCAGGTGCCGACTGCAGAACAGACCATCAATTGCTCACATGTGAGTTCAAGATGAAGATGAAGAAAATTAGAACAAGTCCATGACAGCCAAACTATATCCTTGAGTATATCCCACCTGAATTTAGAGACCATCTCAAGAATAGATTTGACGCGGTGAACACTAATGAACGAAGATGTTGTAGAATCACATCAAGGACATTATACACGAAGAAAGTAAAAAGACAGAAAAGAAACAAAAGACCAAAGTGGATGTCAGAAGAGACTCTGAAACTTACTCTTGAACATCGAGTAGCTAAAGCAAATGGAAGAAATGATGAAATAAAAGAGCCAAACAGGAGATTTCAAAGGGTGACTCGAGAAGACAAAGCATTATAATGACATGTGCAAAGAACTGGAGTTAGAAAGCCAAAAGCGAAGAAGACACTTGGCATTTCTCAAGCTGAAATAACTGAAGAAAAAATTCAAGCCTAGAGTTGCAATACTGAAGGATTCTACGGGAAAAATATTAAACGATGCAGGAAGCGTCAAAAGAAGATGGTAGGAATACACAGAGTCACTATACCAAAAAGAATTGATCGACACTCAACCATTTCAGGAGGTAGCATATGATCAGGAACCGATGGTACTGAAGGAAGAGGTCCAAGGTGCACTGAAGTCATTTGTGAAAAACTAGCCTCCAGGAATTGTCGGAATACCAATTGAGGTGTTTCAACAAACGGATGTAGCGCTGGAAGTGCTCACTCGTCTATGCCAAGAAATGTGGAAGGCAGCTACCTGACCAACCGACTGGAAGAGATCCTTATATTTGTGCCCAATCCAAAGAAAGGTGATCTAACAGAATGCGGAGATTATCGAACAATATCATTAACATCACACACAAGTAAAATTTTGCAGAAGATCGTTCAAAAGTGGTTTCAGCAGTACACGGACAGGGAAGCCGCCAGAAATTCAAGCCAGATTCAGAAGAGGATGTGGAACCAGGGATATCATTGCTGGTGTCAGGTCGATCTTGGCTGAAAGCAGAGAATACCAGAAAGATGTTTACCTGTGTTTTATTGACTCTGCAAAGGTATGCGACTGTGTGGGTCATAACAAATTATGGATAACATTGCAAAGAATGGGAATTCCAGAACACTTAATTGTGCTCATGAGGAACCTGTACATAGACCAAGAGGCAGTCGTTTGAACAGAACAAGAGGATACTGCGTGGTTTAAAGTCAAGAAAGGTGTGCGTCAGGGCTGTATCCTTTCACCACACTTATTCAATCTGTACACTGAGCAAATAATCCAAGAAGCTGGACTATATAAAGAAGAACACGGCATCAGGATTGGAGGAAGACTCATTACAACCTGCGATATGCAGATGACACAACCTTGCTAGCTGAAAGTGAAGAAGACTTGAAGCACTTATTGATAAAGATCAAAGCCTACAGCCTTCAGTATGGATTACACTTCAACATAAAGAAAACAAAAATCCTCACAACTGGACCAATAAGCAACATCATGATAAATGGAGAAAATATTGAGGTTGTCAAGGATTTCATTTTATTTAGATCCACAATGAATGTCCACGGAAGCAGCAGTGAGGAAATCAAATGACACATTGCATTGAGCAAATCTGCTGCGAAAGACCTCTTTAAAGTGTTGAAGAGCAAAGATGTCACTTTGAGAACTAAGGTGCCCCTGACCCAAGCCATGGTACGACCCAAGCAACTCATATGCATTTGAAAGCTGGACAATGAATAAGGAAGACCGAAGAAGAATTGATGTCTTTGAATCATGGTGTTGGCAAAGAACACTGAATATACCATGGACTGTCAAAAGAATGAATAGATCTGTCTTGGAAGAAGTACAACCAGAATGTTCCTTAGAAGTAAGGATGGCGAGACTTTGTCTCACACATTTTGGACATGTTATTAGGAGGGATCAGTCTCTGGAGAAGGACATCATGCTTGGTATAATAGAGGGTCAGAGAAAAAAAGGAAGACCCTCAACAAGATGGATTGACATAGTGGCTGCAACAGTGGGGTCAAACATATCAAGGATTGTGAGGATGGCACAGGATGGGGCAGTGCTTCGTTCTGTTGTACATAGGGTCACAATGAGTTGGAACCAACTTGATGGCACCTAACAACGACAACAATACATAAAGGAATAAGGGAGGGAAGAAAACAAAGATATTTGCTCTCTCTCTCTCTCTCTATATATATATATATAATAAATTCATACACACATAACAACCAATAAAGAAATACTAAAAACAATTACAGTCCTCATTTCTGCAACTGGTCACATGGCTATAGATGGTATTTAGAACTACCTTCTTCCACCACCCATTCTGTATTCCCTTTGCCTTCAGCAAGCACTTCATCTGGTCATATTTCTTTGCCTGGTGGGGTGACCCAAACCATCATTCCTGAAGGGCCTGGGCCATTAGTAGTCATGTTGGAATTAGGTTGCTTTAGTTTTCTATTGACTTTCACAGGGCATGGTAGTACTAAGAGACGTCCTAAGGGATCTTCCGTATTCCAGACATACTCTTCTTTACTTCCATTAGTAATATCAATCCAATTTCCCCTTGGTAATCAGGAGTAATCACACCAGTCAATATGGTAACTCCCTTCTTTGCCTGTTGATCCAGAGGCATATGGAGCCCAAAGTGGCGGGTGGCATACTTAACTTCCAGTTCAACGGAATCAGTGTTGTGTGCTCCTGGAACTAAGACATCTGAACTCACAGAGCACAGGGTCGCAGAGACAAGAAGCAAAAATTTTGCGAGTGGGTCACTAGGGGTAATAATGAGTGGTGCCACTCCCATTTCCACCCCTTGATTCCTGTATCCATGAATTCTGGCTATGGGAGAAAAACAACCAAATATTGGATACTGGTTTAGAGCATATACAGCCTCCTGGAGAGCATTGTCCCAATCCTGCAAGGTATTGCCACCCAGCTGGTGCTGTAATTGTGTCTTTAGAAAGTCATTCCATCATTTTATCAAGCCAGCTGCTTCAGGATGCTGGGGAACATGGTAAGACCAGTGAAGTCCATGATCATGGGCCCATCGCCACACTTCATTTGCTATGAAGTGAGTTCTTTGATCTGAGGCAATGCTGTGTGGGATACTATGATGATGGATAAGGCATTCTGTAAGTCCATGGATGGTATTTTTGGCAGAAGCATTGCATTCAGGAAAGACAAAGCTGTATCCAGAATAAGTGTCTATCCCAGTAAGAACAAAACACTGCCCTTTCCAAGGTGGAAGTGGTCCAATGTAATCAACCTGCCACCAGGTTGCTGTTTGATTGTCCCTAGAAATGGTACCATATCGGGGACTCAGTGTTGATCTCTGCTGCTGGCAAATTGAGCACTCAGCAGTGGCGGTAGCCAAGTTGGCCTTGGTGAGTGGAAGTCCATGTTGCTAAGGCCATGCATAACCTCCATCCCTGCAATGATAGCCACTTTGTTCATAAGCCCATTGGGCAATGACTGGACTGGCTGGGGAAAGAGGCTGACTGGTTTACACAGAATGCGTTATCCTATCCACTTGATTATTAAAATTCTCTTCTGCCAAGGTCATCCTTTAGTGAGCATTCACATGAGAATTCATTTGAACATTCAAATAGCTTCACTTCTTTGGCCCATTCAGGGAGGTCTATTCACATACCTCTTCCCCATACCTCCTTGTCACCATTTTTCCAATCATATTCCTTCCAAGTCCCTGACCATCCAGCCAAACCAATGGCCGCAGCCCATGAATCAATATACAATATCACATCTGGCCATTTCCAAGCAAAGTGAACAACCAGGTGCACTGCTCGAAGTTCTTTCCACTGGGAAGAATTTCCTTCACAATTGTCCTTCAGGGAGGTCCCAGAAAGGGGCTGTAGTGCTGTCACTCTCCACTTTCAAGTGGTGCCTGCATATCATGCAGAACTATCTGTAAACCAGGCATGAGTTTTCTCTTCCCCAGTCAACTGATAATAACAAACTCCCCATGAGGCCATAGGTGCATACTGGGAAAGGGCAGGTAATGTGACAGGAGTAGAGACCATGGGCATTAGGGCCACTTCCTCATGTAACTTACTTGTGCCCTCAGGTCCTGCTCAGGCCCAATCTCGTATATACCACTTCTATTTAATGATGGAGTGCTGCTGTGTACATCTGACTTTATGGCTCTGTGGGTCAGACAACACACAGTTCATGATGGGTGGCTCAGGCTGCCTAGTGACTTGGTGGCCCATAGTTAAGCGTTCAGTCTCTACTGAGGCCCAGTAACAAGCCAAAAGCTGCTTCTCAAAAGAAGAGTAGTTATCTGCAGAAGATGGCAGGGCTTTGCTCCAAAATCCTAAGGGTTTGCACCGTGATTCACCAATAGGGGCCTGCCAAGGACTCCAAACAGCATCTCTATCTGCCATTGACACTTCAAGCACCATTGGATCAGCCAGATCGTATGGCCCAAGTGGCAGAGCAGCTTGTACATCAGACTGAATCTGTTGCAGAGCCTTCTCTTGTTCTGGGCCCCATTCAAAACTAGCAGCTTTTCGAGTCACTTGATAAACAGACCAGAGTAGCACACCCAAAGAGGAATATATTGCCTCCAAAATCTGAAGAATCCTGCCAGGCATTGTGCCTCCTTTTTAGTTGTAGGAGGGGCCAGGTGGAACAACTTATCCTTCACTTTAGAGGGAATATCTCAACATGCCCCACACCACTGGATCCCTAGAAATTTCACTGAGGTAGAAAGCGCCTGAATTTTTTGAGATTAATTTCCCACCCTCTAGCATGCAAACATCTTACCAATGAGTCTAGAGTCATTGATACTTCTTCCTTACTAGGTCCAATTAGTATAATGTCCTTAGTGTAATGGACCAGAGTGACATCTTGTGGGAGAGGTGATCAAGGTCCCTGCAGACTAAATTATGACATAAGGCTGGAGATATAGCTCTGAGGTAGGACAGTGAAGAAGGTAAAGTGCTTCTGATGCTCCTTAAAAAGTATAATAGAGAAAAACGCATTGACTAGATCAATAGCTGTATAGCAGGTACGAGGAGATGTGTTAATTTGTGCAAGCAATGATACCACATCTGAAACAGGAGCTGCAATTGGAGACACCACTTGGTTAAGTTTACAATTATCCACTGTCATTCCCCAAGATGCATCTGTTTTTTGCACAGGCCAAATAGGCAAGTTGAATGGGGATGTGGTGGGAATCACCACCCCTGCATCCTTCAAATCCCTGATGGTGGCAGTAATCTTTGCAGTTCCTCCAGGAATGCGGTATTGCTTTTGGTTTAGTAAGGTAAGGGCAGCTGTAATGGCTTCCACTTGGCTTTTCCTACCATAATAGCCCTTATTCCACTTTCCAGGGATTCAGTATGCAGGTTCTGCCAGTTGCTGAGTATGACTTTTCCAATTATGCATTCTGAAACTGGGGAAATCACTACAGGGTGGGTTTGGGGACTCTCTGGACCCACTGTGAAATGGACCTGAGCTAGGAGCTAGGACTCCATTAATAACCTGACCTCTATATGCACCTACTCGGACTGGTGGAATCTCTGGAATTGGTGTCAGTTCAAAGCCAATGTCCATTAATCCCCGAAAAGCCTGATTATTTCCTTTTCATCAGTGAACAGTCACTCTCATAAAAGGCCATAAATCCCTCTGGGGAAAGCTGGGAGAAAGACTAACAGTAGAAATTTTTGGCAGTGCAGTAGGGTCCTTCCTCAAGGGGACCTGGTCTCCTCTTTATTCGAGGGATTGTGGGTCTTTAAAATGGCTCATATCTGGGAACTGATTGAGTAGCCATGACTCTATTCTGGCAATTCATGACTCTCTATTCTGGCAGTTCAAGTTAGACTGCCATTCCCTTGACCTAGAATTCTTCCACTTGTACAGATCAAATAAATACTTAGTAGATTTCCCATCTATCTCACTCACAGGGACACCATGACTAAGTAGCGAAAGCTGTAAGTCCATATGAGTGAGACTATTCTGATTACTGCTTTGACTCTGCTGTCCATTATGTTAATCACATCTACCTCATCTTTGTTGATTAAATACCACCACTTGGCCCCTACTACCACGGGGTCCAATCAGCCACATTGTAGTTACTACGTGTCTTAATTCAGTTAGGTCAGTTCCCACTGTCAAAGCTGACTTACATAAAATAGCAATCACAGCAGTCTTCAAGGATGCTGTGGCTCCCTTCACAAATTTGGCCCTCACTGTTGTGGTAAAAGATGTGTCCTCTGGGTACTCCATGTGTGGGTCTGTGGGTCTAACATAATAAATCCACTCCAACATGCCAATTTCCCTAAGTCTTTGGATACCTTCTTCCACAGTATACAAAAGCAGGTCTGGTATTTCAAACTGATTTAGTGTAGGCCACTGCTTAATCCATGCTTCAGTGAACCAAACAAATAAACTATTAGATCCTTTTCTAACCTCTTGAGCTGAACATTGAATGAAGAATCTGTGCTTAGTGGGCACATATCAATAAGCTCATACTAATTCAACTTTATGTTCCTTGCACCATTATTCCATACTTAATAGCCATTCCCACACATATTTCCCAGGTTTCTATTTGTATATATTAGAAAAATTAAGCTGTGCTTTTAGAGTGTAGCAGTATCTCCTCCTGGGTCACAAGCTGTACTTCACCTTTTGGGGCTTTCTGGGACTTAAGTCTAGTTATAGGTCTAGAAGCAAAAATAGGTGGTAGGGGTGGTTTTGGTGGGGGAGGGACATTTAGCAATGTCTTGTAAGACAACTGCCACAGGTGATGCCCCAGGCAACGTCCGGGCACCATCCCAGGCAATATCTCAGACAGGCATAGCTGGGTTAATCTCATCAGATAGGGGTGGAAGGGATAACAATTTTACTGGGGAGGGTGGTTTAGCATACAAAGATGGAGTGATCTCTTCAGATGGGAGTAAGCAGGCTTGTTCTGTTGGCAAGAGCGATTCAACTGAATTTAGGGGCTCAATGTCCCCACCTTCCTGATTATCTGCCCATATGTCCCCATCCCAAGTTTTAGTATCCCATTTCTTCCTAATCAATGCCCTCACTTTAACTTCAGACACCATTCAAGGTTGGAAATTCAGTTGGAGTTGTAAGTCAACCACTTTTACAGTAAGACTCTGGGTTTGGTTTCAGCAATATTTGTTCTGTTACTACAGGAAATAAGGCTTTCCTTCAGGGCACAAGTGGCAACTTTCAGGTCTTTTAAGCAGTGCTTAAGCTGTGTCTCTGAAGCTGTGAGCTCATCTTTTTCTTTCGCTATAAGACCAACCAACCAGCCTCCCTATACTTCTCATTCTGACAAAATTGTAGAAAAGTATCAAATATGCAATTACCCAGAGCCTTGTTTCTCACAAATATTTGATCCATTGGTGGTAATATTTTGCATATTTTTATTGCCACATCACACGATGGATTAGCAGTGCCCTCTTTACTACTGGAGGCAGACTCATCAGTAGCTTTAAGACCAGCCAGACTTGAGAATCAATTCAGAAAACTCATCCCTATGATTTTGTTCCTGTAGAACCACTTTCAGTGCCAAATGTCTTAGGCTGGGTTCTCTAGAGGAGCAAAACTAATGAAATGTATATATGTTGTTGTTGTTTTTAGGTGCTGTTGAGTCGATTCCAACTCATAGTGGCCCTAAGTACAACAGAACGAAACACTGCCCAGTCTTGTGCCATCCTCACAGCTGTTGCTATGCTTCAGGTCATTGTTGCAGGCACTGTGTCAATCGATCTCGTTGAGGGTCTTCCTTTTTTTCACTGACCCTCTACCAAGCATAATGTCCTTCTCCAAGGACTGGTCCCTCCTAATAACATGTCCAAAGTATGTGAGACAAAGTTTTGTCATTCTTACTTCTAAGGAACATTCTGGTTGTACTTCTTCCAAGACAAATCTGTTCATTCTTTTGACAGTCCATGGTATATTCAGTGTTCTTTGCCAACACCATGATTCAAAGACATCAATTCTTCTTCGGTCTTCCTTATTCATTGTCCAGCTTTCA